>NW_020897693.1:31545647-31875916 GCF_003984885.1 Neopelma chrysocephalum | reverse complement strand
AGATCTACACTCCCACCCAGCTTGGTGTTGTCTGCAAACTGAGTGAGGTGCAATCAATCTCCTCATCCAGATCATTGATAAAGATATTAAACAGGACTGGTCCCAATACTGAGCTCTGGGTAACCCCAATAGTGACCGGCCACCAACTGGATGAAGCACCATTCACCTTCTCTCTCTGGGCTCAGCAGTTCAGCCAGTTTTTAACCCAGCAAACAATGCATCTGTTCAAGCCGTGGGCTGCCACCTTCTCCAGGAGAATGCTATGGGAGACTATATCAAAAGTTTTACTAAAGTCCAGGTAGACTACATCCACAGCCTTTCTCTCACCCACTAGGTGGATGAACTGGTCAGGTTGGTCAAGCGGGACTTGCCTTTCCTAAACCCTTGAGGTCTGGGCCTAATCCTCTGGTTGTCCTGTATGTGCCTTGTGACACACTCAAGATGATCTGTTCCATAACCTTCCCCGGCACCAAGGTCAGGTTGGAAGCCTGTAATTCCCCAGATCCTCCTTCCAACCTTTCTTGTAGAGGAGCATCACACTGCCTAACTTCCAGCCATCCGGGACCTCCCCAGTTAATCAGGATCACCCAGATCACAATGAAATTGGTTCAAGGATATAATTTTATAGTGCTTTATAATTTTTTCTCTATCTCTTTTGTCACCCACAATTTTTTTTTTCCCCAACTCAGTGAGGTCCCCTGAAACAAGAGCAGAATGAAGCTCTACTCATTTAACCCAGATTCACTAAGACCACCCCAACACAGTCAAAAATAGTCAGGGGATGGGAAAAGAGGTTCCTATAAGTAAACATATATTGGGTGATCTAAAACCACTGTACCGTGAAGCAAATTTTGAACAGAATTCAGGGGTGAATAAAGGTGACTAAAGACCATGTTTGGGCCTCTTGCTTTCTTAAGTGAGTATGAAACTAGCAACCATTTCCAGGACCGCCTGAAATTTAAATGATAGGAACTGAAGAATGTCAGTGCCACTGCCAAGAGGAATTTTCCATCCTGTAATTACATGGATTGCAACCAAAGCCCCGTTCTATGCACTTCACACAGAAAAGCAATATTTTTCTTTCACATATTCTTAAAATGTAATAAAATGTTACACACAACCACCTCATGCAAGACTGTAGAGAAATCAAATTTAGTCAATCTAAGATATAGACAAGCATCCACAAATCTATGCACATGACATTGAAAATAATTTCAAGAATATGTAAATATATTTTTGCAACAAACTTTTCATTAAAGAGAACAAAAAATTACTCTTTTTTCCTTTTTACCCTTTTCAAAATTAATACAATTTTTCTCCTTCCTGCTACACCTTTCTCTGTTGATGTTTTCCTGATGTTTTTACATTCTTTTCCCTCTTCCTCCATATCCATGTGTATTCTTTTATTCATCTACCTGGCTTCCCTCCTCTTTCTAGCTCCTCTTGATTTATTTCTTTGTGTTCAAGTAGCAGTGGTACCTGGAACACAGCTTCTGTCTAAGCCAACCTCAGCTAGTTCACACCCATTTCTTTCATAAGAGGATGTCCAGGGCGTAAAGGCCTTTTCCCCTGATATCTCAGTATCCAAACACAATCTTGTCATGGAGTCACCTTAAAATAATAAGAATAGAAAACTTAATGGCTTAGGGATCTTCATGCCTGTTTGCAGTTTACAGAAAACAGTAGATATCTTACTGTGCTAGCTTCTTTCTTCTCTGGTTTTGCACTTGTTTTGTTCAACAGCATGTTGTTATAAAAATAAAACAAATCTGGGTATCTCTTTTCTCCAGGTTATTCTTCCTTTCTTCTCCTCCCATCTCTGCCATGCTGGACCACTCATCTGTAACAGAGGTACTGCTCATGCACAGCAACCAGGGGAACATGGGGCCATGAAAGAAGAATGGAAACCACATTTGTCTTGCAAATCCTATTTTACAGTTTTACCACCTGAACATTATTTGTAGTTTCATGGAATTCATGGAGAGATTTATAAATAGATGGCCTGTGATGAATATTAAAAAATATTAACATCAGTGAAATACTTGAAAACACAGTCCTCAAAGACCTTTGTACAAATATAGACCCAGATTCCAGTTGAGACAAAAACCAGAGAAGTTATCCAGGTATCAAACAATCATTTGCACATCTTTTCTTGCCAACATCATGAGTTTTTCAAGGACAACACTACACCCTAGTACTCTTGCCTCTAATTAACTCACAGTGTAATCAACAGGATGCGTAGCTGCGAAGCTCTGAAGAGATTTTGTCTGTCTGTAAAACATTATAATGAAAGTTTTTGTTGTTGAATACACATCTATTCACAAAAGCTAACAGGTGTTTGCTCCACTTTCTGCAACTTAAAAATTTAACTTCAATTCTATGAAAACCTATTGATGAGGAGAGGAGGTTCTTTTAACGGAGTGCTAGCAAAGCATTCATGAAACCTTCTTAATCATACTCTGCCAATTTTTTCTCCATGAGGTTCTTGAAAAAAAAAATCTGCCTTAGCTTGTGACAAATCCTATATCCCAGAAGCACATGAGCTTGAGAAACTCTGGATTCATCTACATATAGGCAAAAGTGTTTCTCTTAGCCAAAAACCCCACAAATTCATGAATTGAGAAATACATTACAATGTGTTCTTTTTAGAGTGTGAAATCAGTAGAACAGTCCAATTTCCAGTTTATCTAATTATTAGTTATTTTTTTATTAAGAATGAATGAAATTCCTGTAAGCAAGACATTCCTTCTTCAGAAATGTTTTAACTAATAAGAAAAATAACCATGAATTCTACTGGGAATAACTTCATTGTTCTCTCTTTTTATGTTCAGTGTTCTCTCTTTATTCTTCTCTGCGCATTGATCCAGTTTGTTTAGACTGCAACTTCCTTGCCATTAAGAGTTAAGGCAATGCTATGTACTGCATGGACTTCATTACTTGTTATTTATGCAGCTTTAAATAAATTTATTTATTAATTGATTAAATAATCACAGTAAGAAAATTGCTCTGGTCAAGAGTGCCAGGCCGCACACAGTCCTGGACCCAGTGGAGGAAGCAGCTGCCTCACACACCTTTTAGAGAGGTCAGGACTGAATGAATGAGCGTGAGGGATCAGACAAAAGTAAACCATATTACATCTTCTAAAGGCCTTCAACAGCAGGTAACTAAAAACTAGGAGAAGGATCCATGATTTAAGAAGCACTATTGGAACAAATATTGGAACTGGCTCACCCAGTAGCAGCGAGGAATGGTTTGATGAATGTTAATCATTTTTCCCACGAAGAGAGTTGCAAAATCCATTTGTGCAGCAATTGCCAATATGAGAAGGAATCTGTTTGTCCACTTCAATGCTTACAGGCAGTTTGTCGTTTCCTAGTGTTCAGGTACATAGACAGTGGGATCACAGCAGTGACCATTCTCAGTGCTGAAGAGACCCTGTGTAGACAGACAGGCCAGAAAAAGAGGAGACAGCAAGTGAAAAACATGTATCTTCTATATAAAAAGTCACAAAATAGGTATGGGCAACTTTAGTTGCAGTTTTAATAGAACAGTAGAAGATAAACACAAAAACATTCTCATTATCTCTAGAGGAAAAAATAAACTAACAGATCACTTTTAGTGTGCATTAGACAGACATCTGCTCAAAGAAAAACTAAATCTTGACAGCGTAGTCAAAACAGGCTAATTTTGACATTTATAGCAAGGAATTATATTGGGAATTTAAAGTTGCTGTCCAAAAATCAAAGCATTCTATCATGGCATGGTGGGATTAGGTAACTACGGGTTTGTTCAAAGTGGCAAAGAGAACATGAAGTGGTTCCTCTTTGTCCGAGCATGCCCATCACCTGAAGGGCTGCAGAAAGGAATCATTATGAAATTGCGCTAAAAAGGGTACTAAAATACCCTTAACAGCTTGGCATGGGATCGTATTGGTAACTGTTTGTGGCAGTGGCACTTAACAGTTTTGCTGATCAGAATAATAGTATGCTAACACCTGCAAATTTTAATTCGCCCCAAAATACTCTCAGTGATATTTTGCCTTTCCCCCTCACCTCATCTTGCAAGGTAATACTGTCACATAACAGTATTGCTGAACAGAGTTGGATGGGAGGTGCCTCTTTTCATTTAGAAAAACTTCAATAGTGTAAGCGAAGGCTATCTGTGACAGAAGATGGTGAGATATTTCTTTGGAAAAGCACATTTTTTACAGGCTTTGTGATCATAGGAAATGTCCTGGGATGTCCAAACTGAAACAAATTTACTGGCTGAATATTTCCAAAATTATTAAATGCCGATATATCTTTTTTCCATTCCAGTTTGTCTTACAGCACATCTCTTGAACTAAACCAGAATTCTGCAGGGAGACAGAAGACTGTGTCCAGGGCTGTGAAAGAACCACAAGTCTTGCCAAGGGAAGGCTTTCAGTGCAACATGTGACACACCGCAGAACCACCAGCAGAACAAAGAGGATTTGGAGCAATGGTAACAATCAGCAGCTCTGCAGCAGCACACATGCAAAGTAACACCAAAGTAACAAGTTCCCTGCAGAAGCTTTTTTTTTTTTTTTTTGGCAAGCCCAAGGACCGTTCATGCCGTATTTAAAGGCTATAGAATCGCTCAAAGCATTTCTGGGGATCCTCTGGGATGATGTCTCGTCTGTTTGCTCTACATCAAAGGGCAGAAAAGTGACTAAGTGACTGGACTGGAATGGGGACGGGGCAGGGAACAAACAGTTGGGTTTTCTAATAGTGAGGAGCACTGTTATTCTGTATCTTTTTTCATACTTGTATTGCACAGTGGAAAGACATAATTTTAAGCAAAGTGTACCTCCAAAGCAAACAAAACTTAAGCGCTAAAGGAAGTGAGTTTACCCACTTTGAAGTCAAGATATGGGACTGACAGATGAGGGGGTTTTAACACCACTACTGGATCACATTGCTTCCTCCATCACATTTACAATTACTCAGTGAAAATTTGCCAGCATAACCAACAGTCATCTCTCACTATGATATCATTTCAAATAAAATAAGTCCAAGTGCAGATACACACCGCAAATTATTCCAAAGAGTAAATAAAACAATACTATAATATATAAATGTTCCTCTACTTTTCAAATAAAGTGTTTTATGAGCAATATATTTTTTCTCTAAGGCAAGGGTATTTTTTAATGAGAATATTTTAGTAAACAAGACCATATTCAGGAAATGGTCTTGTTGTCCCTCTTAGACTTAATCTGAATTGAAATGCAGTAACAAATAACATGCATTTTTAAAAAGACCCTTTCAAACCATACAGCTGTCCTTACACCTCACAGTTAATTCATTAATAATTTCCATGAAAAATACTAAGGGCCAGAAAGTGGAGTAGGGAACAGAGGAAAATGAGATTGAGTTTTACTTTCATTATAATATCTATTCAGCTAAAGGAAAATACAAATTTGTTGAGGCTGAGAATTTTTCCTTTTCTGAAGTACAATTTCCATTTCAATTTTAAAAAAACCCCAAGTACCGGCCAGAAAATGGGTGATGTTTTTCCAACATTATATTTTCATTATGTTAATTCAGATAGAAAGCAAATACTGTTTTTCAAGTCAGATAGATACTTAAGACACTTATTTTTTGATGTAAATTTTAAGAAATTGCGTGCTGTCAGCTTCAGCTATTGATTTCTCCTCCTTTCTCTAAGCTGATATATGCAAAAAGTCTATATCTACTTGGTGACATTCCCAATATATAAACGCATATTTTCAACAAAAGCATGCCCTTTCCCAACATTTTTTTTTTGGTTTGCATTTAACAAAATAACTGCAAATGTCAGGTATTAGAAGGGTTGAAACAACCTTTTCTATTTTGTTGTCTTTAGAACCCCATCTTTTATTCATGACTTCTCTCTTAGTGCTGGGAAGGAGGCTGTGTTGCTATAGCAATGCCCTGCATATCCTTGTGGATAGCTTACAGTTTCACTTTTTTTAAGCAACAAAGAGCCGTTGATACTACATGTTGCCAAAGGTTACAAAAGTTGAATTCTAAAATGGAAATATTTCTTCTATAAGGCTGCATAGGATATATGCCATGCGAATTCAAAGCTTCAAGTAAACATACAGCCCCTTTTGTGAATACAGATGAACCTAGTATAATGTTGTTTGTCTTCAATATATTATACGGAAGAAAAGTATTTAAAAATATTTGCTATCTACACTTTTCAAGATATAAATGTTCAAATATGTATGACCTCCTATTACACCTTTTTGACCTGCAGTAGAAATAAAATCTTTCTACATTTTCATGGTTCCGGATAATAAAACACAATCTCATATTCCAATTATGATTTAATGGTAAATACACTCCCAATGTCAGGGAATAGTCACCTTATAGAAGCTTCCCTGCCCACAATGGATATTAAATATAGTTGAGTGTCCTTCAAGACTCCTCAAGTACAGTTTGTTCCTGCCCTAATTGATTTCTCTTCTGTCAGATTTGAGTTCCACAGATAGATGTTTACATAGTACAAATTCAATAACGGTTCAACAAGTTAAATCAAATAAAGAGTTAGATGGAAAAAATTAGGGTTACAGTCATAAAAAAGAAATTTATACTGGTGATTCAGCAGAGAGCAGCAAATTACTCAGAATAGATCAAAGAGGGTAACATGGGCAAAACATCTCCCTTCACTACTACAGAGAAGTAAATTAGAGAGGAAAGCCAAACTTTTCCACCCTCAAAGTGCAATGCAGGTGGAACAAGTACCTCCCATGCTGGGTTTACAGCCGATATTCACTGCCTTGCTCCCCCTGCACTGACAGGAGGAACAAAACCATTTAAGGAGGTCTTTCAACAGAATGATTCAGTTTTCTGTGTAACCGTTCTGACACTGCTGCCTCGCAGCCGTGCGGGCCAGGCTCAATTCCTAAATCACTGAAACACTTAAAATAAGCCTATCTGACCCTGTTTTCCACAGAAACCTGGCACAGGAAGGCCATCGCCCAAGAGATAGCAACAGGGCCACATGGAGCCCGTCCTGTGCCCTGCAGGCTCACCCCAGCCCGCTCCTCCCCTGCAATGACACTGGGGCACTCTGCTGGGGCCAGGCAGGAGTGAGCTCAAGAAAATAGCTAGCCTGCCACTCAAAACATCTATTTTAGTTTTCAAATCTCACAAAATTTAGAAACGCATGCTAAAACTGCCGCAGAGCAGACTGCAACACGGGAAACAAGGGAATATTCATCAAATACCATCCTGACATGGCCCATTTGAGTTCTGGACAATCCACTATCTGCTATCAGGCAGAGGGTGGGATGTGCAGACTTAAACAGACTTCATTTAATTGGAAACAAAATTTAAAAAGAAAAACATATACCAACCATTCACAACAAGCAACATCACTGCCCCAACAGAGCTTCTAGCAATTTCCCTGACCCTGTCCTCCTCCCATAGCTCCTGATCCCATGTTCTTTCTAAGAACCTGGTCTGCTGGACCTGGTCCTTCTGCTGAGAACCCGGTCTGCAGTGCTGCTCTACCAACTCACCTTTCACATCAGTCCTGCACACCACAGTGAGGCAGTGACATATCAAATCCACCCAAGAACTTTGTCCCAAAAGAGCTTTGGCACTTTATTTTTTTCCTCTACAAATTCGGAACCACAGAATTTGGTTATGGTGGCTCCTTTGTCCCAAGAAAGAGCTAGGCTGCTTGAGCTTTTCCCAACTTGTTTACAACAGTTCTGTTCTTCCTGGTTTTACACTTTTATTTTGCAGCTTGGAAAAACCCCTTGGAAACTTAATAAGCTGCCAATAGGGACAGGTTGCATTGCCACAATCTACCAGCACATTTCAGCCATCGCTTTCCAAAAGAGGTTCTAAGAGAGACAGGAGAGCTCTGAACTCAGGTTCCCGGGGAAGCACTGATCTTTGTCCTCGTTTACACACACGGTCAGGCGCATGAGGAAATGTTACCACAAAAAAAAACTACAAGAGAGCCACTAACATCAGCTCTCATTCTCCAGACTACCACAGAACATTTTGTAAAAAAAAGTATGTTAACTTTTTTGTTTCCTAAATAATGAAAATGCTACAAAGCTTGCTAGAAATTCCTTACTGGACATTTGTAAGAGTGCTGTGTGTGAGTCTGTCCCCCTACCAAAAATGGTCCACAGAAAGAGTTTTTAGGCCATGACCACATTGCCTATAGAAACCAGGAGAGTTAGAAGAGCAAACCCTGTTGTACTCCCTGAGGCAGTTCCATGCTGCTGTCCTCATGCCCATGCAGCACCACTGAGTGGGGCAGAGACTGTTGGTATGGGGATACAGAAGTCAGAATCCAAGCTGACTGTAAATCTCTTAGTCTTCACGGCATTTGATGTCACATCCTTTTTCTGAAACATTTTGTCTTGCTACAAGGGGAAATGATGTGTGTGACACTGATGGGCCAGGAATGCTGTATTCAGACATGCCACACGTAGGTGTGCTGTTGAGGTAGAACCAAGGACAAGCAAAATAAAAATCTCTTTATGCCTTCTCCTGGAAGCTCATCTCAAGTATGTCGTGGAGCCTAGATTTTGTCTGTATGTTGGTTGACTTATTGGTGATTTTGAATTCAGGCATGGCCTTATCTCTAACACACACTTACCTCTCCACTGAAATGTGAATGATCAGTTCCTTCTAGACCCCCTAACTGATTTATCTCATCTTTCCTAGAGCTCAAACTTGTGGGCACCCTGGGCTTACCTTTCACTAACAGTTTCCTCTATCAGATGCCCCTCACGTAATTCCTGTCGAGTACCAGGGCAGGATACATTGCTTTGGCTTCCCACTTGGAGGTGTATCATCAGAGCAGGGACAGCAAAGAAAACCCTGCTTAAAATAACATTCT
The DNA here is from genome assembly GCF_003984885.1 of Neopelma chrysocephalum. Lineage (NCBI taxonomy): Eukaryota > Metazoa > Chordata > Aves > Passeriformes > Pipridae > Neopelma > Neopelma chrysocephalum. The sequence goes on along the minus strand of NW_020897693.1, from coordinate 31,867,048 downwards.
CCATCTGATACAAGGTGTGCAATATTAAATACAACTAGTAGACTCTACACATCAGCTTCCCCAAACTATCCTACACAGTTTTTATTACATGCAACCCAACCCAGTCAGGCTCATCAAGTCTCTGGTTGGAAAAAACCTGCAACCACCACACTAACATGTGGTATGCTCATTCTCTGAGGCTCTCCCTACTGGCAGGCTGCTTATTAAAACCAGCTTTTGTGAGTTACACAAAGCAGCAGTTTGAGGTGATTGGGAAATTTTGTTTTGTGGGTTTGTTTGCAAAAATAATTGCCTATAGCAGCTGTTTAGCATTCAGAAGGATTTTTGCTTCATGAATTGTGGGATTTAGTGTTTGAAAAGCTGCTAATTCAGTAACAAATTTATTTGTTGTCTTCTTACTTTAACCAAAATTAGACTTGTGGTTTACCCTGCTTGCTCTGATGTCCACTGTGATGTCCACCTGGCATCATAATCTCTTTCCCAGTATAAATACCTATCTACCCCCCACAAATTACCTGCAATAATGATTGCTGCCTCTCCTTTTTCTCAAACCCTCTCTAGTCCTGTTTTCATGCTTTTCTCGCACTGCCAGTCTAACTTTTGACCCTTATACATCCTTCTTCTCTTCTCTGACACATTCTACAAACTTCTTTACCATATGTCCTCACAATGCTAAATCCCCTCTCAACATGCTCTTAAAGTTGAAGTCTTGGCTTATAACCATAGAACATATATGGAAAAACTACTCCTGAATATAGACAGTTCTATAGTCAAGACTGATGATGAGCAACAAAGAGGTGTCATGGTCTAGATTTATAAAAGCCTTATACTTATTCTGTTTGTCCTCACTTTTTTGCTTCGTTCAAACACGGGATTTCATAAAACCTACAGAAAGATAGAGCTGAAGTTAAGATGCCTGCAGTAGTGACTCGGGGTAAAATCATTACAGGGCTGAATTGTAACTATTCTAAAAATCAGGCTTTATAAACCCTTGCAAAATCAGGGTAAGTAACATTTGAAATAACTCCAAATATGCGAAGATATCTATGGTACTGTTATAAGCTTTTTTTTTTTTTCATATTGAAGGTTCTGAAATAACATGAGCTAATAATCATGAGATTCTGATTCGGCAAATATGGTTGTCAAGGCCAAGTTGAGAGACCTGCAGCTGTTCCATGAAGTGATATTGAAGATTAGAATTTTAGCATAGTCTTTTGATAATTTGTTCTTAAAAGTATAATAATCGATGCTATGGCAGACCATGAGAAAATGAAAAATCTCCACAGCTGAAAAGGGGCTCATAGATGATGGGGGATTTTAGTGCCTGTACACATAGATAAAGTCCACTTTTTAAAGCACAAATTATTTTTTATGTTTCCTTGATCTCACAACAGAAGGGGTATTCTTACAGTCATTCACAGCAAAAGAAGAGATGCAGAAAGTTTTATACATGACAATTTTTAATTATTTTAAAATTAATTTGCATATTGAAATGCAATATTTTTTTAAAGAATAGAACAATTCTGAGTCCATCACATTTTCTGAAGAAAATCCCTGTAGCTTTCATATATGCAAGAGAGAATTTTATAGAGGCCTCCAGTGTAGGAGACTTGGTTTGCAACTTTTTTCCTAAATCAAACAACACGGAGATCCAAATGTAGGTTTATACAATCTTGCTGGAGTCTTTGTTACTGGTTATAGTTTTAGGAGGTTTGTCCTTGCTCTTCTTGTAAATGCTCCCTAAAATCCTAAAAGTTGTATTCAACCGAAACCAATGGATAAAATTTCACTGGAATGTACAAAGTTTTTCCTTTCTCTTGAAACTTTCTACTGAAAAAACTATCCTATTGGGCATATAAATTATCAATCAAATTAGAGAAACCATTCTTATGTGTTCATTTTCAGTTTTGAGAAACTAGTAACTGAAGAAACATGTAGGTACAAAGAGAGTTCTACTTACTACTTTTATAGTAGGATATTTTACTGTAGAAACTACTGAAGAATGAAGAGAAATTCTGCTCCTTACTCTCCTGTTCTTTCCAATTGTAGCAAACAGGTTCGAATACAGTTAATAACAAAAAAAAAAAAATTCTGACAAATCAGCCCCTGGGCTCTTGGTTATTCATTGCACAGTTCTAGATTACTGGTAACACCACAAGAACAAATATATGCTTGGAATCCCATAGGCCCATTTGATTCTAACTGGGTTTATGGAATGTCAAGCAGATAAGCTGCCCCTCTGGGATACCAGTAATGTGTGCAGAAGAGATCCCATAGCACCCAATATGGAAACAACTTGGCAAGAAGCAAAAAAAAAAGCATCTTTTCTAAAGCACTGCTTTTCCATGAATCAGGACCCTTTACAGTGATGGAAACAATGTGGCAGGAAGCAGGGAAAAAATGGCCAGAACCATTTTTGGTCAAGGTAATTTTATACCAGAGGGGTTACAGGAGATAAGGGCACAACAGAAGAAGTAAACTGATACTGCTGAGCACACATAGAACTGGTATTATTTGCAAAGTCACCACATGTTAAGTAACATAGTCCTATTATCAATGTATAAAAATAAATGCAAGGTAGTTACTGTAGGAAGCCTGGTGAAATAAATCCAAGTTTTCTGAAGACTTAGCAGTAGAAGCAATTATTCTTCTAAGATTGTGTGTGAAGTTGAAGTGGCTGTTAGATCCAGGCACAGGAGGTGGTAGTGTGCTGCCCCCCAGAGACTGCATTGATTGCTTCTCTTAACAATGACTTTTTTAATATTGGCAGCAAAATCTTGTGTCCTTGCTTTGCCCTAGGCCCAAACAGCTCTGATCTAGTCAGGTCTGAGCTGTTGTAGGCTTCACTAGCCATTTGAGGAAAAGGAATAATTTTCTTTACTGATGATGCTGAAATCTCATTCTAAAGGCAATGGGTGACATCTGCTTTTTGTTATTCTGTATCTGAAGTTACCAATTTAACTGCAGTTATAAAAATAAATTTTGACATTTATTGTTTTCTCATACAGAATCACATGCTCCATATACTGCTTCTTTGTGTTTGTGTTTTAAGAAAATAACATGAGAGATTTTATGGCACCTTATCTTACCTGCTTAGCAATCATCAAAATGCACTAAGGTAAGGAAGGCTTCCCACTCATTCTTCCAAAGCTTCTCTAGCTGTTTGAGTTCTTGTTTGGTCCTGAAAAAGCAGTAAATTAGCACAACTGCAATGGTGCCGAAAGGTATACAAAGTCATGGATGTTCATATAATGTAGGAAATAGTTTTATCACTAAAAAAACAGGACTAGGAAGTAAGACCCCTGGGTTCAAACACTCACGGCTGACACACTGGCTCAGTCATTCCTGCCACTCTACATATATTTGGGGGTTTTAATTAGATCTCTCTAATTCCCTCTGAGAAAATCAGTCTCAAGTATCTCCTTCCTGGTCCGTTGTTTTACCTGGCTCCCTCTCTTTATTTTGGCACCCTTTTCCCCTTGTCTTTTTAACCAACTTGAGCATTCTGAAAGAGCTTCTTTCCAATTCATGTCTTTTCTTTGTAGAACCCTCTTCTCATATTGTTGATTTCAACTGCATGTTTCACAGCCCTCAAACCAAAGTCTATTCAAAATAATTGAAGTATGGAGTTGAAATGGCCACAGTGTTTTTCAACTAATTTTTACCACTTTAGCATCCTCTTCCCACCTCTACATGCATATGCCTCCCATTTTCTCACTGAAGTTTTTTAGGCTAGGTCCATTTTGTCTTAATTTTGGTAAAAAAACAAAATTAAAAAAGCCATAGTAGGGAATATTTGCTGTAAGGCACTATAATCTCAAGGAAAGAAAATTACTCATTTCTTTCCTGTCCTTCATCTTCAATCAAAATGGGAATCTGATATTTACAAGAAGCTAAGAGTTTGTCATATGGTCTGCTGCTGCAGAAAAACTCACATGCACAGCGAAGACAGGAGAAGTGATTTAGAAAAGGCAAGGTTAGTTCTGTGGGAGATGGATTACAGAACAAGTACACATAATCTGGGTATCAAATCACTCTGTCCGAAGAGTATTTCCTGAAGAAAGCAGGAAATGACGTGCAAGATACATAACACAAAGTGGCATATACATGGTTCCCCTTAGCTGCAGGGTATTTATCACCCATACAAATTTTTGAGTGGATATTTTCACAATGTTGAAAGCAAAGAACCACACAGATAAATAGCAGAGATGTATCACCAAACAGTTCATCAAATGAGCAAATTTGACAACTGGGCTCACAACCTCTACCTGAGGTTCAGGATGTTTCTCATAGCTCTGTTAACTGCTCTAACGTGGTTCTGTTAATCTTCATGGAAAACCATAACCCCTTGTCCAAAGGACTTGAGGGAGATCACACAGAGATGTAAAGACAGGTGTAGTCTTACATGCTATCCGTATTCCAAGCAAAGGAACAGCTCCCAAGACACTGATCCAAATCAGACCATCCTAGATGTAGGCCAGTACAGACCTCAGAGCTGCCAACTCCCACCTCCACCTTTTTTCCTTGGCTGTTAGAAATAAAGCTATCACTACCTGTTGTCCAGCTAACTTAACAGAGTAATTTTAACAATTGCAAGTTCCAGCAGATGTAAGTTAGAAGCAAAACAACAAAAACAACAAAAAATTAAAAAAAAAAAGATTTGTAATCGCTGGCAAAAAACAATTAACACCCTCTTCCAACAGAAGGGATTTTTATATTGAGTATATTTGTTACTTAAGGGAGTGACACAACAAAGTATCTGACATTTTCCATCTTGAATTTACCAATCTTGGGTCAACATTTGAAAAAGATTGTTACTTTTATCAAAATCATAGGCACAAATAGCCAGATGAAATTTCATTCTGCACTTAACTCATTCAGCTGCTTCTGACATTTCACGCCCATACAAGTGTGTACATGCTGTATAGGTGAACAGCAAACAAGAGGGTTATATGCATGTTTATAAGCAAACTGCAGTGATTCTTACACCTATTGCAAGCATAAAGGGAATGTAAAGCCCTCTGTGAGCAGAGCAAGAGCTCAGCTAAGTGCTCAGAGCTGCAGCCCCCAGCCCCAGGTGATGGGCAGAGCAGAGCGCAGGGCACAACCCCAGCGGAACGGTGGTCCATGGTGGTAGTCATCCCCTTTCACTGGGGCAATCAAACAGGTTTGATTATCACTATCTGCCTTTGTCCAGCCCCGACCTACACATTGCACTGAGGGACATCTTTGTCTCACTTCTCTTTGGTCAGGGAGTTCATGGAGCTCAATGGGCTGCGGACTGCAGTCCATTAAAGGGGATGCTGGGCTCAGTCCCAGGCCACCCAGGAGCCCTGCTGCATGTTCTCACTGAATGGCTTCACTGGTGGCCCATTGAAATGCGATAATGTCAGAAAAAAGAGTTGAATGAAGGAGCCAATGTACACCATTGCTCAGGCAAAGTGACTGCAGCCTCCAACAAAACCTCCCCTGTGGTGATGTTAAGCAGAGTTATCAATAGTGCTAAGGCAGAGCAAGAACTAATGCTCCAATCATGTCATCCACAGGTGGCACAGATGGAGCCACTTCAATACAGAAACCACAGGGCAACATTTCCTGGTAATTCTATCCTCTTTCCAGCGCTAACATACAGAAAAATGTGCAGATGTCATGTGGATCTCTTGTAGTGTGTCAGACCCCCTTGAACCGAGCTCCAAAGGATTTTTTTGTTTCCTGTTCCTTTTACTATTCACACCAACTGTAGGCAGTGTTAAAGTCTCGTTTTGTGGGAAGAAAAAACTTGGTTTTTAAGGTACACATAAATAAATTCCTTTACTTTTTCTGAGCTGCATGATTGGACCTTGCAAGCAAGAATGGAAACTGTGAATTCCACAATGGTACAGGATACATTATTACACCATTTCATTAACTCTTAGAGGGCACATTGTTATTTTGATTTATTTAAAAAATGAAATTAAATCAAAATACAGTTGAACTCACATCCACTATGAACATGAACATCTTTTTTTCTCAGCTAAGTACAATATTCACCTCTAATGTTTCAAAGACAAAATAGAGCACAATAAATACAGGGCTCCTAACTGTTCTGAATGTGACATCTATACAAAGTGAATTTGCAAAGCACATCCAAGGCAAAAGAATTGCCACAGTTTCTGTTCTAATTAACAGCTCATAACTTTGTCTATGAATTTCCATTGCTGCCCCTCATAGTAGGTGGTAAATGTGCAGCAGAAAGGAAGTAAACATCCCCACAAAACACATTACTTCTGAACAAGACAGACATCTTCCTTGCTTAGGCCTAAAGACTTGCATTCATTTTCAAATCCTTCATATGAGACAGAAGGGGAGAAAACAAAAACACTAAAGAAAATTCCTCTGCCTGGGGAAATTCCATCACTCAAAGAGTCTGAGATAGGATTCATTCCAAAAGGGGTTCCCACAATTACAGGCAATCAGTCAGGACAGGCCACAGGCCACGGATGTAGACCAATCAACAGAAAGCTTTCCTCAACTCTAAAACTAACCAAAACCTACGACTTTAACATGAAGAAACAGAAGAAACCACACCAGTGTTTTAGGTCTTTATTCTACAGTGAATTGGTTAAATACAATTCCCAGATGATTGTAGGAAAAGAAATAAGCACAGCACTACAAAGGTGAGAGGAAAAATTACCCAGCAGTCCAACCTCGTTGATAAAAACCTCTCATTTGGACTTTGGCTCTTTTTCAAATCCCCCATTTACCAGCAGGGGACACCTTCTACTCTATATAGACAGAAGAGTACCTGTGGGCCAGAAACATGAACTAGGCAGTAGTCAGTCCTGCACATGCAACAGATTCAACATTTCTCCATTTCAATGGAAAGAAAATCCACTATATGACAGAATTGACAAAGAATGCTAATATTAATGAGATACAGGTGGTGTTTTCCCATTGGCATCCTCTGAACTGGTATACATAGATTTACCATTAAAAGGTGAGGTTTTTTCCCAAGCTGTTGTAGCTTTTTTCAAAATCTATTATTGCAAATAAAGAATTCATTATATCAATACAAACACTGAAATAATATTTTAGTTTGCTTCTATGTTTAATGGTCTGGATATGATTTGCATTACTTACCAATGTGTTTTCACTTATGCATAATTAACGTGTTCCAAATTCAGGCTGGTAACATTAAAAATTGTGATACAGAGTGATAACATTTTCAAATAATCATTAAATCAACCTGACTGTGGGATATATGATCACTTATTGAAAGCAATAGGGCAGAATAAAAGGAGATTTTGCTTTAAATTCTATAAATGTAGAGAGAAATTACCGTAAGCCACATATAGACATCTATCCATTTACATCAGGTTTTCTATGCCCCTTTCCATGAACATTTATGCACGTTTGTTTTTTTCTCTGAGCTTTTGAAAGATGGGAAGGAAATGCAAAAGATATCCTGATTAATGAAAGGTTTTCCCTAGTACTTAACTGTTTGCTAATTGTTAATACTTGTTTTCCCGCATAAAGAGGTTCCAGAAAATTTAGCAGAAATTTTGTCTATGAAGATGTCTAACCTGCAGACTTCAGGAACCATTTAAACTGTGTTCATCTTCATAACACACTTTGTAATAACTTGCACTACAGTTGGAACTTGCAAGAGATTTGCTGTCCAGAAAAAAAAAACAAACATTTTTTTTCTGTGTTTTGACCTTAAATACTGCTATACAATTTCAAAGGGATGTCATAAAAGATTCTACCAGAGTAACACAACAGGAAACTTTTTCAAACTAATTTTCTCTGAGGAAAATTACTTTCACTCAGGGCAGAATCACCTGCTTTTCGTTATTTACTCCTTCTTTTACTCCGTATGCCTGTGACCATAAAGGCTCAGCAGATCCCTGTGGAACTTTAAATCGCAAAACGGGAAAGGAACTCCTGCTGTTTTGTACGACTTAGACTTCGATGCCTTTATAAACGTGCACAAACTCACAGACTGCAATAATTTCACAGCTGGCCTTCTCCTTCCATATCTCCAATTCTCCACTTACAAAAATTTCTCTTTCTCATTGCTGCCCCTCATAGCCAGTAAACTGAAGAATCTGATGCCTCTCCCAGAGGAATGAGCAGGAGTCTTCAGTATCCAGCTGGTACAATGGCTCTTTTTATACAATTTTGGTCTTAGTGTATATGCCAAAGTGTTTTATAGGACAATATTTATTTTCTTAATTTATTTTTTAAAATTCTTCCTGTAACTCACAACTAATAGCTCCTACTGGTTTTTCAAAATGTTAGAATTGACAATTCTATTTCACCCAGGCCTTCTTGCTATGTTGTCTGGTAACAGAACATATAGTGAGGACTGGAAGGTCCTACAAACATGCTTAACACTGCCTGTTTACACTTGGAGGAATAATTCATTTAACTAAAGCAAGCTTTGGCTAAATAATTTTTCTTACATTTTTTAATTTATCCAAATATAGAGCAGGATAATTTTCAGCAATACTAGTTGGCACCTTTAGGAGATGAGAAAAAAAAAATCAAGATTTATTTCTCTCTATTTTAATGAAAAAGCAAAGAATATCTGTGTTTAAAATATTACAGCTGGCTTAAAAATGGTTCCATTTCAAATGGGAAGCTTCAGTTCTCCATAGTGTGATATTTATCACTGTGTAATAAAAAGTTCTGTGCCTTACAAAGTCTACAATAGGTAGGTCAACCACTTAATATCACATCATTCACGCAATCATACACAGCACTTGAGCTTTACATAGATCTCAGATGTTGTCACTTCAAAGGAGTTCAGAACAGAAGCGGTAAGAGAAAAGAAGCAGTAAGAGAAAAGGTTCTCTTTAATGCAAATAGGCTCCTTTTTAAAGAAGTGTTTTTAAAAGCCTTCATATCACATTAAAAAAGTTGCATTATGGCTACCTGAATGAAACATCTTTACAATTGTCCGAGAATTTAAAATTAAACTCAAAGAGATTGCTCATAAGTTGAAAACGATAACTAGTATCCCCACTAAAACAACTTACATTAAAACAATTGCGGTGACAGAATTCATTTCCATTTGACTGTATTTGCAGGCGGTCTACATGATGTAAGGATTCAGTTAGCCCATGATTTGTGGGTGCCGAGTGAGACAATAACCCCTGCCCCAGCATTTGACAATGCAATGATCCCATTTTACACCAATATCTTCATTCAATGAGAAAGAAAACAAAAGCAAAACAAAACAAACAAACTAATCCCCACTCCAACTGTAAAACAATTGTATCCAACTTGACAGTGTCTGGAACACAGAAGTTTTTGGCCTTGCTGGGTACAAATATGCTGCAGACTGGGAGGAGGGCGCAGTTCTCCCATTAGTACAGAACAGGGCACCTCTCCAGTCAAATCAGGTCTAAGCACATCCTTCACCATTCTATAATACAAAGACATGAACAATAACAAAAAAAACCCAGTTGCAAAAGAATGTCTACATATAATTTGTGGGAAAAACATACGTGGATTTCTATCTTCATAAGAAATACTTAAGAAAATGGGCAGACTTTTAAATGGGTCACAAATCTCTATGGGGAAGATGTGACGGCCAGAGGGCTTTTCCGTCTATTTAGCTAACTGAGAACTGTTAGTACTTTCAGGATATAATTTCAGTGTGAACTGTAACAGACAGAAGTATTTGAGTCCAGCTACTCTGTCCTGCAAGAATTAAATCTGGGACTGAGAAGCAGTTCTTCCACCAGTACTAAAAGAAAGCAAGCGCTGTCTTAGTTTAGTAAACCATTGGCCCAGTTCCCAGCCAGGCAAGGGGAAAGCCTTTCACTGCCTCTGTAATCTACCAAGTGTTCATATAAAACCAGAGTGGGAGAACCCCACAGGAATCAAAATTCAGATCAGTACATAGTAGCAGGGGTACTTGATTAAACCGATAGAGTTTTCTCCCACTCACGTGCAAGGGGCTATCAAAATATTCTTCACCAGACAAGCAGAGAGACAACCAGTAAAAGGAAGGAAACACTATGACTTTTTGCAGTGTGATGCTCTTTTCTTTTATTCCTCTTCATCCTAAGGCATTCTGCAACTTCTATCTATCTTTTGCTCCAGCATGCAAAATTTCCTCCATCATTTCTTCCTACCTGAAAGGAGGTTGTAGCCAGGTGGGGGTTGGTCTCTTCTCCCAGGCAGCTATCCCAGACAAGAGGGCATGATCTTAAGCTCTGGCAGGGGAGGTTTAGGCTGGATATTAGGAAGAAATTCTTTACAGAGAGGGTAATCAGGCATCAGAATGGGCTGCCCAGGGAAGTGGTGGATTCTTCATCCCTGGAGGTTTTTAAGATGAGACTGGATGTGGCACTTAGTGCCATGGTCTAGTAACCATGGTGGTTGGACTTGATGATCTTAGAGGTCCTTTCCAACCCGGCTGATTCTATATTCTATGAACTAGTGTTCAGTGAGGTAGTAGGGTGGTGACGTTACCTTTTCCTCCTTCTTCAGCAAGGATCTCCTTTCCTCTCACCTCACTCTCCATCCACACCAGACAGGAACACAGATGTGCTCCCATCGTCTCTCTTCTTGCAGAGTACATCAGTAGCCTCTGCTTTTAAGAGCAAGGAACTTGAAACAAACCTCTTTTTTTGCCCTACCCACTTGACAATATAGAGCAGAATAAGGAGAGAGAACAGGACTTCGAGTACTAGCCAAAATACTGAGATACTGTCATGAAATCATGAAAGTGCTAGGCTGAAATAGATTTCAAGAGATCATCTAGCTCAGCAGGGTGCATTAAGGAAGAAATCTCTCTGCTGACAATACTAATGGTGGGCTGTTAATATTACCATTCCAGACCTGCAACTTCTCATCAGAGTATTCGGTTCTTCATATTCACTCTTTTTCTTTTCCCCCCTTTACACACATGGTTTGTGCTGTCACTTGGCAAAGACACAGACTAATTCACATCTCAGAACATGTCACTGGCTTCAGACACACTTTCCCCCGTGATGTGTTTTGATGGGTTTTGGAGACACCATTGCTCAATGAATTTCTTCTTCCTGCAAGTCACTCACAGAAGAGAAAGGTTAAGTGAAAGAGTAGATGTTTTACTAACCCCATTGAAATAGCATTTGTTACAATGGATTTTTTTCAAGCAGTGCACTGGATTGACAAGAAAGCAGCTGCTCTGCAGCAAACGAGTAAAAATTAATAGGAGACCAAGGCAAGAGAAAGGTTCTTGGTTTTGCTCACCACCATCAAATTGTTGGGATTTAGAAGAGTACCCTTTGATCTCTCCCAGACTAATTACTGCCCTGATTTGGACTGCTTAGTACATTAGTTGTCCTTCATAGAAAAATGCAACCATTGTAATACAAATCTGTACTGAAAATATAAATGAAAATACACCATCCAATAAATAAAAAATAGCAAAAGTCAGCTAGTAGAATGACTGTGTCACAAAACTTTTTTCAAGTGCTTTTAGCTGAGCAGGAGTACATGCACTAGCTGTTAAAATGAAACAGTTTTTAAAAGGAAAACTATGTGTTTAAAAGCAAGGCAAATCAACACATACAGAGCTTTATGATGCATATTTTATTTCTTCATGTTTTCCAATAGGAAGTTGCCACAGACCGTTGTTCTAAACTATAAATTACCAATGTAATTCTTATGTATGTGGATCTTTTCTATGACAAATTGGTCTGCTGCACCCAGGAGTGGGATGTTCACAGAATACATGGCCTTTGCTGCCAACAGATGATGAGCAAATTTCAGATACAGTTATATATAGGCTATATCTTTGGCTTGTATAGGGAAGGCAAAGGAGGGAGTATGGGCTATTTTGAAACTGGCTTAAGGTAAGAAAGAATAAAAAAGTGAGATCAACTCAACATACCTAAACATCCCTTACCTCATTGTACTGTAGTTTGTCATTCAGCATGTGTTTCAGAGAAAACAGTCCCTGTCACAGCCTGAACCTTTGCCTGTGAGTCCAGACCCAGGCAAGGATGGCTATGACTGTGTCTGGCTCAGGGTTACTTCCTTCACTAGATCTAGACTTGTGAGCAGCATGTTTACTGTGCACAAGCAGCCTGGTACAATGGTGGCACATCTAGTGGGGATTCATGTGAGAGCAGTATGCCACCAGCAGGCTCCTGTGTTCCTGTCACAGTCATTAGCCAGGGCAGAGATCTGCTGCCCATTGGAACCAGGCACCGTGCTGTTCCACTTCTGTCACAACATCCACTAGCACATTTGTGCCAAATTCAGACAACAGCATGAAGTTCACTACTCCCATTGCCTGTATCTCAAGGTGGGAGGTCATGTCTCAGCAAAGGCCTGACTGAAAGGTCAAGCACCATAAGGTACCTGTGGTAAGAGATCTCAGAGTTTGCTATGGTGTCACCAAGAAACACCCAAACTTTTGGTCCTACAGGCGAGAACATCCTGCACCAAGTAATTCTGCTTATAAAACAGGCTTGTTAATAGCATACTAAACCATCACACAGCCACAGAAAAGATATTTCATTTCTTGAAATAAGATTACTTCTGAGCTGTGGTAAATCTGAGTAAATAAACACTGAAGGGGGTGAGTTCAGTGCATTAGATGTAGCACAGTAGGTTTGTAAATCTCCTTTTGATGCGACTAGTCTTTATTTGTAGATAAATGTATGTGTAAATTTACATGTGTGTATAAATATGCATGAGTGTGTTGTAAACTCAGTGTAAATTATGCTGGAATGTTAGACTTGTGCTTCCCTAATATAGTTTTGACATAATATTATTTTTGGCCTCTCTTCCACAAGGAGATGTGAAGCCGAGCTTATAAAGTAATTTGAGGCAGAAAATATCTACTTGGCTAACAACAGTTGGGGCTTTTATATTTGTAGCAGTTGAATACAGCAGATTATGCAAGTTATACATTAGGCTCACAGTTTTCCTAATGAATACAAACTGTTCACTCCATCATGCAAACTGCAACACTGCAAGAGTTTTTTATTTTTATCCGCATGGAGCAAAACTCAAAGTTTCCACCCTGAAGCCTATAAGAAAATAAATAAAGAAAAAAAATTAATCTTTGGAGACAGAAATGTCATGGTTAGTTAGGAATGGTACTTCCCAATTTAGTGCTCCCACTGAGACTCTCCACATTGCTGCTTGCTCCTTATCTCTCCTACCCCTCTCCCCCCTCACCCTTTCTCCCCCCTGCGGTGCGATGGGAAGGAGAATTGGAGGCACAAAAGGTAAAGATAATGGGTAATAATAAGCACAATTTACTGGAATAGTAATGAGATAAGAAAATGAATAGTAACAGCAACAATATTAATAAAAGTATACAAAAGAGAGAGAGTGATTCACATGCAAAATGCTCACCAGCAAGCCCAACTCGACCTGACCATATCCAAGCTACTCCGACTGGCAGAGGTTCCCTTCCTTCCAGGAATCAGGCTTCTGCAGTCCTTTCTTCTCAGAATAATAGAAACCCTTGGATTTAATTGTTAACTTACATAATTAGCATATATTCATTTTCTGCGCAAATTGCATGAGAAAACTAAAGGTCAACATGACCCTGAAAACACAGTAATATATTTGGTAGGTCTTATAAAGGGACTTGAGCAAGAAAAGATTTTTCATTTTATTTTACCTTCTGTCAGTTTTATTCCTAATTATAGCATATCCAAGACTTAAAACACAATCAACCAAACAGAAAAACCCTACTTTCTAGCAAGATACTTTCTTCCATTCTCAGAAGAGAGAGGCAGAAAGAGAATGCTTAAACCACAACACTGCTGTAGGGAGAAATTTTAGGTCTTTTGGGAAATTGCAAAAAAAGAACATGCCATCTAATACTGCGTTTTTACCCTCTGAAGACTTGGTTTTGAGAAGCATATTTATTGAAACAACATCACAGGTCCATTGCATGACTACTGAAGACACAAATAAAAAGATCACTGGCTGAGAAAGTTTCAACAAGACTGCAGTTTTAGTTCAAAATAGGTGGAACAGATATTCTACGATGAGATAAGTAAACACTATTTCTAGCATTATCTACAGCTACTCTGAGGCACAAGGACTATGAACAATTATCTCCAGTTTTAACATACATAATGTTTTTTGTTCTGTAACAGCGGAAGCAGAGCTGAAAAGTCAATAATGTCTTTTTGTGTGTGTGCATGCTCAAGGATTTGTGCTTTCTCTATATTAATATTTTACTTTTAGAATTTTCAACCATTATTTTAAAAATTCATTATTACCTATGTATGTGTGAATACCTTTTTATTTCATCATTGTGTAGTTTTTCTTAGTAATTGAAAAAAGGTCTGAACCAACTGACCAAGAAAAAAATAAAGATCAGAAAAAGCATAATGCGAACTGGCATATGACTACAAACATCTTTCATTCTTTATCAGCTTGGTTCTCATAAATAACCAAAAATTTCAGGGCAGAAGATTTTCAATAATACTTCAGTGCTTAGAACTCATTTTTTTTAAACCTAAGGCACTTGAAGCTAAATCTTAAGAAAAACCTACTTACTGAAATTTTAGCCAAGAAAGGGATCAGTCCTTGTGTAATGAGAACCCCAGTAGGAAAAAAACAAACCTAAATGGAGAACTTAGAAAGCGATACTAAAATTGATTTTAACTGGCAACATCAACATCTTGTGTTAAGACAGACATAATTCAAGGAAGAGGAGCAGAGAGAAATGGAGATACCCATCAAAGAACAGTACAACTATTTATTTCTCTGCTTTACCTTTATGCACTGCATTGATACTCACAACCCTTAAGTATACTTGAGGTGACACCTCCAGCCACAGTGGGTACCAGTTCCCAGGTCGTCAGGCTGAAATCAGCAACTTGCAACCATGAAGAGGCAAGACTAAATGATAGAGAAGCTTGAATACTATTCCAAAAAAGTGTTGTTTTTTAAAAATTAATACTCAAAAACATTTCTTGAGAATAGACATGTATATTTCTCTGCTGTTAGAAAAAGAAAAGCCTGTTATACCATAAAATAATTTGCATAAACAAGAATCATTACATGTTAAAAATCACATCTTCAACTTCTACTAAAACCCAAAGGTAACTTCCCTTTGGTGGGGTTTTTCTCAGCTTTGGTTCTGGAAATATAATGTGTTTTTTACACTTGAGACAAAAATACAGAGGCCTAATTCATAGTTTCTGTGTATAAAAATTCAGAAAAAACTGATATCACTGTAGTGGTGCAAATCTTACCCATCTATGCCTTTATTAGGATTCCCTCCCATTCACAGTGCACTACACTTGAAGCTGACTTTAAAACAAGGCTGTTACACAGTGCTGAGAAGGAAAAGGAGTCATTCAGTTGCCACACTGCCAAAAAGATCCCACACTCCTCTAAATGCCATTACCTGACCCTGAATTCACAGAAAAGTTAAACTTATGTGCCCTTTACAGCTAGTCACATTGCCCCACATTTTCTGTTTGCATATGTAAAACTGGCAAATATTTTTGTTTTAATTTGCATACCCCTGAGAAAAAATTTCCTATAGCTTTCCTACACAGATCTTATGCAAAACACTAAAAGATAAATTATATCTTATGCAAAGTCAACAGAAATTTTGACTTATGCCATAGCTCACATCTGTACCTACCAGCATGGAGGCGCTATTATCAATACCACAAAAAGAATTAGAGAAGCTTTAGCACCATTGCAGCACAGAAGTTCCAAAAGAAGATCAGACAGAGGGCAGGTATTTCTCCCTCTTCCCTAAACACCAAAAGCCTGTTCCTTCAGCACTTGCACACCCACAAAAGCTGATTTTATACCTCTGCGGTACTACTTCCGTGTAAGACAGACCTTCCAGGAATGCTGTTCATCCACAGTATTCTCAGGTACAGGACCAGGCCTCCTATTTTGAGAGTCTGTACTATGTGCAGAGCTAAACCATCATTAGACTTATCTATAGCATAAAAAAAAATCTGGCATTCAGAACAACTAGAATAGTAGTCTTCTCTGTACATTAACCTTCTGCAAGTCATACCAGCAACACAAACTAGTGTCCTCTGATTTTACATTTCTCCCTCAAAATTAGTGTGCCATTGCTCTGCACCAAGAGGTCCTGCTTTCTTAAGATCCAAATAAGAAAGGCACTCAGACACTCTGAAGTATCACTTAGAATATCATTCAGAGGAGCTAATACTATAAAAAAGCCGAGGATAGTATAGATGATTTTACATCTCTTTAGATACTGGGGATCCTGAGCTGCATGGCATCAGATGGGGATCCAATCAGTGCACAGCATGCTGCGCTGATCCCTACTCCATCTGGGGCTTTTAAGCTTTTATGCATTTTCTTCAAACATTTCTATTAATTTCTACTTTCAAACAAAAAGGACATTCACAGGAGAACTTGTTGCCACATTTTCAGAAAAAGACACGAACACCGGGGTGGTGTGATCACTGGTACCGATGGGGAGCTGCCTGCACACTCCATCATCACAGTTCGCTGGCAACATTTATCCTGTGGCCAAGGCATACATGCAGCTCAGCAGAGGCCTGAAAGCAAAGCTATAAATGCAATACATAAGCTGCTAAAGAAGTGCAGCACAGGCATGCAGCTCCTCAGGTAAATTCCTGTCACTTGGTCAAGCTGCAAATCCCTAAACCCTATTTATTTTTTTGCTTTATTAAAGAATTCCTAACAGCACTGAAAAAAAACTCCCAAAGAAAATCAATACCTATTACACGTATTTAAACCTGTTGCATCAACCATAAAAATAAAATTTCTGAACATGTTGATATGCATAGAAAACCCTAAAATATGGCCATGATACTCTTTTTGCAATTATATTAAATAACTTCCTAGCAGTTTAGAAAAGAATTTACATATTTTGTGGGAAATTTCTGGCCACAGGATTCCAAAAAAATAGCAGGCACTAGTATGAGTATTTGGGATTAACTTTAATGAATAAAGTATTATAACAGTTATGAAAAAAATGCAAAAGAAACAAAACACTATTCCTGGCTTTGGTTTGCTTGCTCACTATTTTTGATACTAAATGCACATACCTAGCTTAGTTTTCTAAGAAAATTAGACTTATTCAACTATACCACCCATTTGGGCATCAGTCTTTTTACTCTAAAAATTTCAGAACATCAGCTTTAATTACATCAGACAAGGCAGTGGGAGGATTCAGAGAAAGCACTTTGCTACAGTGTGTGAGAACTTGTGGGTGAGAGACAACAGCCTACATTGTTGTTCCCTTTGGAGCAAGGCAGAGGAGACCTGAAGTCTGAGGTTAAGGTCATTCCTCTTCCACCAGCTACAACATCTTCCGGTCTTTAAAGCATTGGGCATTGGGAGTATTTCTGCTACTCAATCCTGGTTGGAAGGTTGTAACCTCAAGGCCAGGGAAGTGGCTTACTACTCATATTAGAATTGCTTCTTCCATGGGAGGGATTCCAAATCCCAAAAGCTGGTGATGCTGAAAATTTTTCCAAATGATTATCACCAATTGTGATTGCTAACAGTCTGGTTACATATGTTTCTAAAGTTAAAATTGGAGATAATGAGATCAGTCTGATATTAGGTACAAAGAGATAGCCCTTTCTGTGATAGCCTGCTTCATAAAATAAAACATGGTTAGTCCTCCGTAACAAAAATCTTTCTTGTATTATAAAGTAGAACAATATAGTTACACATACCCTGAATTCTACATAGTGACAAAAAAAAACCCCAATACTGGGCTATTTATATCCAAGGAGGGGGAAAAGCCAAACAACAAACCACCACCACCACCAAACCAACCAACCAACCAGAAACTTACAAAGAAAGAGCATTACTTAAAATGAGAAACAGCTTTCTCCAAGTTGCACGTGAAATTTTTATGACAGATTCCCATTCAGATGAAGCCTGATTAAAAATGTTCATTTGTAGGCAAATGCAAAAATGTTCATTTGTTGGCTGACTACTGCCTGATCATTAGGAATATTTATATGCATCTCAAACTATTTAAAATGGAAACACTGGAAGAATTAAAAAAAAAAATAAAAAATGCATTTCAACCCAAAAAGCTTTCCTTTGCTTTCTATTTCGAGTTATAATGAATACTCCAGTCATAAAAGCAGCAAAACCACACAATCAGAGAATGAAAGAATCTGGACAAAGATGAGAATTTAGTAACTGTTGTGCAACTAATAATACAGTTTATCACAATTCACAACTTTTTCCACAGGTACTGAGTTTTAGGCTGTTCAGCACAAATGAGTTCTTGAAACAGAAATTATACACTCACAAACTGATTTGTGATTTGATTCCTGCTGTTAAAATAGTAAAAAAAATTGATAAGGTCAGCTATTGGTTATACACCATGGAACCCTCATATGATTAAGAACTGGATCCTGCTTCATAGTTTTAAACATAAAACTACTTTTTTATTGTGTTGGGCTCAAAATATATTCTGTGTAATATAACTGGCTACTTTTGTTAGTCCTAGGGTTCCCACAACCAAATAATCTGATAAATCAATGTCAAATGTTAAATCTCATGGCTTCCCCCCAAGTGCTATTTTACAAGTGGGACAGGCACATGCAGAGACTACAAGCCAAACTCCCCATAATACCTAGAAATCAAGTAGCAAAGCCTTGTATGATTTTGAGGTGAGAGTGAGTACACAGGTGGAGTCATCGTCTGCAGGTGGCTACAACATCTCTGATTCAAACACATCAAACACAGGTACTGAAGGGGTGAAGCTGTGTATCCCAGACCTTCAGGGAACATCATCAGCACCAAATCTCAGGGACTGGCACTTTCACTTGTTGAAGCTATTGCATATTTGCAATTAATGTTTATTGGAAACACTTTAGCACATAGTTACCACTATCATGTCGGTCTTCTGCATATTGAACAATTGCTTTTGCCACTAGACAGGCAAAAGCAGGCTGCATGTTGCCTCCCTATGCCTTCTGCAGGCTGCTTTCAGCTCCAGAAAGTCTGGCTACAGAGGTAAGAAACAAGCATTGCGGGGTTAGGAAGAAAATAAAAAATCAAACTCCAGACTGTTTCAGGGGTTGGGCTTGCACTGAACTTCCCATTTCTAGGGCACCACCAATATTCAGGCAATAGCAGGGCAGCAGTTGCACTGAGAACAGGTTCAGCTGCATAACTGCAGCTCGGGGTTCTGCCCACAAGAGGCTTGAAACAGGACATTTAACTTTGCTCCCCCAAGGTTTTGGGCATGCCCCTCAAGCCCTTCGCTACCTCTCATTTTACCAAGATAAGAAAGGTTGGAAATTTGGTTGGTTAAGAAAGTCAGGGATGAAAATAACAGTGAATTGTCTCAGCCTTTAAGAAGTCGTAGAGGGCTTAAGAGCCAATTTGTAATAACTTTAGTAAGCATATCGGTGTAGTGCTAGCCACAGAAAATTAGGAATTTGGTATTTTACAGATCCTGAACACACTGTTGGAGCATAGCATGGTATTAATAATTTAAGAGGAGAGGTAAATTGAGTCAAATTTTGCATTATTGTGAGACAATATAAAATTTCTAGTGATGACACTTAAATACATTGCCTGTGGTGAAGTATTTCTCCTTACCTATGACCAGGGTATTGTACTAGCCCAGGGTGCTGCAGTCCTACAGCAAAAAAGAGAAAGCAGTAGCCAGACAATTCATTGTAGGCATTTCAAGTAATTCAGATAGAAGAGGTGGGATTCTGAAGGCAAGAATCATGGAATTTGCAAGAATGTCTTACAAAGCCTTAAGGTAAGTATGCCAAAACAGGCCAGCAAGGAGACAGGACAAGCAATCCAGAGAATCCACAGAAGATTAGAGGATTCAGATACCCAGTAAGATTTTTTTTGAGTCTTTTAGTGAGTTTTATAACTCCAGTTGTTTTGTTTCGCTGCTCTCACTGGACGTTATAACTTTAGCTGAAGTATATTTCCCACAACGTTGCCATCTCGATCTCAATGGATGACAAGAATCTTGTAACATACCTGCACCACTGGAAATGCAATCCACTCAATCCATAATCTAAGCAAAGACTTCATGGTACCTTAGTGACAGTCTCATTTTAGTATTTTTAGTTTTGCAGGTGTTATTTCTCTGGAAAATGTCAGAGTCTTCCACAGAAGACAAGTATGGACCGCACAAAAAGAGGGAAATTGAAAATCCCATTTAGGTTCAGGAAAAAAATCTCAAAATGTTTTATTAGATGTAAAGGTAATTTCTATGGATAGTACTAATAAAACATATATTTTCACTTCAGAGTCTTCAAATGCCTATAAAGAAGCTTTCATAATATCGAAAACCAGAACCTTGTTTCTTAATAATTAATTAAAGTTTTCACTAAAACACATTTAAAGTATACCTGTCCAAGTTTTCTGGTCATCTCCACCCCATTTTTGAGTGTCTCTCTCCTCACTTTTAAACATTTTTGCAAGATTCATGGTTAGTTACATTTCAAGTTGCAGTGACATTGATTTATCCACTTCAGTGAAATTCTGGGTCTTGATTGTAAAATGTATGTTTATTTAAGTTATTATTATCTAAAAAACTCTGAAAACATTTTTAAAAACCCCCAACAAACCCAAAAACCAGTTCATCAGTTACAGTAGGCTTACTTTGTAATTATGAAAGACTCCAAGCAACTTTGATGAAAAAATGCAAAATTTTGCATGCAGAAGTCTTAGCAGTGGCAGGTATCCTAAAATATTGAGAACTTATATGTGTTTAAACACCTCCACCTCCTCCCCCCTCCAAAAAAAAAGAAAAAAAAATAAAAGGAGTAAATCAATACACTTTTCTAAGGGTTTTTTGGGGGAGGGGTTAAAGATACTTCTACTGATAGGGTCGGTTAGCTGGACTAATGCTTAAGATGCTTTAGAAATCAGTGTAAATATAGCCAAACACAACAGGACACACACACCTGAGATGAAGCAACTTGAGGAATAAAAGGCAGGCAGATCTCAAATCAATTCCTACCCCAGAAAATTCAAAGAATTCAGTCTTTCTCTCACTTTTCTTTTTCTCTATTTCCCTTTTGGTCTTGAGTGAGCAGGGATCCTGGATACACTTTACCTCTGCAGCAGAGCTGATTCTCTGTGCCCATTCAATATTTCCTCCTCTTTGTTTCCACTCAAAGGTGCAAAGCCTTGGGAATAGGTGTACTAAATTAAGGCAGGCAATGTCCTCAGCAGGATTGTAAGAAAGGATAAGAGATTCATTCCCATAGAAGCCTAGCAAGCAAGTGCAGATGTGCCACAAAAAGAACTGTGAAGGTCAACATTGTCAGCATAAGGTAGATTCTGATATTTTAGCCATGTTTTAGCATAACCACCTGAACCTGAAATCGTACATTGAACCAAGTGCAGGATTTCTTTTACTCTTCCTTTTTTTCCCTCACTATGACCAATAAAGACAAGAATTATATACCATAATTCTCTCTATATATGTAGGGGTTTTTTTGAGAGATGGTGATGGAGGTGTAAAATACAAAGCCAACCAATTTCCATCCACCACCCAGGGCCACGCACTGAGACGTACTAAATAAGTGACCCTAGCACGGCAACAAGCCTCCTCAATTTATAAGTACCAGAATTTGGTCACTTTCAGAGTTACGCTAACAAAGAGAAGTAATAATCACTGCTACATTTCTGAACTTTAAACAGTGGAATTTTATGATAGAGGAATGAAAAAGAAAATTCTGAAAATTCGAGTTAAACTTTAAAAGCAAGTTGTGTTTCATGAGGAACCTCAAAGTGCCCTCTTCTAGCATCTGGCAATAACTGTGCGTTCTGAAACATCCGAGACCTGCAGCACTTACAATCCAGTTACAAGAAAGTTCTTTTGACACACATTTTTGTTAAGAAATTGTCTTTATTAGCTATACAGTAAGGGTGTGAAACTGTTCAGATACTTTTATACAATAAGAAACATGGAAGTGGTCTGTTAAAAGTAATTTTAAAGTGTAATTAAACAGTTCATAGTGTTTGGTTTTTTCTCCCAAAACAGCATATGCTTAAGTTTTGTATTCATTTAATTGTATTATTAGTATCACATAATATTATTGTTATTAATTTGCAACAGTATTGATGCAAATCCTTACTGCATTACTTATTGCTTATTATTGACATTCCTTTTTATAAGATTCACCCTAGAAAACAAAATATTTTTTGTTTTAGTTAACCAAGGACAAAAAGTGTAATAGGTGAAAATTGTGTTAGAAAAATAAACCTGAACCCTCCATTTATTTCTGGGTTTGGTGTTGCAATTTAAAACACTCATTCATTGTCCCTCCTTTCCTAAGTACTTTCATCAGTTTAAGATATGTAATATATTTCAATTTGTTTAATTGCATATTTTGTTTCTATAGCAACTAGACAGTACCTAATCTGTTTTTGTTCCTTCCTAAGCCTTTACATAGCAATTTTCTTTCATGATACAGTAGCGAAAGATAATCCTTCTTTAGAACTCTGAGTACTATCTATTCCTTGCAATATCCCTTAATTAGTATGCATTAGGATTAAAACCAGTTGTAGTTGTGCTACAACTAAAAGAAACCATGTAAAAAAAAATCTAACAGGATCTAGACAGAAAATTCTAAAACTACCATTAAGTAACTTCAGCATAAATTTACTGCCACCTGCAGGCTTTCACCATCATGAGCCTCCAGAGCACGGGAGCAAGGGTACACCCACCACACACCCCATTGCCATGGAGGAAAAGCAAATTTGATGTTTCTACTTCGGCCACTTGATTCAGGTTGATGTTATTATAGCAAAAGGACCCACTAACGTTGTGCTGTTTAATGAAATAATGTCACTTCTTAAATTTCTGTTACCCTAGTCTAGGGTAGCTTCTATTTGTGAAGACAGTGGTGATGTCTGAAAATTTTCCTACGGAACTGACATGCTAATAAAGGACACAAGTTGTAGTGCTGCTAGCCACCTCTCAAACAGTGCGCTTCATGTATTTTTCTATTACTAACTCACTACCCCCTTTGAATAATTTCTATTATTTAAAGAAATTACTATGTTCAAAAACATAATCTTTAAAAAATCTAGCAAGTCAATACAGTAAAAATCATGTCTGTAGTTAAAACATCTGAAAACACTGTTTTAGGAAAACTTGGAGATTACTGCATTCCTAAATGGCCTGAGTCCTACACATTTATATTCTTTCATACAGACGAACCATACCAAAAGAGTAACAATGACATTTGTAAGCCTGCGAATATCAAACATAGCGTTTACCTACAAAGTCTTTTTTTGAACTCATTACTATGTGAAACAATTCTTATTTACAAAATCATACAGTATTTTTTCCTATCAGAAATTGTCTCAGCCAGTGCCCAGTGTAACTAGGGCTAAATTACTCATCTTACCATTATTTTTTTAAATGTTGGTGTTTGACGCACACTTCATCCCTTCATTTATCCACTTACCAGTTCAATCTTTATACTGCAGTAGGAACTTCTTTCAACATTGCATGTACAGCACTGCACCTAACCTCAAGTCCTCCTGCCTGCTAGCAAATCTCTCAGCTCACCTTCAGCATTCAAACTCTTCATGCAACATCTGGGAAAGTTAATTTTCTAGAAGTGAGGTCTGCAGGAGTGCCAGCACACTGAAACAGGAGTCAGCTCAACACATCACTTTTCAGTTTTATAGGCCGCTAGCTCCAGAAAAAAACAGAATCGAGTCTTAAATGTTGGAAGTCGCATCTGATCCATGAAG
Organism: Neopelma chrysocephalum; assembly: GCF_003984885.1. NCBI lineage: Eukaryota > Metazoa > Chordata > Aves > Passeriformes > Pipridae > Neopelma > Neopelma chrysocephalum. The sequence continues at coordinate 31,843,351 of NW_020897693.1, read as the reverse complement.
ATCAGATTTTCCATACACAGAAAGAAAAGCATACATAATGCCATGCAAGTACATTTAGGCTGGCATTTCCAGGAAGTATCAGGCTTACTCAATACATGTTGCGCTTTTGATTAAATTGAAGACTTCAAATTCCATGCTGATTTACTGCAGATGTACCATGCAGTTGACCTACACATATGCTGCAGAAACACTAAAGCACGTCCAGACACCGAGCAAGTATCAACAGTGCTACCTGGAAGTATACATCACCCAGAGCACCCTGTCAGGACTCTGAGGTACCTCAGGTACCACAGGTAAAATACTATCTGCCTGGTCTTAATTCCAACAATAATTGTGTCCCTGCCTGAGAAGAGCGTAGTAAAGAACTTTATTAGGAATGATCATGTGCCCTTAGAACAGCGCTTACTTTGCCACTTGTAAAAGGGTGTTTGGACAGGGCTGTCACATGCAGAAACAGAAGAAAGCACATTGCATTTAGCTAACACAAGGAACAGTGAAAGGCTCCAACAAATCTGTTATCACAGAATCATAGAATGGTTTGGGTTGGAATGGACTTTAAAGATCATCTAAGTTCCATTTCCTGTGCTGTGGGAAGGGACACCTTCCACTAGACCAGGTTGCTCAAAGCCTCATATAGATAAAAGAACTGAAGATTTTAGCTATGTAAATGCAAGGTCTATTGAACACATGCTTTCTCCCTACCTCTTCACCTTGTCCTCTAAGGCAAAAAAAAAAAAAAAAAAAAAGCAGTTCTTTCCGCAGTAATTGAAAAATTTCTCCAGGAGATGGGAAGCTGTATTAGTACTTCTCCCTTTTGATAAAAGCCAAAACCTTTTTTTTTATTTCCATTTCAAAGAAAAAAATAATAAAACAAAAAACACCACCCAGAACAAATTGAACCTATTGGTGGAACACAGCATAGGTTTTAAAAATGAGAGAAAATTTTACTATTTAATCCTCTCTTACCACTTGATGGCGGTAGTGAGTTAGTCACGCAGGCCTTGGCTTACAAATACAAAACAAGATGCTTCATGGGCTATAAATAATCAATTTTTATAGTTTTAAAACAAACACAGTATGACAAAGTGCCAAAATCCAGGTGCATTTGAAAAGTTTAACAGATGCTTATTATAAGATACCTAAGTTAAAGTTCACACGATATTTATGCACTGTGTTGTCAAGTTAAATCAACTGCATTTCAACTAAATATACCAGATACTTCATTGTGGGAAAGATGAACAGATCAGCTTGCTTTGCATGTTTGCCCAAAGCCAAATTGTATCTTATCTGAAACATACTTACTGATACAGAAACCTTTTCTACACATGTACAGAAAGTTATTTTTGTCACTCAGTGCCTCTTACTCTTCATTTACTTCCCTTTTCACACTTATTCTGTAATATCTCACTGAATAAGTCACATACCAAATATCTTTTTCCTTTCAGCACTTTACAGATCTTAATCCTATTCATAAATTAAAACAACACTACCAAGGCTTGAAAAGCTTTAATGTAGTGGTGTGAAAGATAAAACAGATGGACAACAGGCTAACAATGTCTGTACTTCAAAGGACTAAAATCTGTTGAAGACACCACTTAAAATTTTATGTTGGAGCAAGCAAACCACTACCTGTTCAAATATGAAAAAGATACATAGCATGTACCAAATATGATTCGCCTAAGCATGAAACAACTAACCAATTATACAAAAAGACCAATCACATACACAAAAGTGATTACATGTAAAAAGGAAAGCCATAGCTCATTTTCTTGTACTTCTAGAAAAGGAGCAGGTAGATCCCAGCTGTTGTTTATCAATAATCCATACTGCTATGATTATTACCTGTTATGTTGATATGAATGTTTATTCTGAATTAAGAAGCCACACTCACCAAGTGTCAGTACAAAGTTCTGCTTTGTACAAGGAGATCAGATTAGAAACAGCTGTAGAAACAATCAATTGCAGCTAGAGAGATGTAGAATACAGGAGAGGAAAGAGGAAAGGGGTGAATCACAAAAACAGTTTAGGGTGCCCAGTATGGCCTAAATGCAAATGATTTCAAGCACATCAACAGCTAAGAGGTTCTTAACAGTGCTTACATCTGATTTATAAACAGCCCAGAATAAAGCTTCACGATATGTTTTTTAAATATTGTAAAAACAATCAATCAATCTATACATACAAACTCTCAAAATTCAAAAGAAAAAAGTGCAAGTCAAAGGTCTTTAAGAGCTTTAGGCCTTCTGAAAACTTAAAAATATTTTCCTTTAGCATTTGGTATATCAGCAATTCCAACAAGCCTGAAAATCAAAAAGCAAAACGACATAAAAGATATCCACTACCACAGATCATTTATTTATATACTAAGTTAAAAAATGCAAATATTTTATTACAAAAAGTTTATCAAACAACTGTATACATACAGTTCATATTGTTAAAAGCCAACATATCAATCGATACTTTATGTACATTTGATTAATGTCATACAATCGTAGAAAAGCATCACTCAGCAGAAACTGATTTGGCATTTGGAAAGTAGTTACCACCCTGCACTAGAAGAGACAATTAATTTACATGTTACAATAAAAATTCTCATTTGCTGTGATCATTTAAAGCAAATGGATGCTTTCTTTCTCCAAGAAGAATCATCGTAAGTGGAGACTAAAGTGCACATAACCAACGCATTAATAATTCTTCAACAATCCCATCTATCATTCTAGATGCTCGAAGCCCATCACAGTAACATCAAGGATTTAGGACTTTTCTCTGTGGCTTAAAGACATTAAATGAAATTCAGCTCCCTAAGCTGCATGAAATACTTCTGGTGTACAATAAGATGAAATGGGGTACAGAAATTTGGAAAATAGTGTTTGGTGAAAAAAAGTCAGTGTAAATTCTCCCAAATATATGATTTCTGGGGAAATATTTTCCTTTTGAAAAAAAAATTAATTGTATTTCATAGAATCATAGAATTTCATACAACTGTGGACCAAACATGCAGACCATGCAACAGCATTTACATAACCATCCTCACAGTTGTTCTTTGTGGGCTACACATAACATAGGTTGGAGCAACACTGTCTACCTTATGCATAAATTTTCCTGGCAATCAAGAAAAAAAAAACACCAATGATTTGTTACTATAGAATAGGGTCCAACACTAGAAAAGTGCTCTTCAAAAAACATAGCTTAAAATATTGGCTTTGTCTCATTACAAGCAATACAGTAAACCTTACAAAATATAACACAGTCAGTACTAGCAGAATTGTTGAGGACAATAGTTTTAATAAATCAGTCCACTTTGGATAAAAGAATGCTTGTGCATGTTACAATCTATTCAAAAGCAACAGCTGAGCAGGCTAAATTTACATCCACAAGACACAGTCACTGAAAACAAAATGAGTTGCTGGTAATTATTGTTATCATTTTTTGCACACCAACTGGTCACTAATGGAAAAAAATCCAGATTTTTTTTTCATTTTACAAATATGAGAAGTTATGAAGCGTTATATTTGAAGAGAATACTTCGTACCTTATGCACCTTAGGACCCAATCCAGAGGCAAAATGTCTGTCAACATGATTCACCCTCCCCTCAGGTTTCTGAAGGCCGTTCATATGAAGTTTACATACAGCACAACCAATACACATTAGATACTGCTGTAAATGTATAAGGAATACAAAACACTATTAAATACAACTTTCACCCCATGGCACATCAAGCATGGCAATACCACTTGTTTCATATCCAGTTAGCAGTTAAGTCAGTTGTGGTTATGCTTTATTGAATATTTTCCTTTCTGTAGTTGAGAAATATACAGCTTGGACTTGCTTCCATCCGGTCTTTTAAACCAAACTTCATCATGGTTAATTGTTGTAATTATGGCACTAGAGAAAATGAGGGAAGGAAGGTCAGGGGAAGAAAACCAAGAAGAATTTAGAAACCTTATAAGCTAAAAATAATCTCAAAACTTCAGCTGTATTTCTATACAGTAAATGAAATTATCCATTAGCTGTATATGCTAGGCCCAAAAGATACTGACTCCACTTAAAGCATAGTTTCAACAGAATTCTTTGACAATTGCATGTGTCTTTAGTGAAGTTAGTTAATGTTTCAGCAATCCATTTCTTTTATTTTCTTATGAGAAAATCCTTAACGTATACAAATATTTTAAAAGAACAATAGTCACACATAGAAAAAACAACATTAAACTATCCACGGTAAAAAAAAACATACCTGAAATTACATTGAATATTAAGTATTTGGAAAAAAGTTAAACAGCCTGAAGCCATGATTTAAAGCACAAAATGTATTTAACTGTTAATCATTATACCAAGACCATAAGAAATAAAGTCAAAGCCGATTTAGTGAACCACTGTTACACAAGCCCTGCTTTTATGCTCCTTGTGGTAACCTTTAATACAAAGAGTGAGCAAAACTTCCTCCCCTAGGAGAAAAATAATTTCAAGTAGATTGATGGGGGGGGGGGAAAGCAAAAACACAGAGATTAAAACAGTTAATAGAATAAAGTGCATACTGAGTGCGACAAAACTCCCACTAGGAAACTCTTCAACCTTAGAAGTTGCCTGTTAAGCATCAGCTTTTGGCTTTTGTCAGATACTGGATGCTAATATCTTTATTAGGCCCAGTACAACTGCTATGTTCTGCTAAATTAATTCAGAACTTTTAAAATTTCAGACAGTATAGTTTACTAAAATATCTTCCTGTTTCAGCCCTGAACGAACACCAAAATGACCAAACAACCAAAATTTGTTCCCCTTCACCATACACAGGGAAGAAAAAAAATAGTCAGTTTTACAGGAAACTACTGCTATATGAAATTAAAGTCAATTTTCCTAGGTGGAGGTGCATATTTAATCAACACTGGGCTTAGACTGATTTGCCCCATTCAGTAAAAGGTAAAATATACATTTGATTTTAAATACACTCACACTTCTAGAATTTACAAATGTTATCCATGCAGAGAAAATACATTTATACATCTTAAACATTCAATCGAATTTGCACTGTAATATTTAGTCTGTTCCCAGGCAGAACCTTTGTTAAGAGAAGGAAATATCGTAAAAAAGTTCCAACGCTCTTCTTTCAGAGCACTGATCAACTGAAAACAAAGCTTATCTTCAACAGTATAAAGTGTTTTTCCATAATTAATTATTTTGGGGTGCGCCAACAGATCGAATTCTCAAACCAAGATTCCCAAGATACTAAAAAAAAAAATTACTCAAAGGTTATTCAGAAACTAGTAAGAGCTTAAATTTTTTGTGAGATCCTAACCTGACAAACCTTCAGTGAATTCCAACCTTTACTAGCACCTCTCACCAGTCCAGCACTCAACCTTATTTGCTAATGCCTGTCTTCCAAGGTGAACTACTAAATGTTAATGAGCTGGCAGTATTTCCAAATAGGCCTTATTCTTTGATACCATCATCCTAGCTATTGCATAACATCAATGTACAGAGCTGCATAAACTAAATAATCTTTACCTTGTAGGACATTCATCTTTCTTATCAATGCATATCGTCTGTCCTCGTCCGTACCACTCTCCATCGTAGTACAGTCTTCCTTCTTCAGATCTAGCACTATGTAGATGCTTTTCTAATTTGACAGGTGCTAAAATGATTAATAAAAGTAATTTAATATTGACTTCACAGAAATCAGTAGGATGTTTAAATACACTTTCATCAAATGATTTACACAGAATACACAATTTTTTCCAAATGTAGCCTGTTTCTTAATAATTGCATGAAAATTGGAAGCAAGGTACCTTTTTATTTTCAGTCAGATAAAAGTTATATTTTTGTTTTCAAATAGAAGCTATGACCTGCTTGCCTTCTATCCCTTTTCCTCCTTATTCACCATCTCCAAATATTTGATCTTACCTAGCATTAACATGCTTCTCATCTCAGTGCCAAATATGAGTTCCTTTCCCATGGCTCTACTTTTTTGGGGTTGTAGTTTGCAGTGAAGGTGAGAATCCTTTAGAACACATCCATAAGGTCCAGATGCTCTCAGTTTTCTGCCTCATTTTGTGCAAACACTAGCATATCTTGCTAATATTAGGTGGTGTAAACCACTTTCAGAAGTTTCAATTTTTGTTGATAATTTCTAGAATTTGTGTTAACAGAAACAACAGGAATCAAGCTAATGGTATCAGCATCTGAGAGAGGGGAAAGACAAAAGCCACACCTTCCAGCTACCTCACCCCATCCTCCATCAGTATACCAGGGCTAAAATAAATACAATCTGCCTAGATGCAGTTTGCACCATTGCAGACAGCAAGTTCTGTCTTGTGAAACCAGACAATGTTTACTTACGTTCTGGCTTTACTCTGTGTGGCCCCAGTGTAGCCATTGCCTTGAAACACAAAAGAAAATGAAGTCAATCAGCAAGCAGTCTTTTTTTCTGAACTGCCAGCTTTAACTGTGAAGTTACATGCAGTGTAGCTCAGGATGCTTGCTTTTACATGCAAAAACCACAATGAGAAGAAATGTAAAAAAAAGTGTGTTCAATAGTGATTTAGTAACTACATAAAAAAGCATTTTGAGGGTGAAAAAACCACCTTCTTTGGTAAGTTTTGATTCCAAATAACTCTGAAGGTTTTCTAATTAAATCCTCAAAATTGATGTTATGTAATTGTCAAAAATAATTACAAAAATTACATTAACTCATTCTGAAAAACAAAATGCTATATGAAGAATCTACTCTTTTGATTTATACGTTATTAGCTCAGAAATTTCCCTTCATACAAACTCCAGATGGCACGTAGTACTAGAGTAGGATTAAAAAAAGAAGCACTCAAGAGTTTTTTAGTGTTCATTTAGTTTTTTGTTTTCTGGCGTTTTTTTTAATTATTTCCAGAAAATTCATGTAAAACTACAGAAAAGAACTCAAGGGAAAGATATGTTGTGTCTTTTCCTCTGATGCGATAAAAAGAGAAAAGTCAGACAAGTTCACACAGAAAGGTCACATTTTACTTCTTGTTTAGGAAATCTGTACAAGAAAACAGGATGGAAACAAAATGGGAGACATTTCCCACTAAGTTTTTGAATCCACCTAAGTAGTTTGCTATTCCAGAAGTTGGGAAGCATAAGGGTACTAGGGGAAGCTTTCTGACTGCAAGTGCAAGGCAAGGATAGCATTTCATTACATTAAGTTCCTTCAACAGTCCTACAAAGATCTGAAAAAGGTATTATGCAGCAAATATATCAATTCGTCTAACAAATTTCTCTTCCTGTAAACCAGGATTCTCTTGTACTCTGGGAAAAACACAGCTTTTCACTTTATATAAAAAAAGTATAAGGAGAGGTCAAAGTATAGAAATCTTCATAGAATAAAAAAAATTTACTATGTAAAAACATACCATATGATATACACTTTAAAATACCTTCATTTAAAGAAGAAGTCTAATCCTATCAGACTATCCTATCGTAGTTTCTACCCAAGTGTGCTAGCCTATGAGAAAGCAGATTCACTCAATACAGGCTTTAGGCTCACTTTTTCATGGAAAATTATGGACTCCCCATTTTAGAGATAACCTCTTACACCACTTTATTGGATTCCTCTGAATTACTTGGGTAGAATCAGAAAAAGTAACAATAACATAGCTTGAACTGAAAAGATTAGCTGACTACTGAAAAAATAAAAATCTATTTTGTGTTTTGATTGTGTAAGAAACACAGTTTCATATTTTCAAGTAGCAAAAGGACTAGATGCAAACCCAAACTAAACCCATAGCCACTGGCATTCATCCTTTCATCTTACCTTCCTTATTGTTGTCCAGTCTTCAAGTATATCAAGGTCTTGTAACATATAAACTATATATGGGCGTAGAAAAGTTAGGGAAAACTCTTTTAAACAGAAACAATAAAATTACTCAAATGTTTGTAGAAATATATTAATATCTCTGTTCTTCCAATCTTTCACACAAAGAATACCTACATGAAGTAAAAGCTCACACAAACACACCATCTTTCAATTATGCAACCTAGAAGTAAACTTTAAAAATTATTAAAAGAGGTAAGTAATAGAATGCAGACATTCAGACTACTGGAGTTCAATATGAGGATTAGATAAACAACTGAGATACAACCATTTCATTCCTGGCAGTTGCAAAAAATCATTCTTATTTGCAATAATTCAAGTTACAATTAAAATTCCCTGCAATTTCAAGGTACCACTGCAAATCAGCACCTACACTAGTATTAGCTTTAATAAAATAATTATTTTTACAGCATTCTGCATCATATATCTTTGAGAGAAAAGCATAGTCAGCACCAAATGTAAGAATAACAAATATTCAAAAAACAGGAAGTAGAAAGGCAAAAGCCCCTTCCTTAACCTATCAGCTGCAAAGTAAAAAGTGTGTATTAGAACAATACATGAACTTCAAAACAACATTCTGTATAGCACAGCTCTTCCTTTACAACAGTCTTCACTTTTTACTTTGTTTCTCCCCATTTCATCTCTGAAAAACAAGCTTAGAGAAAAGGTGCTACGGATGTTTAAAAAATAAATTTCCTAAAATGGAATATGCAAGCTTAAAATTCCATTTGCTTTACACAGGTCTGTACAAACTGACAAATTCACAACTATTTAAAAACTATAACCAAAACCATCAAATTAATTTACTTCATAACTGAAAGAATTTTCAGCTTTATGAACTGCCTGAAACTGCTGGGATTTTAGACCTAATACTATGTTAGTATTTTCGTTTTGGAATATATGCCAAAATGGCAAGATAGCTCATAATTCACAGAATCCAATGCTATTTATGTGGACATCCTGAAGACAGTGATGACTGAGAGCCAAAGAAAATACACTTTCACACAACCTGGAACCAAAACTGCTAAAGGAATTAAGAAACTAATGAAACCACTTGTAACTGTTGATTAATACCACTTGGCTTTTTAGCACTAGTTAAAAAATCTCTCTACTAAACTAAATTTGTGACACAACCTAATGGAAGAACAGCCATAATTAGGACAAATCATCCATCTGGGATGTGCTCCAGTAAATCAACCATGCTGAAGGAGAGTGTCCCAGTGATGACACATTTTTCAGAAACTTCTTCCTTCCCACCTTCTCTTAACATTACAAAACTTTGTGAAAGGAGCAGGATTTTTTGCAGCAACTTAACAATAAAAAAATGTCAATACTTAGGAGTTGGTCTATTTTAGATAGTCTCCATGATTCTGGACATGAGTCAACTGTGTGTGCTTGCAGCCCAGACAGCCAACTGTATCCTGGGTTCCACCAAAAGCGAAGTGGCCAGCAGCTCAAGGGAGGGCATTTTCCCCTTCTACTCCGCTCTTGCGAGACCCCAGTTGGAGTGCTGCATGCAGCTCTGGAGTCCTCAGCACAAGAAAGATGTGGACTTGTTGCAGCAAGTTCAGAAGAGGCTGTGAAGATGACTAGGCAGCTGGAGCACCTCTCTTGTGAGGATAGACAGGGAGTTGGGATTTTTCAAACTGGAAAAGAGAAGGCTCTAGGGAGACCTCATTGCAACCTTCCAAGTACCTAGAAGGGGCTTATAAAAACGAGGGAGAGTAACTTTTTACATTGGCAGATAGTGATAGGACTAGGGGAACAGTTTTAAACTAAACAAGTAGAGATTTAGGTTAGATGTTAGGAAGAAATTCTTTACTCATAGGGTAGTGAGGCACTACAACAGGTTGCCCAGAGAAATTGTGGATGCCCCATCTCTGAAAGTGTTCAAGGTTAGGCTGGGGCTTTAAATAACCTGGACTAGTGGAAAGTGTCCCTGCCTAAGTCCCTTTCAACTCAAACCATTCTACAATATGATTCTATGACTCTGGCAACTTTCTAAGAGTCCACATCTCTGTCCTATAAAAATGTTAGGCAGGGACTATGAGTAGAGAGAACACTCAGTTTCTAAAGACATCTCCTTCTTTCTCTGAAGAAGGATGATACTGTCTCTTAGGTGTTAAAAGTTAAAAAGTTTCAGCTGCAGTGCAAGCTGTCAGCAGCACAAAGCCATCAATGCAAAATTCTTAAATACTATACTCACGCTACAGGAACTCAAACCCCAAAGACACCCTCCCTGTCAATCATCTCAATTCTTTGAATTTTAAACACTTAATCAAAGAGGGTTCTAAAGTCTATGGAGTTGTTAAGTACATTGTGGTAAAGATGTTCCAGTAGGAGAAGCAAAGCTACATCTTATTCAAGTCAGGTTATACTTTGCAAATATAATCCCTAACTTGCTTTTGCCTCGTAGTTCTATTTTTTTAAGATTTAGAAAAATCAATTTTTAGAAACATTCTTTACATAAAACTAGTAGTTAGATAAGAAAATCTTAATTTCAATTTTCATAATGGAATGCGTCAACACAGTTTTTCTAATCTAAGTAACATCTGCCCTGCAAAAATCAGTTTTGATAATGCATTATCACTTCAACTTGTTACTAATGACATGTAATAAAACTAGCTATAAAACTGCAAACACTACTAGAAAGAATAATGATTTCAGTAAAAGGATATCTGATACAACAACAGGTTTCTTCTTATCTGGACTAAACGGATCCTTCCTTTTCTTCCTAGACTGGAGCTCATCATTCCATAATTCTGAAAAGATATAATAAGAACATGCTATGAATCAGAAACATTTACATGTTTAACTCTTTTTACAGCAGAAAACATTGTCCAAAAATTAAAAATAACACATTTTCTGGTGAGATGCTGTGTCTGAACAGCATGAAGCTGTTAAATGATTGTGCAGGCATAAATTAATATTCTCAAAACACTCAAGGGATGCTGACAATTTCTAAACCAAAATTTGATTTAAGTTTAAATTCAACCCCCTGCCCAAAGTCTACAGCTGGATAGCATCTTAATGGATAACCTGAAACTCACCAGATATACTTTGTGTACAGTCAATTAATCAGTAGCCACCAGAAGATCAAAAAAAACCAAACAAAAAACCCAAACTCTGAATTTCCATCCACCTGAGGTAATGTCAATGCTATGTCTGTCCTCTTCAAGTCTTCTAATCTTCTCTTCTAGTTCACTTTGTACAGTATCATACAAGAGAAGCTTCTCACTCTAAAAAAGCAAAATTACACATTTTTTACATCACTTAAGTTCTATCATCTAAATATATATGACAATTTAAAGCATCAGCATTAAGAGGTAGCATCAGAAGGTAGAAGTAGCTTCAGGGGAAAATTTTTCAGAGGCCATAAAGCATATGACATCTCCCTGTATCCACTTTCTTAGTGTGAGATCCTATCTCATTAAAAACAGCACACTCACTTAGCATAAGTGAAAATATAGTTATATATTTATCAAATATCAGTACCAAGAATAATTAACTATATAAGAGCATGCAGCTAGCTCTCCAGAATAACTGTTTGCATTATGACAAAGTATTTTCCTTCTGAATAGCAAAGATTTATTCACAGTGAGTAACAGTAAAGTAGTGATCTCTATGCCACCTTTCATTACAAAATCACAAAAGCTAATGTTTTCTTGGAAAGCTTTTTATTAAGCTGCCTCCTATATTAACAAGTCTGCAGTCATTTATAGAGAATTCTCATCTATGCCCACAGTATCTATAATTGTTGATTTTCATAGATCTAAAAATTACCTTCCCACGGCAGAATTTTCAGCACATGACATAATCTAGATAGCTGTGAAAGCAGAATTGTCTACCTTAAAGCTGTGAGAAACATTTCTAAAGCACTACTTTAGAATAAAGTTAGCTCGTTGGTCCATCTAAAAGGCCCTTTCTGATCCAATTAGATTAATCTATTGCCTGCCATGTTAGGTGTATCATTAGCACTTTGTATCTAAAAAGACAAACAAACTCATACTCTGATACGAACTTTCTACAGCATCTTGTGTGATCTACACCCTCTTCCACTTCAAATGTTTCAGAATGAGAAAATCAACTTTGTGGCAAACTGCTCTCATTATAATCCACCCCACAGGACCGATATACTAAAATGACACAGCATCTATATAGATCAGTTACTCATTTAAAGGTAGCATCAAAAAAACCACTAAATTCTCTAAAACAGTAACTTGGAATTAAGCTGAGTTCCAAGCCTCCAGGAAATAAGGTAGTAAGACTTTACTGCTCTTTCATAAGCTTGCACCGTTTCAAAAGTGAATGAGTAGGAAATACAGCTGTTAGATTTTAACATTCGTTTTCACCAAGCAGTGCCTTTAACAGCTCTGGAAAACAGAGAGCTTGGACTTACTGAAAAAACAGTGTAAGCAGCACAGGTTACTGCATCTAGCTATTTGCTACCATGTCTCTGTTAGAAGCTGCAGTTCCCTACAGCCAAATGAGCAGATGTCTGTATCTCAACACAGCACAGCATACCAACAGAAATTCACCTTTATTAATGCTCAAGATGGTATGCTGGAGCAAAGCAAAACAAATGAGCAATAGACAAAACCAAAGAACCCTGCTCTACTAAATGACTGCCATGTTTATCATTCCCTTCAAGTTAAAAAGTATTCAAACTGGAAAGACCTCTTTTCATATATTTTTCAATGCCTAATTATAAAAAAAACATTTCCAAGGGGAATTTAAATATATACCCGAAGTGCCAAATGAGTGCTACTTGTTCTGAGATGATTTTAAAAATCCATTTTAAAATTAAACAGCCTTTGTGTTTAGACGTCTTCTGCTTCAAGTACTTGATGACAAATAAGGTGTGAAAAGCTATTACAGGCATCAGATGCATTCTTGCTGAACAGTTATATTCTAGTGGAACATATATTCTATAAGGAGCATTGTTGACTTAAGAGCTTTTCCCCAGGAGACCCTTATTGGTTGGCGAATATTTGAATTCTTAAGGTTTCATGGTAGACATAATAGGAAAACAAGGGACAAGGACCACCTTAAAGAGGAATAATACACAGCCAAAAAAATCATTCAATCACAGATTAAAGTCTTACAGGATTCTGTTCAACCTCAGGAGTATTCACAGGAGCAAAGAGAGTCAGTAATGAGTAGTCCTTCATTATACCTAATTCTTTCCCAAGGCATCAAGAAAAATTAAAAGCTTTTTAAAACTACACATGCACATTCTTGCTTTACTGGTATAGTAGGAACGACAGACTTCAGGAATACCATGAACCACTCAGAAGAAAACACCTTTAAGCAACTCTAAGGGGGGCTGAGGAGTACTATGATGAAAATCTCAGGATCTAAGCACCTATGTACAGCATTGGACATACATGTTCTTGGGTGCTTATACTACAGTATCCAGTATTTAGATGCTTAAAATGGAATGTTTATGTTCAAGGAGAGCAATATATTTTTCTTGTAACTGCTTTTGAAATGACAGTTCTATCAGTAGTTGTCCAAGGCATCTTAAAAAGACTTTTTTGCTTTTGTTATTAAAATGTAAGGTGTTTTTTTGCTAAAATTATGTCAGATATTTTAGTTACTTTCTTGGTAATCTTTTTATAACACAGGTAAAAAAATCATGTGGGAATCTATTAATAAGAACCTGATGATGAAAAATAAGACGACTTAGCTATACATATGCAAAGTCAAACTTATAAAAAGCTCTTCAACATTTTCATTAATGACTTGGACACAGGATTCAAAGGAATACTAAGTAAGTTGGCCAATGAAAGTAAATTGGGAGAAACTGTTGGCTCCCTCGAAGGCAGGGAGGCCCTGCAGAGAGACCTCAACAAATTAGAGAACTGGGCAATCACCAACCATATGAAGTTCAACAAGGGAAAGTGCCGGATTCTGCACCTGGGACGGGGCAACCCTGGTTGCGTGTATAGACCAGGGAACAAGAGACTGGAGAGTAGTGCTGCAGAGAGAGACCTGGGGGTCCTGGTTGATGGCAAGTTGAATATGAGTCAGCAGTGCCCTGGCAGCCAGGAGGGCCAACCGTGTCCTGGGGGGCATCAGGCAAAGTATTGCCAGCCAGTCGAGGGAGGGGTTGTCCTGCTCTGCTCTGCACTGGGATGGCCTCACCTTGAGTATTGTGTGCAGTTTTGGGCACCATAATATAAGAAAGATATTAAGCTACTGGAGAGCGCCCAAAGGAGGGCAATGAAGATGGTGAAGGGTTGTGTGAGGAGTGGCTGAGGTCACTTGGTCTGTTCAGCCTGCAGGAGACTGAGGGGAGACCTCATCACAGTCTACAACTTCCTCATGAGAGAAAGAGGAGGGGCAGGCACTGATCTCTTCTCTGTGGTGATCAGTGATAGAACCTGAGGGAATGGCCTGAAGTTGTGCCAGGGGAGGTTAGGTCAGATATTAAAAGAGATTCTTCACCCAGAGGGTGGTTGGGCAGTGGAACAGGCTTCCTAGAGAAGTGGTCACAGGACCAAGCCTGACAGAGCTCAAGAAGCGTTTGGACAATGATCTCAGGCACATAGTGTGATTTCTGGGGTGTCCTGTGCAGAGTCAGGAGGGTCCCCATCCAACTCAGCATATTCTGTGATTCTAATTTTTAGATGCTTTGAATAACCTCTTACCTGGACTTAAATATCACACGGCAATTGCATTCAAATAGCAAATAACTGCAATAATAAAAACACACACTGAACCTGAAAAGCATGACAGACAGTAAAGTTAGATGAGGTTAGCTATCAATGTGAAATAGCTGGCACAACCTCACAGTGCTGTCGAGAGGCTTGAATTTCACATTCGTACTTGTTCTTCACAGATTCCAGACAAAGCTCTCTATAGATACCTGTAATCACACAAATTATAGCAATATTACTTTCTTTAGCAACTATCCAATTTCAGAATTCCCTTTTAAGATGGCCTGCAAATCCCCAAAAATGCACATAGTGGAAAATACAGATATATAATATTAGGCACTTACAGTGCCCAGCTTTTTTAAAGAGTAAAAATAAGAACAAGTAAATCCTTAATTCTGAAGATGTGAGAAAAAATAAATTCTATTTTAACTCCTTCCCCTCTCAGTCAACAAATTACACCAGTGGTCATGCTAACTTTACAAAATAGGTCTATTTCCTATATCTGATCAAGTTATCTTGGATATCATCAGTTTTCGAAATCAAATACTAAGTGGCCTCTTCTATTTTCTAATTAGAGTTTAAAATAATGTCTTAGGGTTTTAAGATAGCTAGAAAACAGATTGAAAGAAAAAGGCTTTCCAAATTAATATTTGGAAATTAATTAAATTAAGTAATATAATTTAATTAAGTAAATTAATAGGCTAAATAAATTAAACAAATTAACATTATAATATTACTTTATAATGCATGATCTTAATAAATTAAATTAATTAACAAGACTGTTCCATTCTTAGAAATAGTCACTTTGTGATACAAAGCATACCGCTTCTAAGTATTAGGAGCATTTCTTACACATTTCTGAAAATATGTCCACTAAACAGACAGCTGAAAAAAATCTGAGGTATCTGAAACGTAAGTATCTGGTAAGCAGAGACAGAATTTGATGTAATATATTCAATGCATTCAACACAAAATACTTAAACGGTTTCAGATTAGAAACTTGAGGAGTTAAGTTTGCACACACACTGGTGGTGTCTCAAGACAACTTCCAAAACCAACTTCCCTTAGAATTCAACTGACAATAAATGAACATACCACAAGAGGAACAACACTACTACCAGCAATTCCTCTGAAAAATAAACCTCCAAGTATTATGGCAATCATCTTTCTGCTGTGAAGTCATTTTTGATCTAGAATTCAAAATGTTCTTTTCTTACATTGCTATGTTAGGCTGGATTTTTTTTATATTTATGGCTGACTGGCATATCTAGGTCACTGCTTATTTGCCTGAAAATGAACAACACAATTATGAACATTTCTATTGTATTTCTGACTTGCTGAAATAGTCAAGATCCATATTTTGTTCAAATAGTGCCTTAGAGAGCAGCGAAACACAAGTTTTTTTTTTTACCACAGATGCAATTATATTCAAAGTTCAGCTAAACATAGTTTAGTTTGGGGATTTTTCACCTTTTTCTCCCCTCTCTCAGGTAACAGTCAAGGCTCTCAAATAGTAAGAGCAAATAAGCCTATTTTGCAGTTTCTTGCTTTCTCCAGAATAATTTTATCAAATTCATTTAGTTGGGGACAAAAAGTTAAAAAAACCCTGTTTTCTATTCTCAGCCTCAAGGAAACTGCAGTTTTTATGCTGGGCTTTTTTTACATTGGAACATGGACCTTCAGTGCTGCTGAAGACCAATAAGGAGAACATGTAAAATGCATATCCATACCCACCTACATGAAAGCACAGATGGACAATCACATTCAAAATTGAAAATCAAAAGCCTGGATTATGGTTGCTTTTATATCAAACCTTCTGCAAGTTCACCCACAATCCTTCTGCAAAGCCAAAGTAGGCTACTTAGGACTAGTCACGTAAATTTGGGTTAAGAACTTAAAACCCAGAAATTCTGGGTCAGCAGCTGAGGAAAAGCATTACAGAAAACAGCTGGAGGGAGAGAAATGCAATTGATCAAAAGATTTCAAATTCTCAAAGTTAAAAGTACCAATAAGACATACTGAGCAGCACTGAAACAGTATTATGAAAAGTATAAGAAGGCTTGCCATTTTCAGCTGCACGATGTTTCTGCTAAGTTTCTTAGAAAAGACAGTGGTATATCTTCTCTGGCTAGAGAGATCATGACTTTTGGCTCTCTGACAGCCTGTATTACGTAACCCTTAGACAGTGGAATTACTCCTAAAGGAGTCAAGCTGTAACATGAAACAAATTTACAGCAGGGAAGTACAGAACTTTGTCCTTCTATAATACCACTATTCCATATGATTATATACGGTTGCATACTGGAAGAAGATCAAAGTTCTTGCCTTCTTCTTCTATGAGCATAAAAGCCTATTTAAACATTAGTTTTAATAATTAAAATTCAGCTTAGATCAAAGCTGTCAAGGACAGGGTTTTTCTTCTTCCCTAGATGGAACAGGAAGATGGGAGCAGAGAAGCAGAAGAGACATAGACTAGAAGAGCGGGAAAAACCATGATCATCTAAGACGATCTGGCAAGCATTTCACGAGACAGAACCTACATATCTCTTCAACGGTGACCACTGTGTAGACTTGATCCCAAATCTTCTGACTAATAAAAATTATTAGTTTTCAACTCAGTAATTTTGTACTTACTACCCAAAGACAGGCAGCTAGTAAATGAAACATAAAAAAGCCATATTTTTATTTTGATGTTATCAGGCAACTTATGCAAAGAGGTAAGCAACTTACTCATTTTTACTTGGAAACTACTTTACATTTAAAATCATGCCACAGTATTTCTAACTTTAAAACACACTCCTTTAAAGAAAAGAGAAGATTGGCCTTAAATTGCATAGGAAGTTCATACTTTAAAACAGCAATACTCATTTTACATGCCTACCTGCCACCTTGGTTCGGATTTGCATATTTTCTTGTAAAGCTGCCAGTGGTTCTAAATATTCAGGTGCTTTTCCAGCTATGACCTCTTGTAGTTTTGCATCCACTTGGCTTAATCTTTCTTTGTAAAGTCTTAAAAAAATAGAAATGAAAATATGTATTTTATTTAAAAGTATGTTTGCATATGTATTTTATTTAAAAGAAAACACAAGGTGAAAGAAATATTTTTAACATAGCTATTCTTTTGTCATTCCTTTGTTAATGCTATAGAACACTGAAGCAAAGTGAAGATTTTTTAGCATTTGAATTTTTCAAGACATATTTTCTTTTTGAAATATTCTATTCATGTCTATTAAGCCTTTGTGGAAAGCAAGTGTAAACAATCAGATGTGCATGTATCTCCATCTCTAAGGAAGAAGAAAAAAAACTGCATGTCTGTTTATAGGACTGAGACGCAGTAGGATATGAATCAACATGGAAGAGGATGCGTAAAGCTGTCCTCTACTATACATTACAGTGAATTGGCTTATGTCGTGAGAGAGAAAGACAGGCATTTTGTGGATAGAAACAACCATTCACTTTTGTGCTCACATATCTGCTCCCATGCTACCATAAAACAAGGAAAAAGCGATGCAGGCTCTTATTGAAGTAACACTCATTTCATCTCCTGTGAAAATCCACATATTGCATACTATCACAAATATCACAGTATGATTTCTAACTGACATCTTCCATTCCTGCCAAAAGGAAGCGTATTTAAAGCATTTTTATTCTACCTGAAATTCAGTCCTCCTATAAAAGCTGATATTTACTGGCAGACAATGAAGCAACCTACTTGCACTTTTTTTAGAATTTAATGTAATATCAATTACAAACATTTCAATCTCAATACAGCCCCACCTACTGTAACTGATAAATATAATGTTCAATGTTAGAATCATCAATATAACTGACTTCTCCTTATCTCATTTTTTACCTTGCACCGCACAAACAAAAGCTGTAAAATTAAAGTAAACGTGTACAAACTCTCTAAGTGTTAAGAACACATCAGATGTTATCTGTTTACACAGATACAACAGATATCCTTGGGCCAAGGATGCTGCTTTTTTACTTATTTAAAGTGCACAAGTTAAGTAATTAGAAAAAATAAGTTTATGTATACTAATACACCAAGACCCCCTTGAGAAATAACTGCCTGTTCATCTGCCACCAGCTTGCTCATCATCTTGCTTTGACTATTGCTAGGTTAGGTACACATGCTTGAACTACAGAGTTGGCATCAGTGATCACTCTGCTACCTCTTACCTGCAGCCTGTTAAGAGTATGATACACGCAATCTGTCCTGCAGTCAACTGACACAGCCTGCAGCTAATCAAACCCCAGTTTGCTGGGCTCAATCCCTGATGAGCATGCTATGCACGTGGTGGTTAACAGAGAGCTACAGCAGAATGATTTAGCAAGAACATAAGCCTGGATGCAGAGTGCACCAGGTCAGTCACCAACATTTGACTACACAGCACCAAGTGCCAGCTACATGAGAGCAAGCACTTATAGACTGGGTGCACTTGGTACCATGCAGCAGTTGATGGACTAAAACTATTTATCCAGTACTTTCAAACAGTGATTTGCCCAGAATGGATAAATGCTACCAACCACTGCAAATTCTACTTATAGCATCCAAATGCAGTTTACCCGGAAAGGATGAGGAGGCAGACCCGGTCATTACATCATCTCTGTTGCTGGTTGTGACTAAAAATCCCATTGTTTATCTATCTTTTTCTTCTTTCCCAACTTCATCATCTCCCTACTCACAGCTGCTTCTCCCTATAATCCTTCTTCCATCATTCTAATGGTCCTTTTCTATTATTCCCACCATCATTGTTCTTCTAGCCCATATAAATACCTCTATCTCTCAACTAGCCAATGTGTCTATGCAATGCCTTCTTCCATATACCATAGCTTTACCACTTCTCAAACACCTAAACCCCTCAAAATACTTGTTTCCTTCCTCTGAAGACCACCCTCTTTCATATTCACTCCTTAAAGGTTTGTTTCCACAAACTGTTTTCAGTCATCCAAGCTGTTGAACAGATGGAAGAGTAGGGCTGACCTCAAAAGCTAACAGTTTTCCAAATGCCAAACCAGTCAGTATTGGCTTAAGTACTCATCAGCTGGTTCCATTTCCCAGGTTTCTTCATGCACAGCCAACTAAATAGCAGTACAAACAATCTTCCCTAGACACTGCAGCAAGGAATTTCTTGTTAGGCAATTCTTTCCAGACCCTATTATTTCCAGACCTCACAGTGTCCTGTTACACAAAGCAAGTTGTATGTCTCAGTTCTGTAGTAGAAAGAAATATCTCACAACATAAACACGCATCTAAAGCATGACAACTGACTAGGTTTTCAATTAAAGGATATGCCCATGAATAGACCGGGTCTTGTTAAAGTTTCACTTGCCAGGTACCTTAAGTTAGTTGCCAAATTACCACCAATTTAAACTGGAACAGATGCATCTAGCTTGTCTGGGCACATGTAAAAACAAATTTAACTTTACATACGTTGCTGGAGCTTGTCCAAAGAAGGACAATGAAGATGGTGAAGGGTCTGGAGCACAAGTCCTGTGAGCAGCAGCTGAGGGAGATGGGGTTGTTTAGCCTGGAGAAAAGGCAGCTGTTGGGAAACGTTATTGCTTTCTACAGCTACCTGAAAGCAGGTTGTAGTGAGGTGGGCGTCAGCCTGTTCTCCCAGGTAACAAGAGACAGGACTAGAGGAAATAGTCCCAAGCTGCACCAGGGGAGGCTTAAACTGGATATTAGAAAAAATTTCTTCACTGAAAGGGTGATCAAGCATTGGAACAGGTTGCCTAGGGAACTGGTGGAAACACTGTCTCTGAAAGTGTTCAGAAAAATGTGTAGATATAGTGCTTAGAGACACGGTTTCGTGGTGGACCTGGCACTGTTAGGTCAGTAGTTGGACTCTATGATTTCAGAGGTCTCTTCCAACTTTAATGATTCTATGATGCAAATATCTGGCTGTAATACAAATGACAATCACTTTTGAATAACTGTGGCTATTAATTTCATCTCTTCTACTTAGCAGGTTTTTACTGTTTATGTAGGTATTATGGCAAACTACAGAGAGGTAACAGTATTTTCATTTTATTTAGTACTGGTATCTGGTTTGCAGTAACCAAAAGAAATTTTCATTGGTACCAACTACAAAAACTACTGCACTATCCTGTAAAAAAAACCCAAAACCCAAATCTAATTTCTTACTCAGCAAAAACAGTACTTAAGTCTGTCCCACATACATAAAACAATAAGACATTGAGTAAATAAATAAATAAATTCCCCTAAAATCACAATTCCTTAGTTCTACTAAGGAGTTTGATGCAATAGACCCACACCAGCCCTTCACAACAAAAACATTTCAAAACTATCCCCACAGAAAAAGAAAAAAAGAAAATATAAATACATAAAATTATTCTAAAGCAACTGCCTGTAAATAATTTCAGAACTCCCAATCCTTATTCTCTTCCAAAAGTAGCATTCACATACATGAAAAAAACATCAGCTGCACACAATATTTTCATGGAATGGATTGCCAAATGATGCACTTAAAACATTAAAATACTTACTGATCTTTAAGGTCTGTAAATTGCTTTTCGAGATTGGACATTTCATCTAAACACTCCATTCTTCTTCTTTCACAGTCCTCATCATCCATTTCTAAGAATAAAAACAATAATTTTGAACAATGTAATATATAACCAAATAAACTGGATATTTTATTTCTAGTGAATATGAAGAAAGCCTGAATTATAGCCATGAGCAGTTTATCCCCTTATATTATTATTCTCATAGAGCAGAATATGAGAAATCAGTTGTCATATAAGCTACAAAGTAAGAAACTTAGACCTAATTTTACAATAAACCCCATAAACAGTAATTGTTTTTTCTCAAAACAGGAAACAACAGCACTGTAAGACCTCAAGAGGTTAAATTTCATGACTGATAATACAAAGTGTACATAAGAATGAATGAAACAGAAAAACTAAACATTGTATATCATACCAGATGAAAGACACCATTAAGCACAAGAAATTATTAGCCACCACTGAAAATTCGAGTGTATCCTGAGTCAGTATAAACAAAAACCATCCCTGGAATGCAAGCAACATTACATTTGTCATATAAAATTCAAGGTCTGTTTTATTACAATTCTTTAAAGAAAAAATAACACGTGGTTTTGAAACAGGTTTCATCCTGTGCAATTTGAAGAGATCTTTGAAGTTGAAATATAATTGTAAAAATATCTGTAGTTCATTGTAATGACCATTTGAAATGGTTGCATTTCTTAAGAAATATTTCTTAACCTGAAAAGTCTAGAACTTTGCAGAAACTTGACTTTATATGATTTTATGCAGCAAGAGTAATTAACATTAAACTCTTTCAATGGTTTTTGATTTAATTTATATTCCTGATTTTTTTTTAATTTAGCTTGGGAAGATAAAGTATAATAAATACCAACTTTTTTGCCAAAAATTTTGCCACTCCGTTGAGACATCTGATGTTACTAAACATCAGTCATCTCCACTGCCATTTCTTAGACTAGAAAGTTGATAAACTAAGATACAAAATTCTTGACTATTTCCCACCCTTCCCAGAAGAAAAAAAAAAGGGTTTGTTAAGCCATACTAAAAATCAGATATGTGAAACTGCTTTATAGCAGCTGTATCTGCAGGAATTAGCTCCCAACAGTTACAGTACAACTGACCTGCTGAGGAATGCTGAGGAAGCATTCAGAAGGGATGGCCATGCAGTCAGGAACTGGGGCTGAAGTGGTGCAAACAGGCCAGGTGTTTAAGAGAAGGCGCTGTCCTAAGGAGGCCATATCTACATAAGCATTTACTCTGGCAAAAATATCTTACCTCCTGACAGAAAGGCAAAGTGGAATCCCAAAACCAGTAGCCAGGACTCACTCCTCTGGACCACAAACAACTCTAAACTTTTTGTTTCTTCCTCACATTTTTCCAATAAACATGTTTAACTTCTTTATGCTGTTTCCTACACCAACTACAGAATGCCTGCATGCAAGTCCTCGTTTTCATTGTTTTGCAAAAGAGTATGGCAATTTGTAAAGGTGATGAGGTGAAAGGAGTAGCTTCAGGGCCACTGCTACTTGGAAGGATCTGATTAACTCAGATGTCTACTCAGACCTCTCAATGTATGACGATTTCTGCACTTAACTGGTTTCTGAAATCATCACAAGCTTTTAGGACTAAAAACTACACTAGCCCTTTCTACCTGGATATGAAAACCAGCAGGCAGCAGAGTATACCAATGTGTATTACAATGGCATCTCTGACTCCAAGTTAAAGACCTAGTGCGGTCTGCCATACTACAGTTAGTACAATCAAAAAAGTGCGTATAAAGCTTTAAAACAAAATATAACCTGAAGTATTTGGAAGCAGAGCAAGAAAATTTAAAGACAGAACTTAAATACATTGAATGGGGAGGGTAGAGGAAGAACGTGTCAGGCTGTTAAGAGATACTACTTTATATCAAATATTGTTTTGAAAAATAAGGCAGAACCAGAATCCCAGAATAAGGCTGGAAATTAGATTAAAGAACAAAGTTTTATTTGGCTGTCCAATGCAATACTCAAGCAAAATTGCTTCGTCAACTTTCGGCTTGATCAGATTTAAGGAATGTGGCAATCGTATTACTCAAAGAGTTGTCTAAAGCATTTATGTGCTATAAAAATAAAGCTTCTTTAAAATTTGAAGGCACCTCCCTGTGAAACGGAACAGCAACAAGCACTGGGATACGAGTAGTGTTCCCACTTTATTCTCAAACATGCATTTCAGATGTGTACTGCTAAGCCCTTTGTTCTAGGTATGTTTTAGCAAGGAATTCACTCAGAAGCTTTTCTTAAGTTAATATGAATTTTATTGTTTGTATATGTTTAAGGACTACAAAGCAAAGAAAACTATTAGAACTGTAACCCTAGCTGAGGATCAGTGCACACCCACTGTTGGAGGGGAAGGGGACTGCATTTTACATTTTAAACTTGTGTTGCAAGGAAACTGTTATGCATTGGCATCTGAGGGCACAGCTGACTCTCTTGTAGATATTGAAATAACACATAACTCTCCAGTTTCCCCTCAGCTGACTTTCTATCTAGAAGTCTACATTCTACCTATCATTCATACTGAATGTCAATTTACATGCTAATTCACATTCACTCTTAAATTGTTTCATCTTTATTCTGCCTCCAGTAAGATTCATAAAATGATGAAGATTTTTAGAGTCCTGAAATATCTTTATTGGATATAATTTATGAAATTTCTTCCCCACGGCCTTTAAGAACATACTGACTAAGGAATATGCAGTGCTGAGAAAGTAAAAGGTTTTAGGACCAAATCTCACAGCTTTCCAGTTGAAAATTTACAACACTGGAGGCGGGATTGCTCATTTCATATTAAAACATTTGCTGATAGGCCCATCCTGTCTCAACACCTCAGATTTCCCACACACTTTCATACTGCACTAAGTATTTAGGGAACTTTTAAACACTTTCAAAATCACAGTCACTTTTTTCCTACTGTGTTCAAGCAGTCCAGCACGGTAATTAGGGCAGCCTGGTTTAAAGACAAAACCCCCCACATAGTACTTAAAATGTAACAGCACCTAAAATAGCTTTTTTTAATAAGCCTTGGCCTACATAAAGTGCTTAAAAAATGGTCAAATTCTCCTCTAGGATGGTAATCATAACTTGTGGCTTTTTTAATTCATCTCTAATATGCTATTCTAAATCCCAGTTAATAAAAAACCTTTACTAAATACATAATGTCAAAAGGAACAGGATAGTACAACTCATGCTTCTTTTAACAGCACCTTTTGTATTGTCAGGCATCTACTGGAGGGAAAAAAAAAAGGCTGAATGCAAGTAAAGCAGAAGACAAATTCAACAAAAAAAAAACATTACTAATTTCAATTAAGACTTGTTTCTTGTGGTGCTAATTATCTTATGTCCGTAGGAGCAACGTGCTGCCGTGGAGTATGATCATATTTGTCAAGACAAGGAGACAAGCATGTAATTTCCTGTAATCATCACATTTAAAGTGCTCCCTTAAAAGCATTTCTCTGTGGAATGCAATAGAAATTATCTGGAGAGCTTCTTATGTTGTTTTAAAGAAACACTCACAGAACTACATTCACTAAAACACAATTACTCCTTCCTAATCCCAGAAGAAAGCAAGATAAGGACAAAACAACAGAAATATTTGCCTTCAATAAAAATCAGCCAAAGTATCTTAGAGGACATGTAAACTTCAAAGTTTTCATTAGAAATACCAAACAACAGAACTACAAAGAGGAAACCAGGCAAATTTTGAAAAAGAGCTAACTTCAAAGCTGAAACTAACAGAGCCAATTCTCTCACTACAGCCAGGAAGCTGGGAGAGAAAAAGCTAAGTTTACAAATGTTATACCAAACTCTCCCATAGAAAATTACATTTTCTTAGACATAAAGATTAGCTAGAATAAGAGATAAAGAAAGGGCATTCCCAGATAGCATCTAGCTACAATACAAACTGGAAGGCTAAGATGGGCAAAGTAAGTAGTGGGTTTTGTTGCAGTGCTGCTCCTGGACCTCATCAAGGAGACCTTAACAACTCTGTGCCTCACCCACCTACTGCCCAATATGCTTGGATATTCCTCCTTTATCCTCTCTCTGCCTTCTCCTGAAAGATGTGACAAACTTCATGTATCAGAACTTCTTGAAAAGCTATCTCCATGAATTTCTTATCCAAAGTACAGTATTCCCTTTTGAGTTCATGTACAATTCTGATAATAACAGAACTGAAGCAAAATTTCATAAGTCACATCTGAAAGGAAAGGAGAAGGTTGCTGTGCAAACAGCACAGCATCAGGTATGCTTTGCCAACAGATCACTTCCAGTTGCTTGCCCTGGTACCCAGAAGTGAACTCAAGTTCACTTTTATTCCAGCATAACTACCAGCACACACAAATGCTGCCTAGTTTAGGTTTCACCAAAACAATCCAAGACCATTTGAGCACATTTTTCTGGCCCTGTTTTTCAACAGAATCATTTTGAGAGAACGGGGGTAAGGAAAAACTGATCAGCCTTCCCCAGCAGCAGACCTGTAATTGCATCAGCGGAGGTTTAGGTTGGATATTAGGAAAAGTTCTTCACCCACAGGGTACCTGGGCACTGGAACAGGCTTCCGGGGGAAGTAAGTAGTCACTGCACCAAGCCTGACAGAGTTCAAGAAGCATGTGGACAATGCTCTCAGGCACACGGTGTGATTCTTAGGGCTGTCGTGTGCAGGGCCAGGAGTTAGACTCAATGATTCTTCTGAGCCCCTTCCAATTCAGGATATTCTAAGGTTTTAATTCAGAGATAAGGGGCTTCAGCACTATCTACTCAGAACTACTTATTCTCTTTTCTTATTTGGTCAAATCAGTAGCTCATACAGACAGAAATAAAATCACTACATTATACTAATTTTACTGACTTTTTCAAGCCCATATCTGGATATGGTTCACAGTTCACTCAGTGAAGACATCTCCTGTGTAGCATTGCGTTAGACAAGATGCAAGATCTTCCTCCGATTAGAGAACAGCCCAGAACTAAAAATCACCTGCTCCAGACTAAACACATGCAAATCATTAGTCCCAAATTCACAAAACATGTAGGCACCCAGTTAACTGATTTTAGTTGGATATATTTACATATTTTCACAAAATTGCCACTTATGCCTTCTGCTGCTAATGAGCTGCAGTCTATGTAGCCACTGGTTTACACAGTCTCCAGTGCCTCCCATTTAGATATCAGACTCTTCACTGAGATGCTTTCACTAGCTACCTTTTCAATGAGTTATTTTTCTGACACCTTAGCATACAAAGGCCAAACAAGCAAGAAAGGGCAAACAAGCAAGGAAGGCACAGAGTACCTGGAGGAGTGGGTAAGGATGAGAGGCAGGACAGTAGCAGTCAGCATTTTGATCCAGGTGGACAGCACAGACCAGCAACCTAACTTGTAAAATGGGGTTCTAGCAGCAATACTTGCCAGCTCAAAGACATGGGAGTATGGGGAAGAAGAAGGGGACAAAGGAAAAAAATTAATAGGAAGCTCTGTATAAACCATGGGCAGATTATCTGGATCTGTGAATTAACTAAGGCCTCTACTGGGGGATCAGCTCTGGTGCAGAGTGAGAATTAACTCAGATCAAGGTCTAAGGGAACGACTATACCCTCTCCCAGTACTGCAGCCACACTTTCTCAGCACTGGAAGAGTCTTCATTCTGCTTCTGCAGAGTGAGCTTGGCTGTGTCTGTACCACACCTGTGGGGCCTCAGCACCTTGCTAGCCCATGCACAGGCAGATGAGGACAAGCTCCATCAGTCCACACAGCACCACCATATCAGGGCTTTCCCTGAACTGCATCAGTCAGTGTGAATATAAAAGCCTTAGAATTTAACTTTCAAGATCTCCCAGATCATTCAACACCAAAAATTAAGAAATAACTGTACACTGAAGACTTTAGCACACAAATAAATCAATCACAAGACTAACAGATGTAAAAATATAATTTCACAGCTGCCTAATTTATCTGGTTCATGGCATCCCACTTCTTCCAGCACTCAGGCCACAAGTCGATATGCTAGTATAGGCATGGGACAGGATCCCAGCCGACCACTCTAAATCACTTAAGCTGCCAGAAACACATGTCAGGACCAGGACTGGCCCTGACCCACGTCCATGTCAGGACTTCTCACAATTCACTAACTCTGGCCATCTTCCTTTCCATCCACAGTCTTCCATTTCAGCACTAGTCCAATAAGGCACCATAAACTTTTACTGGGAATCACCTGGAAAGATGTGTTAAGATCAAAGACAGAAAGAAGCAATTACAAGGAAAGTTTGAACAGATCATAACCTTTCTATAACACACTGTAAAATGAGCGTAGAAAAAGTAATTTTTTAAAGCTAGATTTCACCTACTAACGTAATTCCAAATCTATAGTCCAGAAGGAAGCTATGGAAAAAGGAAAGGACCTTCAACAGAGCAGAGATTGAAATGATTAGCAAAGGAGGCCAATGGTATTGCCAAGGGCTTCCAATATCCCCTCAAAGACATGTCTCAAAACATCTAATTGAAATTCACGGGTTTGCATACGAAGAAATACATACGTATATACACGTACACAGATGTGTGCGTGCATGCACACGTATGTACACGTGTATATGTATGTATGCATGTATGCGTGCCAAGCCCTTAAGTGCAGACCCCAGCGAGGACCCCGCTCAGCGGGCACGCTCCCAAGCCCAGCAGGGTACAGCCCACAGCACTTCCACGGAGCGGGGCAGCGCACTCCGGCCCCAGGCCGGGTGCTAGCTGGCTCCAGAGCCGGTGGCTCGGGGCAAAGCGGGGCTCCGTGCCCCTGCGCCCCGCCACGTTACAGCGTCCCGGCCGGCGCGGCGGCCCGAGGAGGAGCCGCGGCGCCGAAGCTAGGGCTGGGCCGGGCCGGAGGGGCGGGGTCACGGCGGGGGTGGGCACCGGCAGCCACCGGAGCCGGGGAACAGGACCGGTGTGTCCCTGGGGCAGAGCTGGGCGCTAGGGGAACCGCAGCGGTACCCCTTCAGCGGCCGCGGTACCTGAGCTATCCCCCTCTTCGGAGACTGACGAGCTCTCGGTCTCCTCCTCCTCCGAGCTGCTGCCCTCGTTCTCTCCGTAGTCCACCTCCATCTCATCGTGATTATTCTCCTTCTTCTCCCGGGAATGGACCGGCATCGTCACCGCCGCTGCTGCAGACCCCGCGCCCGCCCTTCCCGCCGCCGCTCCGCCACCGCCACCGGCCGCTCCGCCCCGCCCGGCGCCGGCGCGCCCGCCCATTGGTCGAGCCCCGACGGCGTCTGACGCCAGCGCGCGCGCGGCGCTCTGGGAATTGTGGTCCGTCCGGAGAGGCGAGGGACGGAGCGACCGAGGGACGGCCGGGAGCGCGGGATGGAGGGAGCGCTCCTCGGCTGCGGGGCGCCGTTAGGGGCCAGGCGGGGAGCGAGAGCCTCCCGCGCTCCTTCCCCGTCCCGGGGCGCTCACGGGATTTCTCGTCACCGAGAGAGGCTCCATCGCGGCCGGGCAGAGTTCGGAGCGCTTTGCACCTGCCCGCGTCTCCCGCAGGCCTGCGGGGCCGGGTGTTCGCGCGTGGCCGTTCCCTGCCGGGGCAGCGAAGGGAAGACGTGGGGCCTCACGTCTCCCCACACCACTCGCCTGGCACCCGCGCTCCTGCCCAGGAGCGCTGCATCCTGGCAAGGTGTCCTCTGTGGCTCACCACCTCCTTATAACCTTCCTCCTCGCACCCCAGAGGAGAGAGGTACCTCCCTTCCCCATTATTAGGGGGAAATTCTTTACTGTGAGGGTGGTGAGGTACTGGAACAGGTCGCCTAGAGAAGTGGTGGATGGCTCAACTCTGGAAGTGTTCAAGGCCAGGTTGGATGGGGCTTTGAGCAACTTGAACTAGTGGAAGGTGTCCCTGCCCGTGGCAGGGGGTTGGAACTAGAGGATCTTTAAGGTGCCTTCCAACCCAAACCATTCTGTGATTCTATGAATAATGGCCTCCCCACTAGAGCTTGTTTCTTCCCCAGTGTCATGTTCTGTGTTATGCTTTAAATCAGACTTAACTTGGTCCCCTAAAGGTGACACCTGTCCATGGAGAGTGGATGTGAGAAGGGACTAAACAGATATGCTGCAATTTGTGCAGGGTTGGCATAGGTTTTTTTGGTTTTCTGTTCATTCACCAATTGCTGTTAATTGTGCTACATAAGATGTACTGAATATAAGTGATGCTTACTGGAACAACCTGTCCGAACTGTCCCCTTGCTCTGAGGGACTGATTAGCTTCACCTCAGGATATATGCATGTACGAGGAAGTCTGGCAGAGCTCCTCAAGAGTCCTGAAATACAGAGCTGGTTGTGGCCTGCAGGTTGGTGTGGGTGGTATCTTTGGAGCTAAAGTGAGCTCGCTTGTACTGCACAGGCTCACTCTTGAACTCTGGGCCAACTGAAGAAGTAGAGATGCACTGTGTGTCTCAGTGATGTGATGTACTGCTCCAGTGAAATTAAGGTTGTATGTGCCTGGCAGTAGCAGTTCTTCATACTGAGATCAAGATTTAGTCCCTCTCTGCACTCTGGCTGGATGTATGGAGGCTATATTGTGAGGCAGCTAATAACTTCCGAGTTTCCCCATGGACCTCCACCCCCATGGCAACAGCTGCCCACCGCGACTACAATAACCATTGCTGTACATTAGTCACTTCTTTTCTCCCACATCTCTGTATATCCAATGCAAATAATTTCTCCCACTAGAGGAGTGTATGTAGGTGTGCCACCTCTTCTCAAGAACACTGAGAGAAATGTTAGACAAAATTAGCCACCTCTCATCCTTCAGTGTGCAAATTCTGTCCCTCCTGTTTCTGTTGTCTCTGGCTTTGTAGCCAGCTGGGGACCCAGCAAAACCTGGCATGCTTTCTCCACACCCATCATAATTTTCGTTATTTTTTCATAGAACCATAGGATGCTTTGGGTTGTAAAGGACCTTAAAGAGCATCTACTTCCAACCCCCCCGCCATGGGCAGGGACACCTTCAACTTGTCCAGGTTGTTTAAAGCCATATCGAACCTGGCCTTAAACACTTTCAGGAATGGGGCATCCACAACTCCTCCGGACAACCTGTTCCAGTGCCTCACCACCTTCACAGTAAAGAATTTGTTCCTAATCTAAACCTACGATTTGTAAAAGAACTGTAGCGCACACGGAAATCCTGGGTCTTTTCCTAGACCCGCAGCAGTGGGAAGCTGCAGTTGCCGAAGACCTTTCTCTCTGCTGCCTCCACTGTCCCGAAGGGCCCCCGGAGCCTCTCCCGGGGGTCCCGCCTGTCCCTCGCGGAGGCAACTGGGGGCGGGCGGGCCGAAGGGCCGCGCATGCGCAAGCCGCCGGGCGGGGCCGCTGCGTGAGGGAGCTCCGCTGGGATGGTGTCTGTCGTTGTCCCCACGTATTTCCCGGGGAACTTGTGCGACTCCGAAGCCTGGCCAAGTGCTGGTTCATATAGCTTTAAAAACTGACAGAAGCGGCTGCCAAGGAATTATTTTTTTTTAAGCTGATATTCTTTTGAGGTAACCTGGTAAAAGTGGTTTTTAGTGACGACTGACACTCAAATGGCTGAAATGAGGTTAGAGACAGCCTGAAAAAGGAGCAGGAGACATACCAAAAGAAAACCAGGGAATTTCACAATCTGGATCTGAAATTTCTCTTAAGATATCCATGGGGATTCGGGGGGGGGGAGCCTAACAATCCCCAATTCAAGTGTTGCCTTTTGGATTAACAAGATAAAAAGACTAGAAATCAAAGGCTCTGGACTAGAAAAAAAAAACTACTGGAAAGTTACAGGGAGAGGAATGACAGGAAAACAGAACACCTTTGGCTTGATTGTAATTTCCTATTCAAACAGTTGGAACCATGTCTAAAGGAGCTAAAAATAAACTCCAGAAAGAAATCAAAGTTCCCATGCTCCGGTGGAAATCAGCAACCATGATGGGGAGTTGAGCCAGAAACTTTTTTCAATAATACACAATTTTACATGTTTCTATTCTGTTTATAGGCGGGGGAGTGTGAGGGGGAGACTGGGGGGGGGAAATTACCCAGCTAAAGCAATACAAACATTTACTGTCTTGAGGAGAAAAAAAGGTACTGGTTGGAGTTTACCTGACTGTCCAAATGGAGAGCTAGAAAAGCTAAAAGTAAAGGGTACTTCCAGGGGCTACATATGGTAGCACAGTGCTTGTGGCAGCTTATAATTTATTTCCAGAAACATAAAGTTAATTTATCAGGTCATCTATAAGTCCTTAACATATAAAGTGACAACACTTATCTTTAATCAGCTCTCTAGGGGCAAAAGCTAGGAGTGGGGAAAGAAGAAATTCTGTCTAGCTTACTAGAGGACTTGCAAAGATTTGTGTCTTACTGTGTGTACATACCAGCTATGAATCCAGTCAGCTACCAGAGGACCAGTCTGTAGACTGACCATCAAGATAAGTGAAAGGAAACATTAGGTGCCTACAAAGGTATGATTTTTTTTCCCTGGGTCACGACTCATGCCCTTCATCAGAGTAAGATGGCCATTAAGAAGGTGATTGTCATCATCCTCATTTGCTCAGCTCCACATTTAATGGGGAAGTGGGGATTAACAGCTGGTATTTTCTGTGGTATTTTTTAACAATTAAAAAGATACACCAGCTGTTAACAGGGACAGTTGGCAAGTGTAAAAATTCAAAACAGGAAATTCTGTTGAAAGCAGGTATTGAAAAAATTTTGATGTAGTAACAATCATAAATAAGATGCTGGCTAGCACAGATGGTGATATCACCTTTCCCAGTTTGGGACATCTTTAGAAAAAGCTAGGAAGCAGAGCGTAATTTTACACCTATTTTGTTGAATGGAGGCAGTGAGTGGAAACACGTATCACTTTAGAATCTGAAAAGCAGTTACTAACTTTCTGATTATCAACCTTATTGCCAGCTTTTGTTGCAGTGAGTAGCTGCATAGTAACTCAATATTTCAGATAAGAAGAAGTTTGTAAAGAGAGAAGCCAAAGATATGTAATGTGAGTCATTAGGATGCAGGTATGATGAAACATTCAAGGAAAAGCAGATATGAAAGAGCTTTTACCATGTGTGCAATACAGTGCACATCTTAATGAGTTTTGAAATATCTTTTCATTAGGAGTCTCTCCCAGTTTGAAGATGTAGTATGTCGCAAGTTTGGTTGTGGGAGGGTGAGGTCCTCCAAAGGGGACAGGACATCAACATATTAGCCAGAAAGAAACCACTGGGGTGTTTGTGAACTCTAGCAAACCAAATTATGCCACATTTTATCACTAAGAAATGATAAACTGGATACTTTATCAAATTAAATCTGATCCTTCACCCTGAATTTCAAAGTGCACTATTAGGAGGTGGGTCACAAGAATATTAAAAAGACTATTTTCCCTGCAGGTCAAGGTCAGCAGCAAGTTAAAGTAGCAGTCACAGAGTGCAAGCTGTGAGATATGTTTGAAGGCTATTGGATCATGTCCCTTCCTCAGCTCATGTATTATCAAGGCAAGATAGTCTGATATGTGCTGAAAATGGTGTAAAGTAAGCTTGAAACTACCAATCAAAATAAATACAAATAGAGATGACCTATTTCCAAAATATCCTGTTCACTCCTGCGGGTGAGATAATGGAAGAGATCGGAGCAAAATATTTCCTATTATAGAAAGGAAATAATCTTTACAAAATTGTCCCTCCCCTAGAGGCTGGCAGATGTGCAGTTTCTTTTGTGAGTTTGTCAATATTGCAAAACTACTTCATAAGCTGGGGAAGAAAAATAAAGCATCTCAGTGGTTGAGAGTGTGTGAGTACTTCAGTTGCAACTGCTGTTGTATTGGTCTATTCACATTTCAAAAGCTCTTTCATATCAGATATGGGTGCTAGTGCTTACATTAGAATTCAAACATTGTGAGTTAGAGGTGACTTTACATAGCTAAAGTCTAAATTTTCTGGCGCTGCTGGACAGGAATTAGTAATGATTACATCAGTTGAAAATAACTTCCAACTGTATGAAAGTATATACCCCTTCTGTCTTTTGAGCATGGGCCTAGCATTTTAAGAAAACAAAGTTTAGGTAATGATTGTTGGGTTGTTATTTGGGGGGAGGTTCTGTTTTTTTGTTGGTTTTTATTTTTCCAACTGCAGTCTCCCTGCTACTTTAAAAGCTATTATCTAATTTAGATCTAATATTACATGAGAGCACATGTATTAAAGATACCAAGTTCTGAGTGTTTTCTGAAAGAGTATCTGGAAAAAGTAACCACTATTAATGTCCCAGAGAGGGAAATGTGTTCACTTCACTTTTACCCTTCCAAGGGACAACAGTCAGCTTGCCAACATGTACACATGTAATTAAGACTTAACTGCAGTCCAGCCTCTTGCCCATCTCAAATAGGTAGGGAAGGCCTAAACAAAGGAAGGCTTATGGTTGTGAAAGAAGGTGACTCATGGCATGCAGTGGCTAGCGTACAAATTCAGAGGAAATCTGGCTTCATGAATCCTGTAGCTCTTGGAAAAATTTATTCAAACTTGGGATCTTTGGTGGTTGGAAACACAGCAGTGTTCTGACTTCCTACATGATGCTCACGCAAAGGTATTAATGCTGATACACTGCTTAACAAAAAAAAGCAGAGTATAAGCTCATGAAGAGCTCTTTCCCTTAAACAGAGAAGCATAAGATTCCAGATTTCATCTGTGAGATATGGACTAGTGCAAATGAGATGGGAAATCATATTGGGTTTTTTTCTCAGGAACAGGATTTTGTTGAAGGAACAGCTAGGTGTTCCATTATTCTTATACTAGAAATACATTAGGGACCCCTGGTGGCCTAGTGGTTAGCATACAGGACTC
The DNA here is from genome assembly GCF_003984885.1 of Neopelma chrysocephalum. Lineage (NCBI taxonomy): Eukaryota > Metazoa > Chordata > Aves > Passeriformes > Pipridae > Neopelma > Neopelma chrysocephalum. Next base: position 31,809,446 of record NW_020897693.1, on the reverse strand, counting down.
TCACCGCTACGACCCAGGTTCGAATCCCAGTCCCCCGGGCAGATGGAGCTCGTTAGCCCTGTGAGGCCATCCATCTATGAGAAGGTCACTCTAAACAAACCTACGTCCTGAGGACCTCACTGCCATTGTCCAAGCTTGCTTGGCCCCGGCAGATGAACCTTAGGATTAAAGGGTGGGCTCAGTTCAGCGCATGCTGTGTCTCACCTAAAAAATCCATTGCGCAGGCTGGAAAGGTAAAAAGACCTTTCCCAAAATCTTCGTTCGCGAAGACTGGTCATTATTATTTATTAGAAATACATTACAGCATCCTGATATTTGACTCCTTAGCTGAAAGAGGCCAACATTTCTAATATCAATATACTACACTAGGCTACTAAAATGCACAGAATCGTGATTTTGACTTTTAAAACCTTAAATATCTAAGTTTGGGTGTCTTTTTCACAAATTAAAGAGTTGCAATTAAGTTAACTAAAAATTTGTTACTCAAGATGAACAGGAATACTGTTGCACAGGCAAAGCCATATACCCAGAGGATTACAGCACACCATTCCAATTAACTAGGCTGCAATTTAGAGAGGCTTCTTTCTCACAAGTAAGACAACCCCCTTAGGAAGGAAACGGTGAAGCTAAATATGAAAAGATCAGAAGCAGTGAAACACTTCTAAAACCTTATTTTAAATGTCTTATTTCCCTTTGAAGGACCATGTGGGCAAATAGCTCTTCAGTACATGCACCTCAGAGGGGTTAGGTTTAAGATTCATGCTAGCTACCTAAAGTTGGAAAATACTTAGTGAAATTCTAAGTAATTTTAACTCACTTTTAATCATGTACCTTAATGTGGTGTAAATACTGGTAAAGCAAAAGTTCCAGAAACTTGGATATCTGTGGGTGTAGGCAGGAATCCAAAGCACAGTCTATCCATTTGAAATGTGAACTGTTGAATCAGATTAGAACTGAAGAGTTTGTGCACTCTTTGATATAGCAAAAAAATACTCATTTTTTTTAAGTACGTGGCAACAGCTGAAATATTTGGAAATCATAAATAAATTATGAGAAGTTAATTGATGTGACTGAATGTGACCCAGTTACCCCCACTACTTTGAGTATCCCATGGGCCTTGTAGAGATAGTATCAAGAAGGGGGCAAAAAGTTCTGCAGCACTTAATTCTCTACACTACTGTAAAACTTCAGTTAAACTTAGTTATGATGGTCTCCTCACATCTGGACAAAAGTGTTTTAAAAGCTCTTTCTTTAAATGTGAAGAATTGGGTACAGTAATAGCAGCCTGGAATGCAGCAGAACCTAACCTCTCCCTAACTAATCCTGCTGTTTTCTGACCTTGTCCTTCATGTATATTCAAAGACACCAAAGTCACATGCTTCAAAGTCAAGCCTTTTCAAGATCATGGTTTTTCCTGTGCACAGAACATGCCCTTCCTGCCTGGTGTGATCTGCACAAGGAGGTTCTCTGTAAAGCCATTATTATCTCAATTAACACCACTCCCTCCTGTCATTTAATATTTTAGTGATGTCTTACTCTGTTTATTGTTTTTAAGCTCTGTCTTCAGTTAAAGATCTAAAAATTATCAGGAAAGCAAGCAAATTCTCCAAAGAAAAGATATCTTTTAAAGATTGCCAAAATGCGGAAATGTGAATGAAACTTAGAAAACAAAGCACATAAATTAATGTATCATTGTCAGATTTTAGAGAGCTAAAATGTACTCTGCTATAATAAAATAAATAATTGTAATATTAGCTATTACCTAACATTGCTAATCTTCAGATCCCATTTACAGAGATGGTGGAATATGAGATGCTTTGGGGCAGACCACATAGGCAGGCAGGTGACACTGACTCCCTCACTGATGCCCTGCCAACTAAATCACGCTGCCCTTGTGCTTCTAACATTAACTAGTCATGCATTTAAACACTTGGGTTATGTTATTTATGTAACAGGTATGTAAATGGTGACAACTCTTACCATTTTATAAAAAGTCTCAAATAGTTAAATATTGCCTATATTAAAAACTCCAGCTGTTGCAATCAGATTCTTAGCTTATGGAAGTGGATTTCCTCAATGCAAAACTGAGCACCAGGGACTGTTTGAAAATGTCCAAGTAAAGAGATACTGGAAATCATGAATCTTTAATGAATAAAGCAGGTCTATTGGAAAGTCCAAGAATTCTCTATCTCATGACTGCAAACCAATGTTGGACTTTTAGGAGAAACTTTGGGCTTTTTGAATGTTTATAATTCAGCCCTCAGCAGCAAAGTTGATAAGGCACCTCATACATTTCCCTGGCTGTTGTTGCAGACCTCACTGGTGAGGTTGTGATTGGGGCTGGGACAAATGTTGTCTCTTGAGCCCATTTCTGGCTTTGCTGTTGGAACAGCGTGGGTATGACCATCCTGTGGAGCACAGAAGAAATGAGGATGCCCCAGATTGTCGTGCTGGACCCAGCCACTCCTGATGGTTCAGTCTTGATGCCAGTGCTACAGCCAAAGGTGTAGGCAGTGAGAAGCAACTTTGGGCAGGAGCTCAGGGTGAGAAGTTGCAGCACTTTGAGGACCAGTGTGGAAAGAGGAACTATGAGACAGATAATTGCCGGTTGCACAACTGAGACTTGAGTAAAGGTTTGGAGTCGCTGCCGTAGTGAATACGGTGAATACGGTCCTCACCTGAATGTCATTTCCTTATTGCCCACAGGATTCCCCTTTAAACTGCAGTGTCTCTGCCAGCCAGAGCAGCTGTGTGATGGGATAACTTCACATTTTATTAATAAACAGCTGAAGTAACTTTTTCTACACCAGTTACTGTTGCCGAGGTGCGCAGAGGACCCTTCAGCGAACCCCTCGATCTCCCGCTCCGGCTCCTGCTCCCCGTCCTGGGCAATGGGTCCGGCGGGAGCCGCGGCCCAGCCCGCCGAGCCTCGGAGGTGCGCTGGGCAGCGCCGCCGTGACGTCAGGGCGCGGTTGCCATGGGGACGCATGGGGTCGCACCTGACGGCTGTCGTGAAGCAGCGGGCGGAGGGCGAGGGGAGGAAGTAGGGGCAGCGCAGGCCCGGCCGGGCCCCGGGACTTGGCTCCGCGCCGCGCCCTCCGCTTTCGCCGCGCCGCAGCCGGAGTCTGAAGGAGGAGGCGGCGCTGCCGCCGCTGGATATGTAGGGGCCCTGGAGCGGGCGGATCCGGAGGCCGCTGTCTACCTCTGGAGCGCGGCGCCGGGGCCGGGCTCGGGCCCGGCGGGATGTTCTCCAAGAAGCCGCACGGGGACGTGCGGAAATCCACGCAGAAGGTGCTGGACACCCGCAAGGACCCGCTCACCCGTCTCAAGCACTTGCGTGTCCTCATCGGTGAGGCGACCGGGAAGGGGGAAGGGAGCGGGTTAGCGGGGGCCGCGGGTCCCGGCGCAGGCAGGACCGGGAACATGCAGGGTCCGGGCGCTGGGCCGGGAGGCGGGCCCGGGGCTCCGCTCCGGCCAGAGACCCCACCCGGCGGCCGGGTGCAGACCCCACGCCCCGCACGGCGGGGCCGCAGCAATGTGCCGGGGCCCCGGGATGCTCTGCTCCCGCTTTTCCACCGAGTACGGACATTTCCACCGCGTCTGAAGGTGAAATTCCTTTGGCGACTGTGGAAGGAGGCGAAAAACTGCTGTGCTTACACTGTGAATTATTCTCTAGAATACATAACTGCTGGTGCGCATGAATAGAAGTGGCTGATGCTGTGACTCCTTAATCCATCTCCCCTGCTTTCTTGCAGTAACAATTTATGTTTGTGTACGTTTTCAAGGTAAGACCTACAGCAGTAAGTGCTCACTCGAATTGATGTGGAGGAGCATCCATACAGGCAATCTGAAAACACAGTTGGTCAAGGAGGGTAGGCAAGCCCTTAAGTGCCTCTGCAATTCCATGGGAACAGCCACTGAACCTGGCCAGTGAATTGGAAATTGTAATTATGTGGAATAATTTCCTAAAAAAATTGTGGGAAAAAAACCCCTGAAGTTAACCGTTCCAAAATATCTGTTAGTTGCATATGTTTGTAAAATTCTAAGTAATTGTCATCAAGCTATCCTCGAAAAAAGAAGTTTGCTCCAGAGTGTCTTTTGGGCCCTTCAGTTCTGTAAATCCCTGCGTTTCTTCTGACAGTTTAACAACACATGAGCAGGGCTGGGTCAAGGGCAGCTGCATTCTGTGTTTAGTACAGAATGCTGAATGGATTATTTTGGGTTCTGTCCACAGTTTGGTGGTATTTATGTACCTTGTCCTCTGAAGCTGGATTCTTTCCTTTCAAAGGAAAATGGCTATTGCTCCCTTTTTTATATTGCTGTTTGAAGGAACAGGTGTTCCCATGTTGCACCATCTGCTGCTGCATGAGTTATTTTCTGCAACATAGTAATTATCTAGACTTGAAATGGAGAATAGTTGTGTAGCTAGCTGTCTAAGAGCTTGGATAGTCAGATGTCTCCTCTTGCCTCCCTATTAAATATACCACTCTTCCTAACAAGCCATACTGAGCCAGTGGTGGCTTGCTCTATGTTGATTTTAGCTGCTTTATCAGTTGAAATTTAAGAGAAAAAAGCATTCTGAAGAAACTAAGTACCTCTCTGAATTTAGGTTTCCTGGCTAAAGTACGTTGAATATTTCTAGTTTTGCTTTAGTCTGCAAAAGACTCTGAGTGATTTTGATCTGATCTGTTCTAGATTTGATATTTCTATTGCTTGCAATTTTTTTTATGTTTTTTCTTCAGCTTTCTTAATAATTGGATACATTGTGTAAGATGAAAGCCATGAACTTGGTGTCAAGCAGACATTCTTATTTAATCTAAGGTTTCTGTTTACTGCCTGTAAGACAGACTAAATCTGCTGGGGATATTTTCATATGATGCCCCACCCTCCATGTGTATATCTCATCTGTTGAAGCACAGCTCCCACACTATCTCCAAGTTTGGGAGAACACAGTGTGTGACTATGTAAGTAGGGAAAAGTGTACTCTTAGTTTGTTTGTTTTGGATACATCTACAAGATTTTGTCATTATGCAGATATTCTTGGGTGCGTGAGGTACAAAAACAAGGTCTTTTTTAGGGCAGGGGAATAAGGTATTTCTATACGCATTCCTACTGTAGTGCAAGACAAGTGTATAGCAGATTATTTGAAGTTTGTCTTTGCTGTGATCACCTCCTTGCTTTTTTCCTTGAATTTCGCTACTGCCTAAAGTGGCTTCCAAAACATAAGCTCTATGCCCTTTCTTCTCCAATTGTTTCTTTGACTAATCTGCAGGACCAGATTAAAAAAATTAAAGTGTTTTTATAAGATAGAACTTCTGCCTGAGGTGGCTTCTTACACAGGCACCGTCCTGCAGCTTGAGCGGCATAGTGCTGTGTATCATTTTTTCCTCAGTGACAACTCCCCCACCATAATAATTGCCATGTTTCCATGTATTCAGGGGAGCCAAGTTAGCTACTGGCAAAGACTATCTGAGGGGATGAAGGAGGAAATCTCAGTTCACCATCTTCATGAATAAAAAATAATTTTTGTTTATCTCTGTTAGCCCCTGCACATTGGAGACTAAAAGACTATCCAGAAGAGAATTTTCTGCAGTTTCACATCCAGGAGAAGGAGAGAATTTTCTCTTGTTCTTTAACTTACAGTCCTTTCAGTAGGCCTGCAAGGTGTATCGGACCAGAGCTCTTTTTATTTTTCTGCACTCTTTAGTCCTTGGTTCAGCAACTATAAACAGGCATGGCCTTGGATTCATAGTTAAGACTTGAAGGGAGGAAAGGGAGTATTAGTTCATTTTCTCTCTAATTTATCAAGACATCCAAAGCAGCAGTTCTCAACTAAGCCAAAATAATGGACTAGTCATGAAAAGAAGTGAGTACTTGTAAATTAGCCAAAGAGGAGAAATCTAAAAAATTTAATTATGATAAAAGATTGAGAGTCGCATCATGCAAGGCAATAGTGCTAGTCAGGAATTGTATAAAAATATTTACGATAGTATAATGTCATTGTTAGTAAGGACCAGAAGAGACTGAACAATATTAAAGTACCTAATATGAAGCTAAGTAAATAGATAGCACAAAGGCTGTGACATTTATTTTTATCAAATTAAAAGTAGTGTACATTAAATGGAATTTTTTTAATTCCATCTTTTACAAGATAGCTTAGCATGCAGTGAGTTATATTCCTCTAGGAAAAGGTATCCTGTCATTGGTGACAACTTGGTTTAAATTTTGTAAAAGATGCAGATTACCTGCATAAGGATATATAGAAAATTTTGTGTCTTCATAAAACAGTGATGTACCATTATACCAAATACAATTGTAGCTTTAGGAGTCTTCTTGCTACAGTCAGTATATGGAAGATTTAGGTATGAGAATGACTCATATGAGAGCAAAACTTTAATGTGGAAAGATATTGAAAGTTTTAAAATCCCTTTCTGTAGGGACAGATAGTGAAAAAGATGTAAACACATATGAAAAAACTAGGAAAACTGATTTTGAAATTATGAGTTACAGTAAAATATTTTTGTCTTGGGAAGCTCTTGAGTGCTAGGCTAGCAATCAGGTATAGGCATACTAGGGAAAAATGCATTTGTTGTGGTTTGGTTTTGTTTTTGTTTTTATGTTTTCTTTTTTTTTCCCCTGAAACTGTTTTGTAGATAACTGCTCTTTGCCACTTCAGTGTCCTGTCTCTGTTTGGTTCTCTGATCTGCTTTAATTTGGCTCTGTTCATCTTTTTTTGTAATTCAGGAACTGAAGAAAATTCTGTGAAATTCAGGGGACTAATTAAGAATTAATTAAATGATATGTTAAAGTAAATGTAATATGTGACAAATTTATGCATGTCACAGGTGTAAGGTTTTTTTAGTAGAGGTTAAAGCCTTTAAGAGACCTTCAAGTAATATTATTGTTGCTAAGAAACACTAAAAATTGGAAAGAGATTGAAGTCTCATATCTTGGGACTTAGCAGTCTGTGCATGAAGGTAATCTGCTTTTCATTGTTATCCTGCTGCAGTATATTTCTTGGAACAATTGGAACTATCTGCTTTAATAGATTTTATTCTTTTGAGGTGTATTGGTTTCCTCCCATAGGGAAGTGTTTACCCCACCACACTCCTTTTGGTTTTTTTCTTCTCACTTCTAAGAAGTAGCTTTGAATCTCATACAGTTTCATGATGCTGACTTGGTCAGTGTGTGACTTTTTATCAAATTGTGCTACTGTCTTGTTTCTCTATGGTGGAAATGCTGTAACAGTTGTGTTTACTGTTTGTGCCTGTGGTAGTTAGAGTATATAGACCTTGAACGGGAATGTCGAACGGGTTTCCCTTGCAGTCTATATGGCAGGGGCTCAGCCTTTTCAGAAGGGAGGCTTTGCTGTAAGGAAGGCTGCCAGCCGCTGTTAGTGCAGGTGATCACTGAGAATTCTCCTGCAGATGAAAGGGGAGGCACATTGTGCACCTTATGAGATAAGGTATTGCCTGTGGAATGAAACCTGTGATTTTCCAGAAAATATATTTATTTTTAGCAGTCCTCAGTCAATTAGCAGCTAATTGCAATTTTGGGGATAATTAAAAAGAACTAACATGGAAATAATATTGCATTTTTCTTATAATGTGGCACTGTTTAATCAGACTTCAACATCAAACAAAAATTTTATGATTTTAAAATGGTAGTTTATAAAAGTTTTTTCTAGTAATCTTTCAAGCATCAAATCTTAGTTGATATGTCCTATTGTTAAAACACTGCTGTGAGCATTCTGTAAATAATTAAGGCAACTAGATATGTGACCCTTTCATAAGATCTTACCTTAACAATATTGACTTTTTGTTTTGATATCAAATATGTTGATGCTACCTGTTGAATTTGTCAGAATGTGTAAATATATGTATTTTTTTAAAAAAAGCTAAAACCTCTGAATATTTAATGATTTCTATGTAATCTTACTGTGTGCAAGTAAGTAAAATGAACTTACTTGGCTTAAAATTTACCTATAGAGCTGAATTCTTAAGATAATTATTTTCTTGTTGGGTTGGGTTGTGTTCCCCTCCCTTTTCACATTTTTGTAGAGGAGAAATTACAGGCCTGTAATCTGTTAATCCAGAACAAAGAAAAAAGGAAATATACTGCTTCTCATCAATTATTTTATTTGTATCTGATATCTCTATACTGCTTTTATCTCTGGAACCATGGAGAGAATACTTGTAAAATGGAACACTAAAAGAACTGAGTATCTAAAGTGTGGGGTGGTTTTTTTATTATTTTGGTTTTTATATTCTTGGTGGTTAGTTAGTGCTTTACGTCTCATGTAAGCAATCTCCGAAGGGGAAAAGTCAAGCTATACTGAACAGAATGAAATGGGCTGTGTTGGACCCAATATATCCATTGTGATGTATTGTTTAATATTAAATAATATACTTAAACAGAGATTGCATTTATCTACAGGGATTTTAATTTAAGAAATCTGTTTCACTGACAGTCGGCCCTAATGCTTCAGCTGGATGACATTCATTGGTGTTGCACATTATCAACATCGGTCATAAATGAAAAGTGTTTTATGGTTGTTAAAGTGAGAGCAAATGAGAAGCTACAACAAAACTAGCTGTCTGGAGTTTTCTTGCAGATAACTATTCCAGAAGTTTCCGTGGATGTGCAAAACTGTGTTATTTTTTGCTATAGTTGTAGAGATTTGTTTTTGGTTCTTTTTCTTGTTTGTTTTTCTTTCCTGGTAAATCTAAGTCAAAGACAATGTCACTGCTGTAACTTGTGGATCTGGATGTACGTTGCATGCAGTTTAAGAAATTAGACTTCATGTTCTGTCAGCCTTTACTTATCCTGAACCAATTATGTTTTGGTCAGGAGCAGAGGGGGAAGATTTGCTTTGCTTTAGTATTTTGGCTAATGTTGCGCTCGACTTGCAGAGTGCAGCAGTGGCCAGGGCTGCTCAATTTCAAGGCTAAGGGCTGGAGCCAGATCAAAGCCCCAGGGTAGACAAAGGGGAAGCTCTGACCACTTGGTTGTGAAGGAAAAGGTTTGTGTGGGTTTAGCTTGTGGCAGTTTGGAATGAAAATAAGTACATTACTATGGAAGCGTTTGAAGTTGCTTAAATAAAGGCTTAAGTTCTGGAACACGTGTGAATTGTTATGGAAGTATTTCCTAAAAGTTTACTAGTGTAACTCTTCCGGAGGCTGCAAGCACCCTGAGAGAATTAGCTTGGAAAGCTGGCAGCTGCTTCTGCTCAATCCTGTAAAGCACTGGTGTAACAGTTTGTATGTAGGTGATGTTCATTGGTGCTGTTAACCTGCTTATTTATTTGTGATTTTTTTTTCTTTTGTGTTTTTATCTAAAAATTGGTGGTGATTGGGAGTTCAGACTTGTCCGATGCAAAATAGAAGTCCATTAGGAGATTGCTTTAAGTCTGTTCCTTTTTCAGTACCAAAAAACTCAAGAATATTTTCTTTGACGAAATTACCTTTTTTAAAAAAATTGGTTTTGGTAAATAGCTGTTAGTTAGATCTGAAACAGTTACAGATACTGCAAATGTGAAGGCTTTGTTTAATAGATTTGCATTTGTGGTCCGTTATCAGGGCTCTTTCACTTTGACAGTGTTAACTATGCCAGAGCCAGCAGTTGGCTCCCGAGGTTTTCCACTTAACCTTTCTCAGTTACATGCTTTTCTATTCAAGAGACAGTCCCTATGTAACTGAACCTGTCTGCTGTTTTCCTGTGCAGAAGCCCTTAAATTTTTCAGCATGGAGAATTAAGAATGAGTAAGTTCTATGGTCCAGTTTGATTGTATGTTAACTGAAATGGAGGACACTGGAGGACTCTTGCTTTCTGGTGGCAGCAGTTTGTTGCAAGGATGAATACTGAACATGTCAGTCTATAGCAGGCCTCTGCTTTACAGAAATAGATCCAGAAGTCTGGCCATCTTCCAGGTCATTGTTTGCTGCAGTTGTCATTAGTATTTTGGTTTTGAGTAAGGATGAGGGAAAGTGACCTAAAAGCCAGTAAGTCTTGGAATGAAACAATATAATGTTTTTGTTATACTGTATGCTCGGACAATTTTATACATAAACATAGTATAAATTCTGAAACTCTTAAAATAGAACATAAAATTAACCACAACCTAATCTGTAATGGCTTAGACTATTTTGTTAAATTTCTGCAATGCAGTGTGAACTGATGAAAGTTCTTTTCAGACAAGTTAACATATGTCTAAGATCTGTTTTGGGGTATTTCTTTTTAAGTTCAGTATTTTGATTGTTTGATTCTGTCCTGTGCAGAAAGGTACTAACTTACATGCTTTATAATATTTTAATTTTGTACGGCAGGCCATCATCTAAATGGTATAGATGCATTCCCCTCAACTCATTTATAAATACATAGCAGATTTTGTGGATTAGTTTATAATAATTTATAGGGTAATACTTAGAAAACAAAATGAACAGGGAAGACAAATTGTGTATAATAACAGTTAAAGGCCACTGAGATCTTCTTCCAATAAAGGATTGGGGTGTTGTACATGTAAACTTGTAAGCTCTGCAAATTCTTGTTCAAGTGATCCCTTACTTTTGCGTTGTAATTCTAAGTATGATATTCAAATAGTATCCTCCTTCTAATGTGTACTATTAAGGGTGAAATTTTTATTGAAATACTTTTCTGAATGGAAATTATTCCTTGTTAAAAAGGGATGTGCTAATAAATGAACAATAATAAAAGCACTGGAGCACATGGGTTTACTTTCAGTCAGAACAAATTTTCTGCAAGAAGACTTTGGCCTGGAATCTTTGCTTACTAAGGTGATCAGCATGGACACTTAAGTTTTGGATATTTTACTGAGATCCTTAAAAAGAAAGTAATCTTTCAGAAAGTTCTGAACAATTAACCTCCAAGAGTTGACCATTTGAAAACATAGGAAACAAGTTTCTAAAATACAGTCACACAAGTTGGTAGGAGGGTTTTTTGGTTTGATTGTTTTGGGTTTTTCTCTTTAGTCCTTCTTTGCTACTGCTGCAGTCATAAGGTAGGGAGTAGCAGAACTTCCATATTTCAGTGGGTTTGATGGAAATAGGAACTCCAGTAGATCTGGTACTTGAATGCTCTTGTAATGAGGGTCAAATATCTTAAATAGCTAGTCATCCATTTTTAGTTTGCTTCTCTGTTTCTTGCATCAAATTAGAACAGAAATCCATAAGCTGAGTACAACTTCTAAAACTTAAACTGAAAAAGGGAACTTAATTTCTTAATGCTGAACTTTGAAATCCCTTCTTTTAGAAGCTTTATGGGATGAAGAAAAGGACAGAGAAGCTGTACTATGTCTCTTTGTGCTTAAATGTAATCTTCTCCTTGAAACAAAACAAAAACCCAAACAAAAAGAACAACAAAAAACCAAAACAAACAAAAACCCACTGAACACAGAGTTAGTAGACAGATCAGATTTGTACCAGTTTTTAAGTTACAGAAAATTATTAAGGAAAAATGAGCAATCAAAGATCCATGTTTCTTGCTCTTCTAAAGCATGAAGAAAACTGCATTTTCTTGACAAACAGCTTTTTAAAATACTGGAAATCAGGATTTTAGTGTACTAGAACTATGCTTTGTTCAGTAGAAACTTTAGTTTTTACATCATTGGAATACAGTAGTGTCTCATTTTTCCTTCTCACATTCTGAGGAACTTTTCCAACTATTTCATATGGTGCCAGATCTATTTCTGAGTCCTTCTCTCCCAGTCCGGACATAGAAACAAGAACACAAGGCGTACATTAGTTTGTTTGTATTCTTCTACCACAGATCATGTAACTAAGTTCTTTTTTTAGAAAATAAAAAAAGAAATGTACTGGAAGTTATGGAGGAAAGCCTGTTTCTGTTTAATCCTACTTTATCTCAAAACAGGGCTATGTCTCTTCTTAAAAAGGCAGAAAAGACTTAACTAGCCAAAACAGAGAAGCAACTTCCTGCAAATTCCCAGTTCAAGGCTGTCTGAAAAGGATATGCTGCTTGTAGAGGAAATTATTTTTATGTTTGTACGCAACATTTATGATAATTAGAGAATATAGAGAAGAGACAGTGACCTAGTGTTGGAGAAAATGGTTTAAGATGTGAGAACTGAGGAGCTGTATCTTTAGCTGATTGAAAGGATAAACTGAGTATTTTAGAGACATTTTCATTAAGAAAAATATCAGATCCTTAATTAATGAAGAAAGCTATAACAGCAGCATATAACTGGAAGTTTTAATGTTACAGTAATCAAGGAGAGCAATAGTCTCTCCATGCATGTATTAGTCTTATGGATTATACCTTGTATAGAGGTAGCTGTGAGATGGAATGTTTACAGGTGGCCAGATTAGATGATTTCCAGATCGAACTCTTTTAAGGTCTACATTGTTATCTCCATGCTGTATCTGCTTTTCCTTCCCCCTCTTCCTTCTTGCCATAATTCTTGGTCAGGGTATTTATAATGAATTCCAACCTTCTCGACCAATGCAAGGTTACAAATTTCTGCACCAGCAGCTTGCTGAATACACTTACCTTGCGCTATAGGTGTCCTTTGATGATGAGCAGATTCTGTCTTTTTCTAGGTGGCAAACCTATCAGAAGAACAACTGTATTTTCCCTCCCTTAGAAGGAAACCTATTTTTCAGCATTAACAGAAATAGTTGGTGGGTTTTTTAAAAAGTATTATTTTCACATGATGAAAGAACGAAATTCCCATTGAATAAAATGTCATATTTTCTTCCATCTAATGCATTAGAGTTTATTGCAAGAATTCAGTTGTTGGTAACTGGTTTGAATTTTAAAAACTTGCTTTTGATTATGCTATCAAGTGTGATCTTAGGAAGAAATCAGAGTGAAATGCATTAGCTATGGAAGTTGTGAAGTCAAGGAATTTTTTACTTTGCCTCCTACTCTTGCAAGTTATAGCTGTATTCTAAAAGTATGCTTTTAATGTTAATTAGGTGTTAGTGGTAATAGTACAGGTCTACCAATGCTCCTTCAAGCATTTTCTGAGGTCATTGACACCACATTTTTTTTAATAAATAAAGACAATATAAAAATAATTAAAAAAAAAAAGGACAAACCTCTGCAATTCCACCCTACCTCCTACCCCAAAGTCAGAATGCATTACCACAGTACCAATTGTACATATGCAATTATGTGGTAAAATGACAATCACTGTTCAGCTGGTTATGTAGACAAGCCTTCAGTTTGTTGCCTGAAGAATCTAGGAGTAGTGTCTCTAGAAATTACTGACTGTTTTATTAAGATTGTTTAAAGAATACGTTTGATTTGGGATTTTTTTTTTTCATTTTCAGAGTTGATCCATGTCTGGGGAAGGAATGAGGGCCTATTTCAGGAAACAAAACATTTAACATGCCTGCAAAAATGAAGCATTTCTGTGTGTTGATTGGCAGAGACCCTGCTTATCTCCCTCCCTTCCCTATTTGGAACTAGTCTTATTGGCATATTTGCATCAAATGAACCATTCCACCACTTTCTGTGTGCAATTCCCATTAGCAGTTAAATATATGGACTACAGAATACCTTCTGCCACCCTTATTCCAAACATCTCAATCATTGCTTTCTTTTTTTCCTTTAATCCTCCCATCTCAAACTCTTTTTATTTTCTTCCACCTCTATTTTCTTGTCCCTAGCCTAGAACTCACTTAGGGTTCTGCCACATGAATGGAAGTGTTTATAATGGCTTTGCCTGTGCTCTAGTGATAGCTCCATTTTGTGTGCACTTGCCCGGACAATTGAAAATCATTGTGTAGCTTGTTTAAAGTGGAATTGGTTTTTGTTGTCCTATAACATTTCCATCTGTTAAACTCTGACAGTTCAGCTGCTGATCTGTATGTGGTGGAGCAGTTTCTGCAGAACTGGGAGTTTGGTAATCCTGTAGATGGTCAGGCACGTGCTTGCTGCTCTGGACCACTAAGTTTATTCCCAGCTGAACTGCCTTGCTTAAGAGTTGATCTTAGCTGCTAATACAGTTCTGTCAGCTATATTAGAGCACTCTGGCTCTGCTACGCTCATTATGCAAGATGTTGACAGAATGCTGTGATACAGCAAAATCTATATTGGAAACTTCTATAGCAAAATTTGTGTTGAGATAGTCCTCTAAAGCTACATAATAAAATATAACTGAAAATATGCCATGGTCTTGGCATTTCAATTGATTCATTTTGTGCTTTATACTCTACCATTTGTATATCCAGTCATGTAAGATGATAAAGATTGATGTATTCTAAATTAGAATACATAGGTTAAAACCCCTGTGATCCCATACAGAATTAGAAGGCGATATATAGAAGATATATCTACAGTGAAAGATGATGTCTCAGTGTGTAGAGCTGGTGAAAGGGCTGCCTTCATGTTTTATTTGTTTGGTTTTGTTTGTTTCACATCAGTATGCTGAAAGGGGAGAGTTTGGCTTCCATGCTGTTGTTTTGTCCACCTAATTTCTCTAGTCTTATGTAGTTGAATAACGGGACAGAGAGTGTCTTTTGGTTCAGTGTGTACTAAGACTTGAAGGAATTGGTTGTTTAAAATGATTGGTTTAAAATTAATCTAGATAAATCACTCTGTATTTTTTTTACTGGGGATTTGCACAAAACCATCTGGGGGGTTGTGGGAAGAGAGTCTGGAAACTTTCCTGGGGTACACAAGAAAACACGTCCCTCCATACTTAGTGATTTTTTCCACCTCAGGGTATCTCTGAGGTCCTAGCTTCTGATCTCCTGAGACCACACAATCAAAGGAGTTTGGGGGGCTGAGCCAGACTAGAAAGTAAAGTGCATGTTGGAACTTGGAGGGAATAAGGAGGCAACGGTGGGAATCCAGTGCTGCTGTTAACGTCCTCACAGCTTGTTTTTCCAAAGAACAGATGTGTTCCTCGTTTACCATCCTTCTTATACTTCTTTAGTAAGCTTAGTTGTGTCTAGTAATTACAGTTGGGAATCATGATGGTCTTTCTGCTGTAGAGTTTGGGCACCATTGCCAACTTTATTTTTATGAAATTAACAATTAAAATCAGATTTATCTGTACAGTGCTAGTCCTGATGGAATTGGGATTTGCTGGCATTACTGTCATGCAAACAGTGAGCGTGCAAGAAGATGCTGCTTCCTGGTTTAAAATTCACTAGGCACTTATGGCATGCCATCCTGAATTTTATTAGCCTCAATATAAAGAATAAAAACTTCAATAGCTTCTTTACCAATGATAACTTTTCTTTTAAATATCTTCAGTTCTTACTGCTGGTTAATGGTATGCAGTGGTTGATTATGAATATTCGAAAGAAATATAAACAATGTTCTGTTTTGTTTTTCAGAGAATGCAGAATCAATTGATCTCAAACAGTTTTTTGACCTACATTTCTCACATATATATTATGTGTTCTTTGAAAACTTTGTGACTATTGAAGTAGGCCTTAAACAAAAAGGTAAGTATTCTAAATAGAACATTTTTTGTCGAAGTTCTTGTGTTTTTGTTATAAAATAACATAGGGTGCTGTAAATAAAGCCCTATGCGGTCACAAATGGTAACATTAGCTGTGCAGAAATATGTGTAAGCACTAACTTTGCAAATAAAGGCAGAGCAGTGAGACATGCACAATGGAGGTGAGCAAGAGGTGTTTATTCTCTGATGATGAGGTTTGTCCTTTTGCAAAGTGAGGATTCTTAAGGTGTTATACTTCATGTTTTGCAGAATTATTCTTTAACAAGATATTGTGTAACTTAATCTCTCCCAGCTGTTGATGCCATAATAGGAAGTTATACAAACTGTACCTGTTATAAACTGTATTTATGAAATGTAATTTTTATTTGCATAAGTAATGCAAAGTTATGATTGCGTAAATGCAGGGTTTTGTTTTACACATTTAAGGATCTTTGTCAGTGCTTTTATATTTTGTTTTGATAATGAAAGTGCATCTTCTATTTATTTTTAATTGCATCTAGGTCACAAGTCTCAGAGAGAAGAATTAGATTCTATTCTTTTTATTTTTGAGGTAAGATAATTTGAATATGTTTTTTGCTTTGAATTAAGTCCTGTTATTCTACAGTTGCCTGGAAATACACTTTGCATTTAACTGCTTTCCTTCTTCCTTTTGCTTAGAGCTGAATTTATGTGCTTTATGTGAGAAGAAAAAGAATTCGACTTGCAGTTTTGCAAGAAGATGTCTAAACTGGAAAAAGATATTTTCTATGTCTGCAGATAGTTCAATACTCTTTGGTGGTGGTGTTTCCCCCATAGTGCATTATACACTTTGAAATGCTCATAAAGTCAATCTCTGTTTAGTCATGATCTGTTTGACTTTTTGGTTGCTGTTATCTCTGATTTTTCTCATAATAGATTGCTACTGCAGAATTGTTTTTTATAGATCCTTTTTACTTTCAAAAAGATTCATTATTTGAAAATTGCATTTCACAATATCATTTCCAAAAGCATATCTTGAATTAATTTAGGTAAATTAGAAACTAATTTAATTTAATCAGAACATTTCTGAGCAGACACTATAGTTTAGAAATAGCTTAGAATGTTAAATTTTTGTCTTTCCTTTTTGATGGAGGCTTCTAATTATAGAACAAGGACTATGGTTTTTTTTTTAGATACGTAAAACTGAAAGCTAATCAATGCTTATCTCATGATTGAATACAAATTCAGTTATTATTTATTGATTAGTGAAGTATGTTGGTGAATCTGAAGAGAGCTAGTTCATTTGTTCACTAGTTCCTGCATAAAGGGATATTAGGTGATCTGTGCTTTGGAAGCAGTTGTACAGGGTGCTGGAGGGCCACATCCAGGAATTTATTTGAGAAACTAGGTTATTTACAAGTTGCAAGTGGCTCTAGTTTAAATGTTGCAAGTGCTACATGATAAATTTTTAACTGCCTTTGTTACTAACTGCTCTGTTTCTTACTGTCTGAAGATGATCATCCTCCAACCTAGGTGTAGAGGTCTTGTCTTGGTTGTTTTGCTGTAGCTCATTACCCCTCTGAGAAGGCAGAAGCGAATATTTGCTTGTGCCACATAGGCAAGCTGACAGCTGAACATCCTAGTTTAAGCCACTAGAAAGGTGGAATAACCTAATGCAACCTGTTGTGAACTAGAACTGAGGCAGACGCTCATCCTATTGCATTCCCTAGGCTATAAGCAGCAGT
This sequence comes from Neopelma chrysocephalum, assembly GCF_003984885.1. Taxonomy (NCBI): domain Eukaryota; kingdom Metazoa; phylum Chordata; class Aves; order Passeriformes; family Pipridae; genus Neopelma; species Neopelma chrysocephalum. The sequence continues at coordinate 31,792,292 of NW_020897693.1, read as the reverse complement.
ATCTATCAGAGAGGCAGTGGAGCCAGATGAACTGCAGTAACATCTGAAGTCTCCAATGCAGGATTTGTCAGACAGTCTGTCAGAGCCTTTGGGCTTCTTAGCTTTAGGAATGGGATCATCTTGAAAGGACAATAATGCTTCCAAGGAGAGCAGTGTGGGAATTTTCTAAGTTGGTGCTTTGGTTTCTGACCTGTGGCCTTTGTGAAAGCACTCTTTTGTCTTCCAAGAGCAACATCTGCAACATACATCCTTGGGTTCTGTTTTTTTATAGAAAATTTTACAACTCCTTCCTGAGAGGATTCATCAGAGATGGCAATTTCATAGTATTGGTAAGTTGATTTTCTTTACTTTTTATTTTTTTTCCTCACTTTTTTTTTGTTGTTGTTCTTTTTGAGCTTCTTTTTTATTAGTAGATACTAGTAGTTTATGCTACTCATTTCCTTGAACTTTAAGTGGTGTACCAGGGATTATGGTCTTGAAACTCTTGCAAGCTAGGTTAAGGAAAAATATAATAATAAAGAAAACAAATAAAAAACCCCACCAAAGTAATGAATGCTCTTTTAGGTAGAATTAAATCTGGGAATCTGGAAATAGAACAGTGGCTGAGAAAGAACAAGGACAAAGTGGAAAGTTTAAAGTTTTAATTATTATTTTTTCCTTATTTTTTTCTTTTAGTAATACATTTCAAAATTGACATGAGGTTGGTGTTTGTAAATGGGGAATGCTGATTTTATGCATAGTGATAACTTGAGAATGATTTAATTTACACATCTCAGAAGTCCTTGGGGAAAGATATTATACATTATGAGGAAGCTATAAAAGGTGATGTTTGGTTTTTTCCTTCTGGCATTGAGTCAGTTGCCTGAAGATATCAAGGTCACCAAGATTAAACTGGAGATTGCCAAGGACTTGTTTAAAAGTTACTATCAAGTCTGACCGAGAACTCTGACATCTTACTTATATAGAAAGAAAGAACAAAAGCAAACAAATATTTTTTTCCTTTTTTTTTAGGGTTGATTTTAAAGAAGCTTCTTCACACTGGAAATTCATTAAAGGTATTGGAAAAAGTTGCATACTACATTTGCTTAAAATACTTAAAGATACAGATAAGAACATAACAGCAAATTTTTATGGTAAAAGCACAGGAATCAAAACCAGATCATGACTTGTGTGTCGTGAAAGAATGACTTCAAGTCATCATCTTTACCTTGATAGAACTACTCAGAGTAGTAATGTGTTTATATAGAGTAGCCAGTGGTTTAAAGGATTTTGCATTAACACAGAAATATTGCCTTAACCGTTCATTGTTAGGGGCAAGGAAACTGGTTTCAGGATTCAGGAATCAGAACTACCTTGGAAATGGAAGATTGCTGGTGGGTAGAGTAACTTAAATGTCTGACCATGGAACAAAAGCCACTCAAATGTAACATGTAGTTTTGGTACTGCAGCAAAAAGCTGCTCCATTCTTCTGTAAACCACCTGCAGGCTTGTCTGATACTGAGCCAGGAGGGGAGTGCTCTAGGACTCCATCACCTGTTTTGAAGGAGAAATGGAAGAAGGTAGAATGGGTCATTCTGATACAGAAAGCTCACTCTGTTGTTAAGTCACGAACACATTTAGAAATTTTATGTCAGTCTTTATTTTCTGAAAAATTCATGTGGTGCCTTGAAGTGCTGTAGTCAAGCAGGTGATTAGACACGTGTTGGTTTTTTCCTCTTCTTTCAGAGAAACCCCTATGAAAAATTCTGTGAGACAAACAGCAGTGAAGGTGCCAGGGTTACCCTTGCATTTCAGCAGGAGCAGCAGATGTGTTAGATTGGCTCTGCTGATTGCTGGTGGTCATACTGTTTGCCCTCATTTTTTCTATCACTCACCTTCGCCCTCCAGGAAAAATGGAAATTCTTTTGTATGTTCTGGGACAAGATAACTTATTCTGTTTTTTTTTTTTCCTTCTAAGATACGTCGAGAGGGAGTGCGTCTCTTTCTTTTGTGGCTGCAAGCACTTCAAAATAACTGTAGTAAAGAACAATTATGGATGTTTTCTTGCTTGATTCCTGGATTTTCATCACCACAGTCTGAATATGGCCCCCGAACACTTGATAATCTCATTAACCCTCCGCTTAATGTTCAAGAAAGTAAGTTATTTGGTAGTATTACTCAATTTTCAACATAATTCAATTCTTGTCACAGAAAAGGCAAGTTGAGGTAACAAAAACTAAAGTACATATGTACCCAGGAAGATGATGGAGCTATTAATGAGTTTCTTAGCAGTTTATCAAGTCTTCTTTCAGTAGCAACTGTTTTGTTATTTTTCAGGATGAGTTGTTTTTTGTGGTTGTTGGAATGTTTTCCCTAAGTATGGCTATTGTAGCTTAACACATAGGGGGTGAAAATTAACTGACCAATTTTATGCAATTCTTCAGAATTGCAAGAGGATACTGCATCTACTGCAAAGTTGCACATTCTGCTTGCATTGAACATTTGCACTGGCTTTGTTCATACTCCAGGGACCAAGCTGTGCAAAGCAGTTTCTGGTGTGGCCTTTAAGAGAATGAGTGGTTTTTAGGGCACTGTGTAAGGGCAAATGTGTCTGGGTATGACCAGGCAATTAAGGCTGTGATATTTTTGCAACTTGAAATCTTTGAAAAGCATCGGACCTTGTAAATTGCAAAACCTGAGGTCATAAAGGTTTGCATCAATAGAAAAGCATGAGCATTCTGAGATAAGGTTTTTATACTTTCTAGATTTTTTTTTTACTGGTAAGGTCATTATCTTGATTCTAATCAATAGAGGATAGTTTTTCTCTTAAGATGATTCTTAAGACAGTTTTTCCTTTGTTCACTCTAGCAGTAAGTATCAGATACTGGTTACTTCGGGGAGCCTCTTGCCTACTAACTCAATTTATTCTTGTTAGTGGGATTTTAAGCTTACTTATTAATGATTTGCAATTGGATTGGGTCCTAAGTGCAAACTGTGCATTCACATAAGTGGGAATAAGAAGTTAACCGCTTTTTCCTCTGAACATTAAGTGCTGTTGCCTTTTTTCCATCTTCACCCAGTATTTTAATATTTTATTGCTTGTAGAGGCAAGCAGTGTCTCTGTGACTAGTTATTAAATTTTCTGAAACTTAGCAGACAAATTTCATGGCAGGATAGCTCTGCAGGCAAAAGTTTGCTACATCCTTAAGCCCTGTTTTGCAGTTATCTTGTGAAATGCAGAGTGCAAACAGTGAAATGTGAGCATCTAACTACAGGAACAGGAGAAAACTCAACTCTGAAGTAGCTTCGTTGTTGAGGCAAAGAAAAGATACAGCTAGTAAAACTTAACAGAAATGTAACTGATCAACTATCAAATGAGAAAATTGTGAAAGATGTAAGTAAAGATTTGGCATTTGTGCAACATAAATGTTACTCTATTGTTTGCATAAATTCCAAAAGAAATGGATTACACCTTTTGGAAAAAATTCAGTTTTGGCAGGTAGATTCCCAAGGTGCATTAAGAAAACCTACTTATTATCTACTGTGCTTTTTATATGGGTAAGAAATTAATTCTGTGGTGGTTTATTAGTTAAAATTTCCTGATTTTCATTAATCTGTGGGTGTACTGTTTTACTTATAACTGTCTCTGCTTACCCCAGTGCATTCCTACTTTCATAACTCAGTAGATATTTATGTGTGAGAAGAAATGGTCTAAATGTTAGGTGTACTTCTATTTTTCTTTAAATAGCTCAAGTGACTACAGAGGAAATCACTCCACTTGTTCCTCCACAATCGGGAGATAAAGGACAAGAAGATTTAACTAGCTATTTTTTAGAAGCACTTTTGAAATACATGGTAATTCAGGTATGTTCTATAGTTTCCAAGCAAACAAGTATGAAACGATTAACACCTCTTTGTCCATTACAATAAGTATTTTACTTTTAGCACTGCAGATGTTTATAAAAATCCTTTAAAGATTCCTCCCTCTTGCCCCTCCCTCAAGTGTCCTTTGTAAAAAGCAGGTTCTCCTAGAAAAATCTTCACTTGTCTTCTATGTGAAGATTCCTAGGTCTTTTACCAGAGGATCTTCCATCAAATTGTGGCATAGAGGAAAAACAACTTGTCAGTCACTTCCAGCTGATTTCAGTTCCCTTCCCATTTTCACCTCCCCTTCCCTGCCTTGTTGCCTTCAACCAGTGGATCAACTGTGTGCAGAAAATGAAGACTTGAACGAGTACTTAGTCCACTGTGTGCAACTCGAGCTCACACTATATGTCCTTCCCCTTGTAGTTTGGCACTACCATGATCTCAGCCAGTACTTGAAATGCAGGGCAGGGCATGGCAGCAGCTTCTGTCAAAAACTGTGGCCTGGCTGTTATATGTTGTGTAACTGATTTGCTGGCCAGCTAGCACATGCTGTTTCTGAGCCTGCTCTTCTGTCATGTGCACAGCAAGTTACTTGACTGCATGACACATGGTAGATGTTCCAGGGTACTGCCTTCTGGGTTAGACTTGTCCAGCAGAGCCCAGTTGGGTATCTTTCCATAAATTTTCCTTCACACTTTTGCAGATTTTCTAGAGAAGATGGGCAGTGTACAAATATGACCAATATTAAAGATTTCATGGCTTCCCTTTTTCTATCCTTCTCTGTGAACTTTGCCGTGCTGGAATAATTTGCAACCTCATTTTGTTGCTTCCAGCATCCCCTAGTTTGAATAGAGGTCATCATACTTGTGATCTGTAGGGTAAGCTTATTACTGACTATTCACTTAGGAGAAAAATAGCGTTTATGTTTTTGAAAACAACTGCTCTCTCTGTAGTGAATTGGTAGTATTATATTTGAATGCAGATAAGTCATTGAGACAGGTGTCAAAGGGCTTGTTCAGTATGTGAGTGCTGAAGTTTTGCTGAAGTTTCTTTAGAGGCACTGACAGTTGCAAGCTGAGTAGTTACTTCTTTGATATTAAGTTCTGCTAAAGGACTTTGTCACAAAATAATACGTATCGCCCATTCTATTGAATTATATTGGGGGATGAAATATGTATTCCACTCTAAAAGCCCTGAAAATAGATCATAATAGAACTGTGGCTTTGAGTAAGGAATGGAGGAGTAGAGGGGAAAAGGAAAAAAAAGAAGGGCAAATTACCCAGCTCTGCAGGCAGATGGATCCTTGTGAACAAAGATGGAAACTGCATGTTAGATTTCTTAAGGAGAACTTACCATGCTTCGTACTGCTTACCACGTAGGAAAACATTTCATAATGGGAAATGCTTAGTACTCATGATCCATGAAAGTACATTTGTGTAACTCAACTTTAAAGTTGTATCTTCTGATGCACATGGTTGAAAAATGTTTGTTTCATATTGCCAACTATACAAATGAATCCGAGTACTTATTATAATGAATATATGGACACTTATTAGTTGAAATGTGTTAAAAGAAATTGTTAAAGAAATATTTGGAGTGGCACGGGTAATTATTCTTCTCTTATAAAACATTTTGAAGTAAAACAGTTTTATTAAAAGCAGTGGATTTGAGTTTACTCCGTGACTTAGCAAGGTGACTGTAAAGGCAGATGTATTTCTATTGGTTTAGGTATTTAGTGTGTTCAAGTTCATTTTGAAGCAATGTTTTGGAAGAGAACAGCCTTTGTTTCTTTGTTGTTTCCTAGCTAGTTTCTTTTTAATCTTTCTGAAAGTCTTTATTCAAATGTATGATTGTGTTTCAAAGAAATAACTGATGAAATGTCCTCTTTGTAAGTTATCTTTCTATTCCACTTATAGATGTTTGCTTTGTCCAATTTCTTTTTTTAAGGTTAAGAGTTTAGAATGGAAGAACAAGGAAAACCAGGAAAAGGGATTTTCATTTTTATTCTCAAATTTTAAGAAATACTACTTACCTTCTATTTTCCCAAACATCTGTAAGGAGAGCAGCTTGTATAACCCTATACTTGGTAAGTGTTAACACAGCTGATAAAATCATTACATTTTACTTAATACGGAAGTTATGATGCGATTAGTGAGAGATGCCTCTGCCCAAGTTAAGTTGCAAACTAGACCAAATGCCAATTGAACAACACCAACTTTATTTTGTAACATTAAGTGTATAGAGGAAAGAGAAAGAGAGAGAAGGAGAGAGACAGTACAAGCAAAAGATAGTCACCACCTGTAGATCCAGCGGCATCCCAATGATCCTTCTTTATCTTGGGCTCGGTGGCATGGTGGGGGACCCAGTTCATTTTTCTGTTGGTAAGTTCTGTGCAGAAAGGGGTACTGAGTCCATAAGGTTTGCTGCTGACTACCAAATCTTTTCACATTTATACATTTTAGCAAACAAAGGAATTAATGCTTATTGGCTACAAGTTACATAGTTCTCTTATTAATTAGTATTCTATCTTCTGTTGGTTAAATGATTCCCTTGCTTCTTATGCTAATTAGTGTGCATGCTCAGTCTTTCTCTTCTTTTGCGTCATGGATTTCTTGAGTTGGTGGGCCATGAGTCAGTGGTCATGATCTCCCCCTGCCAGAATTACCTTTTACCCAGTCAGAGCTGATTTCAGCACAATTGCTGAGTTGGTTTTATTAGTTTCTTCCTTTTCTTGGGAGTTGTGACAAATGTCCTTGTGGCCCATAAATTTTGCATTCTTTGTATCCACTATCAGTGATATATCCTTCTTCCCAAGCTTTGTTAACCTCCCGCTAGGTCTTAACACCTGGACAACTGTGCTACCTGTATACAGTCCAAGTTCTGGGTATCCACAGAGGCGTATTCCAGGGGGATTGGGTGGCTGTTAATGGTCGCAGATGCCGTCTGTCCCATAACTTGGGATGATCTTTGTTTGACCGGTGATACGCATATGAGCAGTTGCTTCTTTTCCACACAGTCTGTCACCATGGGGATGCATTAACCAGGATGTGCTAACCAGATCTTGCCTCTGCCAAGGCCTGGAATTAGCACCTTCCTGTCAGAAATTCCTCCCTTGTATGGCCTTAACAGTGTTTGAGGCTGGTAACTGTGCTCTCTAACAAGAGAGTATAGCAAAGTTTTTTGCTCGTCATGTTGCCCATGAAGAGCATTCTCCAAAAGTATTTCTCATGAAAGAACATGTTATAGTTCCCATTCATGATTTTCAGTTCTTCATTTGTGGAGGCTTCTGACTCTTTCATTAGAGTCAATCTTGCTATATTAACCTGATTAAGGTAAATGAAATGTTCTTGTAAAACAGATCTTTAATGTGATCTCTGTTGTTGATCTCAATTTTGCTCTGAAGAGAAACTACTGCTGCCGAGATAAAAGGTGTTAGTGTGCTGTTCTTTGAGTGTGTTGTCTTTATCTGTACAGAATCATAGTGTTTGGATCATACAGTGCTTGCTCATAGTTCTGATAGAGCAAAGTTAATTAGGCTTTTGTGCCAACTGCATTTTGTCGAGAGCTTGGAGTAGGAAGAGGAGGCTAGAGTTTAACACACTCTTTAAAGCTGATGGTGCTAGAATGTATCTTTCCATATACAGGGTGAAATTTTAGGTTTAAGCAAACTTAAGTAGAGTTTTACTCAGAGATTTTTAGTCCATTTTTGAACTAGAATGTTGTTTGCAAATCTTGATTTTTGTTGTATCAGGTTTGCATGCACCTATGCAGTGTTGGTTGTAAGCCAATAGAGTTCAAGACTCTTCTTTGCAAAGTGATATCAGGTATTCAGGCTTTAAGCTACCATTTAATTACTTGAAACACTACTTACACAAACACCTCACCTCACTGTTCCTCTTATCTGTCGGTGCAGCATCTCAAAAGCATTAGTAGGGATGTCCAGCCACAATTCCATATTATAAAATCAGGCTGTCAGGGAAGTTTTTTGAAAAGGTTGTAGTTTCTTCCAGTGTATATACATTTATTTGGATTTCAGAGATGGTTGTTTCAAAACCATGTTTTCTTGGGAAAGATAAACAGTGGACCTTCTCATCTAGGGGAGAAGAGACAGTATAAATCTAGCCATAAGTAATAGTAGAACAAGAGTTATGTGAAGATGCTGAAGAGGTTCAGCGATAAAATAGCCACAAGAAGGATGGTAAGCAGTGCTGAGAAAGCAAACCTACTGTTGCTTGATGCCCTCGAACAAGAAATACGGAAATTATATTTTCTCTTTCTGTGAAGATCTTGATTTAGTCTTCTTTAGAAGTGTTACTGTAGTCCTCTGTTTTTCTGTGAACCGTAAACAAGAAACTTCCAAGACCTTAGGGAAGAAGAGGACAATAGGGAACAAGAAGAAATGGGCACAGGCACAGATCTCCAGAATTACCGTGAGTGCCTTAAACTGTGCAAAGTCAGCAACAGTGATGAGGATTTTTGGAACAATACAGTGATGAAAACAGCAGAAGCACTGGTGAGTAGAATAATCTTTTCTCCTCTAAGAAGTTCTTCTCTGACATGCATCTTCCCACCCTATTTGAAAATAATCCCGTGTCTGTTCTGAATTTACAGCATTTAGGCTGAAAGCAGGGCAAACTTGGGCACTGAGCCTGCTACTCAAAAGAGTTCTTATCCTACTGGTGTAGTGTTTAATCTAGGAGAAGTCATGAGGTACAAATCAAAACAGTAATTTTAATAAGCATGCATTGATACAGGGCTTTACTGAATATAGTATATTAGACTGAGGTTTCTTTTTTTCCTTCTTTCCTGCTTTCCTTCTTTGTTTTCAGATAAATATATTGGTTACAGTAAGGAGCACCGAGCATTCCAGTTACAGGAAAGCTAGTGTTGAAAAGCCTATGAGATCTGTTTTTTTGTGGGGATTTTATTTGGGATTTTTTTGTTTTGGTTTGGGGGTTTTTGTTTCTTTGTTTGTTTTTGTCTTCCTGTAGTGTCTTTGTTAAACATCTGTTGAGATTGAGTTAGAAACTGTTTAGGAAGAACTAGAGATATGGCAGTAAGATTCTAGGGGCATTGCTTCTTCCATTATAGTAATGTGCCTTTCTATGCCGTTTCCAAGCCATTTAGATGGGCTCCTTCATGTACAGGGAAACAATAGAGTGGGCTGTCTTACAGTTTTCTTCAGCTCTTCATTCCTGATGAACCCTTTTTTGTCTTAAAAATTGGTCAAAGCTTACAGGTATCCACCACTATAACTGAGGTTTTGCTGGCCTTTTCATTTTCTACCCTGTGTATGTCTTCCACCACCTACAGCTTCCTGCCCTTTTTGGCATCAGCTCATGTCAGGTTCCCAGAGGAGGAAGGGCAGCAGGTGTGGAAAGCCCAAAACATAACAGAAAGGAAAAATGGAAAGTTGGGGGAAGGGAATATTTCCTTTTGTGCTGTTTGAGTCAATCTAACAAGCTCTATTTTGCTTTGGTTTTATGTCTGTGTCCTCATCTGAAGCCTTGATACCTACTTCCAAGATGGACAGCAATGTGAAAATAGAAGAAATGGCTGAAGAAGGATACATTTGAGAAGCAGCTTCAGCACATACTGCAGTTGGAACAAAATGTATAGAAAGGATGTTCCGAGAGGATATCATGAAACTAAAAGGAGACAATATACTGCAAAGACATGTTTACTGCTTTTTAGTCCTTTTGAAAATACTGCAGCCTTTGTGCTCTGCTGAATGCAAATAGATACCAGAGAGAACTGATTTTTGCATCTTTAAATAATGTGCTATCAGGCATTTGCTTTCTTCTTTCACAGATTGTACTGTTATATATGCATCTGTTTAAGATACTAGTTTTTCATTTTATTACTAGCCTGCTGCTTTCCACAGAATGAAAACGATATGCTGAGGTTTTTCATTTGCAGTAAATAAACCATTTGTAAACTTTTCAAAAAGTATTGTGTGCATTTGTTACTTACTTAGGTGGATGGTATGCAAGAATCGTGGTTTTTTCCTCTAAAAATTATGGTTCCATTGATAAGTGTGCATGGAACTTTGTAGCGTGTTCTGGGAACATTCCTCAGTTTAGCAGCATTGTGATGAGTTTATCGCTACTTAAGTATGTGGCTGTTGAAATGGCACCGAGATACACCATCTTGGATATCCTCGGTGCTGGTGCTGGATTTTGTGTATTTGTATTGATAACAAGGAAATCTTTGCAGCAGTCTGGCAGATAGGCTGGCTTCACTTTAGATGCCTTAAAAAGGCTGTCGTAATTTAATTGCCTAGATAGTAGTAGTTTATTTCTGTGCTACCATCCAGATAGCTTCTGTATTCTGATACCATAAACTGGCAAAGTTATGCAGGATCCTTTAAAGCAACTCTTGACCTTGCATTAGGAAGATCCGATCAGGGAACAACTTTATACTGTTCAGTGTGACTACTGTACATCTTCTTTGACTCTCTCCGTTAGTATGTTTGAACTGCCCTCTGGTTTGTTAAACCTTGGAACATCTCTCTTGCTCCTGTAGTACAGGCTACAGAAGAGTTGAGGCAGTGCTGAAATACTATTTCTGTCCAATCTATCACTCTGTATCTGGATAGGACCGTAATTTTCTATGCTTCCTTCTTTTTGATCTTGTTTGTTGTTGTTTTGGTTTGGATTTTTGTTTATGCTGGGGGTGTTTTGGTTTGGGGTTTTTGTGCTGTCACTAGTTTAAAATTGTGATACTGAAACACCAGCAGCAGGGTGTTCTGACAGCACATATCATAATCTGTCCTCACACTAATATTCATCTTCTTTCTGTATTGGAGCATATCTCACACTTGCCCTTCTAGAGCTAGGATTAGAGTTGGTTGGCACACCACTCCCAGAGAAATCTCATTTGCACATGAAAGTACCGTTGCCGCTTCAGGTTGATAATTAGTAACGCAGAACTATTTTGCACCCTGTCTTGGGTTATGAAACCCAGAAATTACATTTTGCAGTGTTGAGTCACAGAAAAATGCACAATTTTAAAACATTATCCATGTGTTTCCCCATCTTTGTAGTGCTTTTACCACACATGTCCATTCTATCCACATTGAGTTATTAAGTACTGGCATATTTTTTTTCTGAAGCAGATTCAGGAATACTGATGACTCCAGCACAGTAGAGAACCAGAAGCGCTAAATAGTTCTGAACTATCATGTTGAACATGCGATAGCGAAAATGGAATTGTCAATTATAGGCCCCAAATAAGCACAGTTCCTGCCAGTTCGTGGGCTGCTGGACATCATTCATTACATTTCCTGCAGGCCAGTAGGGAATAGCTATTGAAGCTATTGCCACAGAATAATCTTTGAGCTAAGTCATGTGCCTGTGGTCTGTCAGCAAAGTCCAGCAAAACTAGCCAGTGCAGATGTGGCACTAGGTGAAGCTACAAAGCTCATATGGCTTTGGAGCAGGATTTTTCTGTTCTATTCATATTTCACCTATTGCAGGATCGGAAGAGGCTGTGTTTATTGTAGCTGCTGTATACATTTGGGAATTATATATCTTCCATTGTAGCCATGGTTAGATTTGACAATATCTTAATTTTATATGAACATAGTTTTCTCGTATAGGTCATAGTCTAGTTAACAGTTATTTTGCTACTTAAAACTTCTTTCTAATTTTTAATGCAAATGTGAAGTAGTGAATTTGCTGAAGTTTATATTTAAATATTGAGTATAACATGTAGCTTAAAAAAACCTGAAAACAAGGAAAATAAATATATTTACTTGTTTAGGAAAAAAAAAGCAAACAAAGATGTAAGGCTATAGAAATCACTGTCAGATAAAAATAGTAAAGGTTTTGCATAGCAGAAATAAGTTTCTGTCTTTTGGACCAAACAGTGTTGTCTCCCTCCAGGAGAAAAGTAAAGTGTTTTGATGTCTTATAATAATTGAAATTTTCTCTATTGCGTTCATTTCAGCACATCTTGGAATGAGTTGTGCAACAGTGAATGCAACAAAACACCTCTGAAAGTTCACATGTATTGTTTATGGTTTTAGGATTTCTTTCTTACACAGAGCTTTCTCTCTGCACATATTTTTAAAATGTTTCATTTCTTCACAGATATACCACAAATGAGACCAAAGCCACATTATGTAATGGTTAAGAAAGATGCTGAAACCAATGAGGCAATATATTGCACAAAGGAACCTTTTATTAAGGCTCGTGTTATTGTCATTCGATGGTTGGTGTCTTTCTGGCTTGAGCCAAAACCGCATACAGGACCTCATATTCCTGGGATGGAAGGTGAAAATGTGCCAAAGAATATTCAGGTAAAATCAAATGCACCAAAATGTGTTTGTTTTCATGTTTTTGTCTTAATTGTTATGTCAGCAGTATGCACTCCTATGATAATTACAACTAATGAAAAGTTAAAAAAGGAATTTCTGAACAAATGTTATGCTTATTAATTCACTTCAGAACAACCTACTATGCTGCTTTTTTTTGTTTCAAATTCTGCAATTTGTTTTTAATCAAATAGACATAAGAACTCTTGAAATGCAGTGAATCCTTTTTTGTGTGTTTTTTTTCTTGAATTCATTGTACTGTTTTGAATTATACTTGTTTAAGTATAACGTTTATATAGTATATAAACATTATATATTGTATATATTATATATTATCTATACATTATATATTATATGTATACATTATAAATTTTATAGATATATACTATGTTTAAGTTGTATAACTTAAATTGTACCATTTGATTGTTGTACTAAAAATGAGCTATGGAATATTCTTTAATTTTTATTTCAGAGAGCAGCTGCTAACATGGTTTCAAGGGAGGACAGCAAAAATGACAGTACTGATAAGCAGGATAGAAATGCAGAGCCAGAACAATCTCATTCTAATACAAGTACTCTAACAGAGAGAGAACCAAGTTCTTCCAGCCTCTGCAGTATTGATGAAGAGCATTTAACTGATATTGAAATTGTCCGCAAAGTCTTTTCTTCTAAAAGAAGTAATGTTAATTTTCTAACTGAGATTTTTCGACAGGTAAAAAACCCTCTTTAAAATGCATGAATCTTGATTATTATATTATAAATTATCGTTATGTTCTGGTTTTCTTTCAAGAGCACTTGATCAGCAAACATTATATAAAGTTACAGTTCTTCTATCGTCTTGCCTTTAAGGATCTGTCATCTTACCTTTAAGAATCAAAAAGCTAAAATTCTGAAATATTTTCTGTGTAGAATATCCCCAGTTCCTGATTTTTCTAATTTTATATCTTTAATAACCAGTTTGACAGCATTTAACTTGGACTTCATAGTTTCCCATAAATCGGAATGTTTCATCTTTTCACACATCAACACTGTAGCTATTGGAACTCACAACCAACCATATTTACATAAGCCTCCTGTGGGAGTCTCCAGCTGTTAAAGAGCTGTTTTAGGAGCAACTGAATGTCCTTACCTTTATAGTGTTCATCGGAAGACTGGGACAGGTGGCTGTAGGAGGTAACAGCTTCTGCTGACTTCACTGCAACCAAAGACGTTAGCTGAGCATACTCAAAATAGTGTTTCTCAACTGGAAACTACTAAACAAATTTAAACTGAGAACGTATGCCAGAACAGAACAAGATAGACTTTCTTTATGCCCCATACTATAGATCAAAGACAAGACAGTTTTCTGAATAATGGTAAAGAAAATTATACGAAGTTTCAAGTCCAGTGCACAACACTAATTGCTTTAAACGGCAGAAAGCTTAACATTTTAAAACTCTGTTATATCTGGATGAAATGGATATTTTTGAATGAGGTAAATAAATGTCAGAAGCTTATCCATATCCCTTGTATTGAAGAACTTGGATGCATTACTGAAGGAGATAGTTACCTGAATTCAGCTGCTGCTCAAGGGTTTACAGGGTCTAAGACATGAAATGTAGTCTAAAATTATCAATGGTCAATTTAAAAACTGTCCCCACAGTGAAAAGTGGCAGCAAAGGCAATTTTCTTCATTCTTTTCATAAAGTACTCTGAGAGTTATGTAGATTATTTAGATTTTATGTGCAGTTATGAGATCTCATTTACATCGTTATTTAGCCAGGAGTTTTCAGTGTAAATTCATTTCTAATATGTCAGATATTGTCTAAAACATTAGGACTGAGTTATTCCAGTCAATAAGAGGTTTCAGTTTTACTAAGTGGTAGAAAGATTGTTTGTAGGGAACAAGTTTTATGCATTTTAGACTTCAGGGTACAGAAAAATGTATATTGAGCTTGCAGAAGACTGTTAGACTTGATGAGCAAGTGTGTGACTGATGAACTTGTTTAATTCTGTAATGCATAGCTCAATTCTTTTCAGTGTGATAATGGTATTAAATGTCTATTTACAGAGAGAACGTAAAACTTGTGTTAAGTGGGCCTTCCTTAAAGACATAGGCAATGAATCTTCAACATTCACAGCATAGACTCAGTAAAGCTGTGTGTTAGTGTAGTTTATCTGTTTTTTAAAAAATATAATTAGGATGTCATGGTCGTTGGTAAATGTATTTATAGTTAGTTAAAACCTGACTAGTGTTAAAGGTTTCAGTTGTTACCAGTACAGCAGATACAGAAAACCTACTGAAGAGGGCACTGATCAGCCATTACATCAACTCATATGCGGAGTTTTTAGGAACAACAATTCTAAAGTCTTTTCAGGGAGTCATTTGTTTTAAGGATACCGTTTTGTAAAATCTCATTTAACTAAAAATAAGATAGATGGCTACTGGTATTGTGTGTCGCTTGAATTTTTCTTAGTCATTTAAAACTGGCTTGACTCCACTCTTCCAAATCCTCTGAATGGAAAATGTTGTAATAGAAACTTCTACTCATTCATTTTGCATATTTTTGAGGAGTGTGTGGGTCTTAATTTCAGCAGGCTAGGTGTTAAGTAGATATGCCCACGTGGATTCTCATCTCTCTCTCTCTTTGGCAATGAAGTTGTCAAAGTATTTTCTTGACAAGTTGCTTTCTTTAAATCTCATGGTTTTTTCAGTTTATATATAAAGAAAGTGAGCAAACATTTAGGTTTAGGAGTAAAATGTATGTTAAGATCCTAAGTGGCTGTATTCCCCCCCTTATATCTTATAACTTGTACAAGAGCCCTACTTGATTTCAAGTATTGTGACTGGGTTTTGTTTCTTTCATTTTCTACTCAGGCATTTCTGTTGCCAATATGTGAAGCAGCTGCCATGAGGAAAGTGGTAAAGGTGTATCAGGAATGGATTCAACAAGAAGACAAACCTTTATTTATGAAAGAACCTGAAGACATAATGCAGTGCACAACTGTAGATTGTGATGAAAACATTGACCATAATTCATCAGAGAAAGGAAAAGAAAGAGAAGAGGTAAAATATTTTTGGTTACTGTTTGTGCGGCTTTTTAATATGCCAGTAGACAGAGAAGTGGCTTCCTTGTTAGTTTATATGTGGTTTACTTTGATGTTAGAGCGTCTGTTGGGGAAAATCAATTGTCAAACACTATATGAATGAGCTACCAATTTTATCCACTGTCTAAAGTCTTTTAATGTGGTTCGTTCAATTTAAAACTTCATATCGTTTTATGAACTATTCTCAAGAGATGGATTATACAGTATGCCAATGTTCAGCTGTGTAAAAATTATATACAAATTAAAGGATGAGGAAAATAGTAGTTATTTCATTCAGATACTTCTAAGATAATTGCTACAAGTTTCATGAAATATTGTTGTATCTTTAAGGTGCATTTGTCTGCCATTGTTTATTATTTAATATCTGTTATATCCTTTTTCCTCTAATATAAAGCCAAATTACCTGTCTATAAATGTATGGGATTTTAAGAAAAAATATTTTTCAGGAAAAAGGGATGAACTCGAGTCATGTTAGAAATTCAAACTGGACAAGAAATGGCTGTTATGAAGACACTTTGCATAAAACATCTGAAATTGATATTGAAGAGCAGAATGTACAAGCTGGAGTGCAGTCAGTATTGCAGGTATGAAATAGACTTGATATCTAATTTTATCTAAATTATCTATCTAAAATTATCTAAAACTCTTGCTATCAGCACATAAAGAGTGGAATGTAATGCAATACTTCTGCCAGGGAATCCCATGCATCTCTGAAGCATCTCTAAATTTTAAAAATTATTTTATATGTAACAAGTATGATGATAAATCCCTTCATGGCTAGGCTTCACGAACGAAGATTTGGGAAGGGCTCTACCCACATTGGCTACAAGCGCACTGGTGACTAAAAAGGCCAATACAAGATAGACAAGTCCGGTTGCAAAAGGCACAGCAGAAGGACTCCTTAGGTAGTATTGGCAAGACACGATTCTTTCTGCGTTGTCTTTTCTCCTCAAGAGTGATCCTGCGTGCATTCTCAAAGGAAGCAGCAGCGTTATGGATAGTGTGTCTCCAGACCTCCCGATTGGAGGCCAGAGTAGACCAGTTATGTTGATCAATATGGCCAAGGCTGAGATGTTGCATCAGGGAGTCCTTATATCTTCTCTTTGGGGCTCCTCTCTTGCGGCAACCAGTGGCAAGTTCACCATAAAGCACGATCTTAGGGAGGCGGTGGTCCTCCATCCTTGAGACGTGTCCTGCCCAACGCAGCTGTGTTCTCAGCAACATGGCCTCAATACTCGTAACTGCTGCCTGTTCTAGAACAGACATATACAGTTAGAATAATGACAGTGGTTCACTAAACCTTTATTGATCTTAAGCAGGACAATGTGTAGACCAGTGTTGGGTACTGCAATAAAAAAAATCTTTTAATTATGTGTCAGAACATGCATTCAGCTCTGCATCATATCACAGAAAAAATAATCCTCATTTGAGTGTGACATCTTCAAATACCAGGCTTGCCAGGGCTAAGCAATGGGTTGGTGTGCCAAAACATGAGGAAAACGATCACTGATGGGACACCTCAATCTGCCTCATGAGGTGTTGGCTACAATGTACCACACCTGAAATGTTTCTACACCCATGCACTCAGCACGGGGGAAAAACAAGAGGAGCTCAAAGCTTTTGCTCATCCCTGAGATTTGACATCATTGGCATCAGTGAAACCTAGTGGGATAAGACATGTGACTGGAGTGCCCTGTTGGACGGTTACAGACTCTTCAGGAGAGATAGGGCAGAAGAGGCAGAGGGGTTGTATGTAGTGGATGGGTTAGAATGTATGGAGCTCACAGCTGGCAATGGCACAGTTGAGAGACTCTGGGTAAGAACCAAGGGACAAACAAATAATGTGGATGTCATCAAACCAGGAGCCCCCAGCTAGGACGATGATGCCGACAAATTATTCTTTAAGGAACTAAGGGACACTTCCAAGTCAACTGCTCTTGCCCTTCTGGGACTTCAAATTGCCAGAAATCAACTGGGAGCATCACACAGCGGGTACAACACGGGACAGGAGATTCCTAAAAATTCTGGATGACAACTTTATGGAACAGGTCCTGAACAAGTACTAAGGGAGCCGACTTGGAAAGGTGCTCTCCTTGATCTGCTGCTTGTCAACGGAGTGGATCTTGTAAATGAAGTGGAGATTGGTGGCCATCTTGATCACAGCGACCACGAAGTGATTGAGTTTAAAATCTCTGAGAGGAGGAAAAGTGCGAACAAAACCTCAGCTCTGGAAATGAGGAGAGCAGATTTCAGGCTACTCAGGGAATTAGTAAGTAAGGTTCCCTGGGAAATATTTTGGTGGGTGCTGGGGTCCATCAGCGTCAGTCACTCTTCAAACATCACCTAATGGCACAGGAGCAGGCAATTCCCAAATGTCGGAAGTCAAGAAGGGGAGGCAGAAGGCCGGCTTGGCTGAGCAGGGATCTTCTCTTGGAAATTAGGCAAAAAAAGAAGGTGTGTGCCCAGTGGAAGCAAGGTCAGGTGACACAGGAGGAATTCAGAGATGCTGCTTGCCACTGTAGGGAGAAAATTCATGTGGCCAAAGCTCAACTGGAGTTGAAGTTGGCCAGAAATGCAGGGAACAGTAAAAAGAGTGTTTTCAAATACATTAATGGCAATAGGCAGTACAGAAATATCATCAGCCTGTTACAGGATGAGTATGGTCACCTCACAAGCAGGGACAGAGAAGAGGCAGAGGTGTTTAACACTTCCTTTGCCTCTGTCTTCAACATGGATGACGGATCAAGGGTGTCTCAGTGCCCTGAGCTGGAGGACCATGACTGTGAGAATGAGCAACTCCCAGTCAACCCTGAAATTGTGTGGGATCTGCTGCTCCAGCTAGATTCCTACAAACCTATGGGACCTGATGGGATTCATCCAAGAATCCTCAAAGAGCTAGGTGATATCCTTGCAAAGCCTCTCTCAGTGATTTTTTTGAGTGGTCTTGGAAATCCGGAGATGTCCCAGCTAACTGGAAGCTGGCAAATGTTGTCACAGTTTTCAAGAAAAGCAAGAAGGAGGACCCTGGAAACTACAGCCTCACTTCAGTGCCAGGTAAAGTTAAGGAGAAGATTACTCTGGGAAGTATTGAAAAACTCCTGAAAGACAATGCAGTCACTGGTCACAGCCAGCACAGCTTCATGAGAGGAAAGTCCTGCTTATCAAACTTGGTTTCCTTTTATAACAAGGTAACCCACCTAGCTGATCAAGGGAAGCCAGTTGATGTAATCTTTTTGGATTTTGGTAAAGCTTTCAATACTCTCTCTCACAATATCCTTCTGGACAAAATGTCCAGCACACAGCTGGATAAACACATCATGTGGTGGGTGAGCAATTGGCTCATGGGTTGATCACAGAGTGTAATAGTGAATGGGGTAACATCAGACTGGGGACCTGTCACTAGTGGGGTTCCACAGGGCTCTATCTTGGGCCCTGTGCTCTTCAACATCTTCATAAATGACTTGGATGTAGGACTGGAAGGGATACTGAGCAAGTTTGCAGCTGACACAAAACTGGGAGGAGTTGCTGACTTCCTCGAAGGCAGGGAGGACCTGCAGAGAGACCTCAACAAATGAGTGGACTGTGCAATCCCCTCTGCACCTGGGATGGGGCAAGCCTGGATGTTCGTACGGGCTGGGGAATGAGATGCTGGAAAGCAGTGCCAGGAAAGGGACCTGGGGGTTCTGGTCAATGGCAAATTGTGTAGTACCCTGGCAACCAGGAGGGCCAACCATGTCCTGGGGGCCATCAGGTAAATCATCGCCAGCTAGTCGAGGGAGGGGATTGTCCTGCTCTGCTCTGCACTGGTGCGGCCTCAGCTTGAATATTGTGTGCAGTTTTGGGTGCCACAATATAAGAAAGACATTAAGCTCTTAGAGAGCATCCAAAGGAGGGCAATGAAGAGGGTGAAGGGCCTTGAGGGGAAGCCATATGAGGAGAGACTGAGGTCACTTGGTCTGTTCAACCTGGAAAAGAGGAGACTGAGGGGAGACCTCATTGCAGTCTACAACTTCCTCATGAGGGGAGGAGGAGGGCAGGCACTGAACTCTTCTCTGTGGTGACCAGTGGCAGGATCTGAGGGAATGGCCTGAAGTCGTGTCATGGGACGTTTAGGTCATATATGAAAAGAGATTCTTCACCCAGAGGGTGGTTGGGCACTGGAACAGGCTCCCCAGGAAAGTGGTCACAGCACCAAGCCTGAAGAGTTCAAGAAGCAAAGTCTGGACAATGCTCTTAGGCACATGGTGTGATTCTTGGAGATAGTCCTGTGCAGGGGCAGGAGTTGGACTCCATGATCCTTGTGAATCCCTTTCAGCTCAGCATTTTCTGTGATTCTGTGAAATATTTGTACTTAACTGTTTTGTGAGAATGCTTAGAGACTTTTTTCTTTTATTAGACACTATTACACTGTTAGTCACCACACACAAAACATCCAGTAATCGTATTGAGTAGTTTGTTGTACCATCTGTCTATGAGAACAAAAATATTAAAATACATTTTGTAGAAAAAAATGGGGAAAAGATCGGTCTTATCGTTGCTTAGTCATTACTTCAAACTAACATATTTAAATGTATACTTCTGTGTGCATATGCAGCCTTTTCTGGTAAAGATTTTCTCTTATAGATTTTTTTCTTCCTGGTTCTATCAACTGAATTGCTGAAAACATGAAAGTCCTTCAGGCTCATAACATCCACTCTTTTCTACTTACAGGTTTTTATAATAAATTCTTCAAATATATTCTTTCTTGAACCTGCAAATGAAATTAAAGTTCTGCTGGATGAACACACCGATATGTGTAAACGCATTCTTAATATCTACCGCCACATGGTAGTCCAAGTGACTATGGACAAGAAGACATGGTAAAATGCTAATGCTTTTATCTTAGATTATTAGTTCACAAGATAAATGTGAAAATTTACTTGGTAGTAAACACAGTAGAGTGGTATTTGCTATATGAACTAGTTTCTCTAAATCAGTAAATACATGAACATCACAGACGACTTAGAAAAGGGGACGAGGATGTTAGCTCTTTTGTTGAAGCCTGTAGTGAGCTCCTAGTTAATTTGAGGCAGCTTAGTCTCAGTGAAAAAAGGAGTAAGTGGGGATATATAGACTGCTATTAAGGAGCTACTGATGATTTTTTCCAGGGCATTTTGCTCATGGATCAAAGTGTTAAAATATGGAAACATATATGAAGCTTCACAACCTTATTTAAAAATAAACAAAAAAACCTCAGATAAGCTGGGATAACTGTTATAATCAGATGTGTGTTGTTCTTGACCTGTAATTGTGTACAAGAGTCTGTGTGCTGTGTAACTGTTTTATTCCTTTCCAGTGCTTAAGATGCCTAGCAGGTACAAAGGACTCTGCTTTCAGAGCAATTTCTTTTATTTCCCACTCGTTTAAATAGTTGCCTGTAATGAGGTAGGATATTGCCACCATTCTCCATTGCAAGGAAGCCACTAGCAAGGGGATTTCAAATGTCTGATTTACTCCATTTTCACTTGACTTGGCATTTAATCTGTCAGTAGTATTTCCTGAACTCTGGGTGAGTAGAGTTGGCACTACATGTCATATGAAGCTTGTCTCCTCTTCTGAGGAGTCAGTTCAAGGAAATTTAGGAGTGATAATAGAAAACATATTCTACTAGATTGTTATTTTGTTTCTCAGTTTTGCACCAATGTAAAGAAGTGACTCTAGACCGTGATGGCAAAGATTGTGCCACAGAAAATAATTGATGAAGTATGTTATTGATAATTTAAGATAACTAAAACCTGTAATTCATAGCGGAAAAAAACATAAAAGCTCAGGTTGAAAATGTAATTAAAACTTTGCTGGTAATTTCAGGCTTTGCAAGGTGATAGCAATTGAATGACTTGGCAGATGTTAGAATGCAACAGGGATTCCCCACTCTTCAGTGTGAAGAGAAGATTAGAGTAATTTCGTTTGCAAGAACCCAGTTAGGCTGTTTGTCATCATTATATATATTCCTGCTTGGAGTGTGTTTGAGCAAATCAAACTTGGTTATTACCTTTAAAAATATCATGCTATATACAGAAGTATAACAAAACGGTAACTCCAAGTTTAATGCTGTTTTGCAGGGAGCAGATGCTACTTGTGCTGCTTAGGGTTACTGAATCTGTGCTGAAAATACCACCCCAAACTTTCTTGCAGTATCAAGGAAGAAAAAACTCCACTTTAGCTGGAAGACTTGCAGGACCTCTTTTCCAGGCAAGTAAACATAAATTCACTTTAATTAATTCAGCCTTAATTTTCATTAAGAGATTAGATACAACAACCGCTGTTGGCTAGTTTGTCATCTTAAATCATTGATATGTTACCCAGATAATGTGAATGGCTTGGGTTAAAGATGTGGTTACATTCCTTACTCTCTGTCTTACATTTTAATGACACTATGACAACAGTTTTTGAGGTACTGTGAAATTAAAAAGTTGCTGTCATTTAGTTGAGTTGGAATAACTGATAAGGATGACTGGCAATATGTGCAGTTTTAGCCTGCTTCCATTGCAAAATTGGCTCAAGTCAGCACAAAATCTGTGCCATCCATGCCTAACCAATGGCTTTTTTTATTTCTTAGAGAATTCTGTAGTTCCTTACAGAAAGCTGTAGCAAATCCTTTCAACACTTGCAGAGTGCTATTGTGATGGGTCCTCTGTAAAAGGATCTATAGAGACTCTAGGTTCTTTAGTAGAAAAAGGAAGAATATACAAGATAATGAGTCAAACCATTTGTTCCTATATCTTGTTAGAGCCCTGTGTTCACATAACACTTGATAATTCATGAAAGTCTGTGTGTACTAGGGAAGAAAAGAATTTCAGGACTACACAGAAATTTCTGTGGCAGTTAGAATTTTCCTTTTAAGTAGTAACTATTGAATGTTGTCATGTTTTGTTCACAACCCAACTTTTCTCTATTCTTTTAGACTCTTATAGTGGCTTGGATCAAAGCAAATCTAAATGTGTACATTTCTCGAGAACTTTGGGATGACTTGCTGTCTGTTATGTCATCACTGACATATTGGGAAGAGCTGGCCACTGAGTGGTCACTGACAATGGAGACACTAACTAAAGTATTAGCTAGAAACTTGTATAGCTTGGACCTCAGTGACCTGCCATTGGATAAATTAAGTGAGCAGAAGCAGAAAAAACACAAAGGCAAAGGTAAGACAACACTCTATAGACATCATTTGAATTTGAGCTGGGGTAATGAGATGTTGGGCACAGGATAATTTTGGTCTCACCTTTATTGGTATACCTAATTAGGCCTCTCTATCACCTGAAATAACCCTGTTTCTTTGAGGTAAAGCTGCTTTTTAGAACTACCACAGAATCCTCACGTTAAGATTCATTTCTGCAGATAGGCACATATGGAATGTAATTCTTAAAGATGTGTTGAATTTAAACTAAAATGTTACACTGTACCTTTTATCAAAGCAGCTGAATAGTTGAGTCCTGATCATAACTTCTTGAAAATAACAATACTACTCATCTGGTGAATATTAAGCCATTGAAAGCACAATTGGAATATTGATCCTGAAATGTTGTTACAAGGGGAAATGTAAGGTGAACATAGTTTTGTTTGGTACTAATTGATTACTAGTCCATGGTGAAGACAGGTTTTATTAAAATGACCTTGTGGATTATTAAAGAGATAGTATACTTTTAATAATCAATATGAGCGGTACCTGTTTTCAAACTGATTCCTAAACATTGCAAAAAATATTCTGTGAGACATAATATGGGGAGAGGAGGTGGCTATTTGCTTATTATGGTACAGTTCTGGAATTGGTAAGGAACAGGAAGTCTGTCCTCCTCAAAAGGGGCTGGATTGAAAGTTGAAAAATCTGGATTCTTTTCTTAGTTCAGAGACTGACTTTCTGCATGGGTCCATTAGAAATCACTTCTTTGTTTCCACTTTTGTAAAACTTTTGTAATGATAATATTCTCCTTTAAAAAGTTCATTGTGATCTAATAGTGAGAGGCAGGGATTATATTTAGGGTGAGTAAAAAAGATGGAAAAACATGTAATTTTTAGTCTCCTTTTTATTTCTCTGTGTTCTCCAGTCAAACCTGAGGGAAGGTACAATATCTTAGGATTTGTCAGCGAGAAGTAATCTGTGTGGATTCCCTCTCTTAAAGAGGTTGTTCCTGTAGGCTGTTTCTGCTAAAAACATTTCACATGCTTCTATGCTTCTCATCTTGAGCAGAGTTGTTATTCACACTTCTGCTTTTCTAGTGTGTGGCAAGTGGATGAAAACACATTTCTCTGTAGTTGACCTTGAGAGACTGTTTCAGACCATGTGTTTTTTGTTTTCCTATACCGTACAGCTTTCTTCTTTTACTTGCAAAAGACACTGTTAAAAAAAAAAGTCTGATGTGGGATAAGGATATTTATAGTTATTTTAATATATGCTTTAAAAAGTATTTTGAATAATCTGTATCACCCATACCAAACCACAAGAGAAAAGTTTCTTAGCCTTTGGTAATAGAGTTCTAGAGAAAGCCTCCATTGCTAAATGTGAGTCGCAGAGCTAAGTGCAGCTTTGTAAGGAATAGATATCATACAAATTATGCTAAATTTCTTTGGCCCTGTTTGTTCGCTAATAATAATGAACATGTTGGACTAGGGCTCACTGTCCAAGAAGTTGTCCTTTAATGATTGTAATTGTGTCATTTTGGATAGATAAGGACATATGTTGCGATTGCTCTTCACTTCTGTTTTTTACATAGTATTGTTTTTGTTAGATCCTCATATGAGCTTTATTTACTTAATATAAATTTCAAATCTGAATTTTTTCCATCTTACTATAGTATTTTTTGTCAATTTCCAAAGAACCTTGTTCTCTGAGCTCATCATCCCATTTTTTTGCTTTTGCATTTTGTTTAAAAATATTTTATCATAATTATTTCGTGTTCCTCAATGTCACAAAATTATTTGGAAAAACCCCCACAATATTAATGTTTTGAAATGTATGATTTTGTGTGTATTGTCTAGTAGGAATAGCAAAGGAAAAGTTATATATTTTATCAGACTACAACTTTTGTAAACTCATTTTTTTGGAAAAGAAAATTACAGTAGTTTAGTAGAACCAACGCTTCTGAAGAAGTTTGAGTATCCCCCAGTGTTAGTGCTGGCTGAGCTTTTGAAATAATGCTTGCTTTGGTAACATAATTTATTCCATCCAGCTTTAAAACTCTTTGAAAGAACACAACTGCAATTATCTGGTGATACCAGAATAGAAGTGAATAGATTTGCAATTCTGTTTTTGCAGGAGTTGGGCACGAATTCCCGAAGTCTTCTGTCGATAAGTCCTTTTCTAGAGGCTGGAGCCGTGATCAGCCTGGACAAGCACCAATGAGACAACGCAGTGCTACAACCACTGGCTCTCCAGGAACAGAAAAAGCAAGAAGCATAGTACGGCAGAAAACAGTTGGTAAGTATCTGTAAAAGCTGATAGAAGTGACATTTGAGAAAGGGTAAGGAATTAATAACTGACTTCTGTAGCAGTGTGGATAGCTTCTCTCCACAAAGTTATACTATCTATAATAATTTACACATTAGTTAAATGTGTAAATTATGCAGCTTTATGTGCTTTGAGGGTAGCTGAATAACTTGTGGT
This sequence comes from Neopelma chrysocephalum, assembly GCF_003984885.1. Lineage (NCBI taxonomy): Eukaryota > Metazoa > Chordata > Aves > Passeriformes > Pipridae > Neopelma > Neopelma chrysocephalum. The sequence goes on along the minus strand of NW_020897693.1, from coordinate 31,767,402 downwards.
TATTAGAATTACAGTTACTGCAAATGAAAATAATACATTTGATACATTAATTCTTAATGAGTTTGATCACATGCCTAAGCTGGCCTGGAAAATAATACCGTTGTGTGTGTATGAAGGAGAAAAAAGCTGGAATGGTTTGAGCAATGGTGCAGATAGGTGGGTCAGAGAAGGTTTCTTAAGTGTGTTTTCATAAACTACACAAGATGGGTTGAGTTTTTTCAAACTGTTCAAAGGAAAGCATGAAAAATATGTCGGCATAGTTTATAAGATATGCTGTCTTTTACTATACTCTGAATATTGCAATAATGAAAGGTTGACATGGATGTGTGCAATTCTTCATTTCTGAAATCAACTATTTCTCAGTTTTATTACTTGCAGATACTCTTTACTGTGTTAGAAATGAGTGATGCTGAGCAATGCTTTAGGTGAACTCCTCAAAAGAAGACTCATTTATGTTCATATGATTTGCTTAGACTATGTTAACATGAACTGGACTATGAATTTCTTTACACTGTTGTCTCATCTTGATGATCTTAGTGCTATTCCTTACGTGAAGGAAAATTAAGCTGATTTTAATTTTTTATTTAAAATAAGAACCTTTAAGGAATATCTCTTTTTTTACTATCTCTGTAAAGTAGTGGCTTCGGTCATTGTGTGTTGTTGCTTCAATGATACTTCTTGGAAGTAGGTACGTTCTGACACAGTTTTAGAAACTTGGGATGCATATTGGCCATTGAATATATAATTGTGCTACCTTTTCAGAAATGAACATTTTCTTTCTTTTTCCAAAAATATTTGCAATTAATTTTTTTAAGTCACAGAGGTTATTTAGACAAAGTTTTTATTTGAATATTCTTCAAAATTCTTAATTTTAAAAATTTGTTCTCTCCTAAGGCTCTTGTTGATTTGAGAGAATTAATTGTCCTGTAAGCCATACAGAAATGAGAGAAAATGAAGTCATTACTCCAAAGTTTCCTGTCTTTTTTGCACATTCAAATGCTATACAGCTTTTCCTGTATCTCATGCTGACAGCACCTAGCTTTCCTCATGGATCGCAGATACTTTAAATGCAATTTCTGCTTCTATGTAGATTGTCTGCGATTAACAGTTGTGGTGGTTTTGTTTTAAGTCTTAATTTCTTAACAAGGTAAAGATCATGTTAAAATTTCTTTCACAAATAGTTAATATTTCAGATATTCTGTCAGAAGGTTATGTTGTTTGGTCAACTTATTAATGATTTTGTTTTTCTGCTATTTGAAGTATGGCTATTTATATGATGTTAGCCTTAAAATAACTGGAACTTGTCCTTAATAAGCTATATATTGACCTGGTTAGCAGCAAACTAATCTGATTTTAGTTTCACTGGACATTAGCTTCCATGGTTTTGTTCCTTTCCTCCAATTGTCTTACGTATCTGATACTCATCAGCCAAGTTTGTATTACTACAATCAGTTAAAATTTCAGCTCTATTCATGTTGTAGAATACCATCTGTGGACAAGCATCCCAGAATTGCTAGGATGATTTTAAAAGATGTAAAGCCCACAAAGAACTTCCAGAACCAGAATCCCAACTCTTCTGGTTTTTAAATGTTAATGAGGGAAATGTTGCAAAATGTTACATCTGTCTTAAATGCCTGCAAACTGTAGTTTGTTATTGCCTCTCAGATCTGCCAAGAGAGCTGTTCGGATGCTTCTTAATCTGTGCCGGTTAATACAGAGTCACATAATAAAAAATAGTCACAAAAAGTAAAATCTTCTATAGAGCATTTTGCTGGTCAGATCTTCTTCAGTTTAGCACTAGCTCCACAAGCTAAGGCTGTAATTGAGTCAGACCTTAAATATGTTGCATGATATCTGATATGTATTACATTCCCTTTGATTATGAGTAATATATACTCTTTATATCTGAGTAGGGGGGATGTGCATGTTGAATATTTTATGGTAAGAAAAAGCTGGGGTTTCTTTTTCATCTGTTTTATGTTGTACACATTTCTGTGTACATCTGTGCACCTCTATTTTTTGAGCCATCATCATGCCGGCACACATTTATTGCTGCACCAAATATGTGTGTGTGCGTGTTACTCAAATAAAAATCACAGCTTTTCTGATATGCAGTGTGTACATTTTTAGCCTAAACTTATGTAAAGTAATTTTTGGAAAAGGGCCTTTAAACATAGTATGCATATGGGTTGAAAAATCTTCTATAAGGCTAGATTTTTCATTTAGGCAGCAGGCTCTAATCCTATAAAATATTGTATCAGAAAGAATTTACTATCTTATTGTTCTGCCTTTGTTTATAGGCAACAGTGGAAGGTTATAAATTGTCAAATATATAGTCCACATTCTGATATTAAGTCTGTCTCTGCTTAACTACTTATTTGGATGTAATATGGTGGAAAACATCCAGTCAAATTAAGAGGAACACTTTATGTTAAGATTTGTAATCAACACAGTATCCAATATCCAATAGTTTGATTTATTTAGAATCGTTTAGGTTGGAAAAGACCCTTAATATTTACTATGTAGCTTATTATTTTTTCTCTTGTGTACATTCATTTTAAGATTCACAGAGATAAATGTAATGCATCTAACTATCACTGTATCCTGAATTTTATTACTGTACCTCTTAAACAAAGAGGTACTTAAGCTTTACACATAATTGCCTTTTAAGAAAATGGTTTCTGTCTTACAAACTAAGTTAAATAGTATGGCTTCAGTTTTAAAAAGTCTTATCTTTCTGAATTGTTTTTTCAAACTGATGTTAAGACACCACTTAAATTGTACTCCATTTGTCAAATGTATTTTCTACTCTATGTGACCTACCCAGGTTATCTACATGTTAATGTTAGTAGCAATTCTTTAACCTGGTTTAGAAGTATGATGTGCTCAACTGTCACTACACTCCATTCATGTACTTTTGATTTCCATGCAGATTAGGTGCACTAAGATTCTAAGTCTTTCTTCCGTGTTGTTTTGAAAATATATATAATGGCCAGTCTTCGTGAACGAAGATTTGGGGAAAGGTCTTTTACCTTTCCAGCCTGCGCAATGGATTTTTTAGGTGAGACGCAGCATGCGCTGAACTGAGCCCACCCTTTAATCCTAAGGTTCATCTGCCGGGGCCAAGCAAGCTTGGACAATGGCAGCGAGGTCCTCAGGACGTAGGTTTGTTTAGAGTGACCTTCTCATAGATGGATGGCCTCACAGGGCTAACGGGCTCCATCTGCCCGGGGGGACTGGGATTCGAACCTGGGTCGCAGCGGTGAGAGTCCTGTATGCTAACCACTAGGCCACCAGGGGTCCCTGAAAATATATATAGAGAGAGAGAAAAGTTCAAATATTGCACTGACAGTATTTATGTAAGATGCACTGAAGTTTATCAGTAATAATTTTAACAGAAGCTAGCCGATTTGCAACAGTTTGAAAAGGAAGCTGCTTGAAACAATAAATGTTACTTTTTGAAGAACTTCCAGTGTACTTTGAGGATGAATGCAGTATCAGTTCTCGTTCTGACAGAGGAAAACAAATGTCGTGAAGATTTATTTTAAATCTATTAGAAAAGCTATAGATATAACCTTGATTGTGATACCGCAATTCTTATGTAAGTTTTCTATTCCGTAGGAATGGTGGCAGGATGTGAGATATGAGAAGGTGATTTAACGTCAGTTTAGCAAGATTTATCCTGTATCAATTAAAAGCCAAACCCTATGGATAAGAACCAACTTAATGCTTTTTGTTGTCAAACCACTTCAGTCATTTCACTTTTACTGTGGAACTATAACAACTTTTATTGCAAATTTCTCCACACAGAACTGATAATTTGCTCCCTATGCTTTTGAATCTCTTTTGGAGAACATGAATTCAAGAGTACAGGTGTATGTAAAATACAGAGAGGCATTTTGAGGAGAAAATTAAAGGAAACTAGAAAAATGCAAATGTAGTGTAAGTTACTTTTTCTGTTAAAAAAAAAAAAATTCAAGTTCTGAGTACTTGTGAAGCAACTTTAACTTTGATTTTTCAACCCCTGATGCAGTGGGAAAAAGTGTTAATTAGTTTCTTGATTTGGAATGCAAAATCTCTGTAATTGTCATAATAAAGGCATTGTTGCTGCTTTACATAAAAGTTGAAAACTCTGAATGTCTTATGTGTCCACTGATTTTTTTCTTTCTTACAGCTCTGCCAATATCTGCCGTGCTGAAATGTTTTAATTTTTGAATTTTCTTCTTTTTTATCTTTGTTTTCTCTGTTGCTGCTTTTTCTGTGACACAAGCCTTTCATTATAGTCACTCTTCTTTTTTCCTTCCCCACTTCTTTCTTTTCCTTTTTAAAGCCATGAGAAGCCGATCCATTGGTGAATGTGCTCTGCCATCGGCCTATATACGCAGTGCTAAAAGTGCTCCTGTTCTGATCCATACTTCCAAACCCTTCTTGCCTGATATTGTTCTCACTCCCCTTTCTGATGAGCTTTCAGGTAGTGCCACCTCTGCTAATTTCTGCACCCCCTTTATCACTTTTTTAAACCTTCTGCTTTCAAATTCTGCTAAATCATTAAATTTTTTCAAAGTAAAAATACTCTGGGGATGGTGGGAGAGGGGAAGAGATTAAGAATTAATATTTTGAGTTACGTAAGATACCATGCTATTTTACAATTCATTCTGGAACTGTTAGAAGTTAGTGCTGTGCCAATGTTTACTATCATAATAGTGAAAATTAGAGAAATATCTTCGCTTTTTCAGTTTATTGTTAAGTAGCAATATAACATCTGTCTACTAGAGAGTACAACTAATCTAAAATTTTTATTTGTGATGAATGAGGGAGGGAAAGGAAGAACTTAATTTTACTTTGATTTGCCATTTACCTCTTTCTATGTAAATTTTTTAATTCATTGTTACAGATGTTGTGTGAACAACCATGATGATACACTTTAGCTCCCATGAAAAAAGAATGAAGTATATGGTATCATATAATATGCTTTAGAGTATGACTATTTTTCATTAACATATAAAAACATATAAAAATGTGTGGTTTGGAATTCTCAAGTGCTATATTTTGATGTTATTTTCTGAATTATCCATTTTTTAGAATTGTGCTTTTCCTCAACATTCTGTTTGGTCCAGCAAGGTAGTTGACTACAAGTCTGACAGTAGCTTATCTTGGATAATTTTCTCTGAACAAATAGATTCAGGAATTAGAATTAGCACAGATTTTAAAAAATGCATGTTTAGAGATAATGTTATTTTTCCATCTATTACGTAAATATGAATTACTAGCGTGTTAAGGCTGACACTCATGTTATGCCTTTGTCCCAATGCATGAAAAAAAAAGCAAACCACCAAACTGAAAGCATAGTGGAAGGACTCTATATATATATATCTAAAACTACATACAAATATAAGGACTTAATGGCAGTAATGGTTTTATGGACACTTTTTTTCTTTTCTGTCTCTCCTATCTGCCTTTGTTACTCAAGAACTTCCAAGAACTGGATCTTCATAATTGTATTTTGTCTTGTGTCACAAAATTCTTGTAGTGAAACAGAAATTTGGTGCCTTAGTGTTCAGTCTGAAAACATAAATGGAGAATCAGGAAAGTTCAAGGTACCCACTCTAGAGAGACCAGACTTTCACAATGTACAATTACAGAGTAAGTTTAATAAAATACAAATTATATGTAATAAATTAATAAACATATGAGTGCAAAGGGTATCTTTTCTGAGATATAAATTATTAGAACTTAGAAGATAGGGATTTTTATAGGAATGATACTTGAACAACCTGTTAGGAAATACATCTTACCTGGCCATGGCATTGTTGGAAATAGTCAATTCTTAATGAAGATCTTAAGAGCACCTGCAGAGGGGAGTGACCTATTATTTTGTCACATAATCAGATACTTAAATTATCCTGTCCTAAAGAGGGCAAAAGTGCTGTTGTAGACAGTTTCGTCATCTATGTTTCTGAAAAGTCCTGGCTTGCATCTTATTTCTAATGTATCCCAAACCTTATGGCTCTCTTGCTATTATCCTTTCTGTTGATACTCAGGCAATACAAAAACTGCATGACCAATGTAATTCTTAAAAGTAAAGCGATGTTACAGACGTTTGCACTTTGAACATAGGTCCTATGCCCTTCCTGGTTTTTGTGTCTTCTCAAAAGCAGCCTGGGTGTTGCAGCAGCTTCATGATGTGCTCAAGAATCTTGAACATTGCCAGAAAACTAAAAAGCTCTAGTGAAGAAAAGCAAGCCATTAGAGTGTTGATGGTGAAGTAGCAGAGTAAAGGATACACTGTCCACTGGATCAGAGTGCACTTTGCTCTTTTAATTTTCTGCATTTTTAATTGCGCTCTCTATCTTTTCTTTTTTTTTTTTTTACATGAAGCTTTATCATTTTCCTTGCCTTTTCTTAAAGTAAATGTTATTTTCTGAGAGCTTTCTGTTTCCAGAGGTACAGTATGTAATTTGGGAAGTAATCAAATTGCTTCTACCATAAGTGTGTTCTAGGTAGTGAACAATATGTAGCTAGCTCTGACAGCCCTTCGTCTTATTTCATAATTGTATAAATATCCCTGTTATCCAAAATGACTTTACGATACAACACAGCTCGAAGGAGAGAACATTTCAACTTATTCCAAAATAATAGAATGCCTAATATTAAGTTTCTGGAAGTAGTGTTCAGCTCCTTTTTAACTGTGAAACTCCTTAGTGAAAGGACTCACTGAACACTGGTAAATCTGGACAGGTAGTCCAACAAAAAGCATTTATACCCAAACCTTTACTTTTTGTGCAGTATATTAATTTTCAAGAGTATGGCAGAACACCTCACTTGACTATAATTTGTTATTTATTGAGACATAGTATTTCTTCTTGAAGATCAGTCAGTAGATTGACAAAATATTTTGCAAAAGCTCAATATTGACATTCAGTCATCTAGCATCATAGAGAATGCTTCTTCTGAGATTGTATTTCTTTTGTGTAGTTTATAAGTTATGCTGTATTTTCATGTGCAGAATATTTGCAACTTTTCAAATAATACCCAGAAAGTGGAAGCAATTTATGCTTTAAGGTGTTTAGTTATTAAAGTGATTTTAGTATAGTGTATTTGTTGCAAATATTTCTAAAACGAACTTTTCCTTTAGCCTGTTAGAATCATAACAAATCCAGTCTTACACTTTGACAAGATAACTATTAAAGTAACCATTCATTCTGGGACTGTTGAGGATTTTTATGTACAAGACCACTTATGAAACAAAGTATTAATGAGATGTAGGCAAGATTCCTAGAAGCAATGGGCAAACTAATGAATTGCAGATTGATTTTTCCTTATCCACCAGGACTAAAAGAGTCAAATGTAGTGTTAACGTGAAAAGGAGATGCATATTGGGCCTTTACAACCTTGCTCCCAAAGCAGTAAGTAATCATTAAACTGAAATATAAAGAAATCATAATTGTAATGTCAGTATGGCTGTAATTATTCTTTAATCCCAGAAACTCACAGAATGAGTGTGTTCTTATAAAAAAAAATCAAAATGAAAGGTGAGAAGCAAAACATGTTATTTTTTCTCTACTTCCTGAACTAACTTTCATGATGAAATATAAACCTCTCCCAGCGTTATATGGAAATCTTCTATTAGCGCTCATGCTGTCTTGTCAGAATGTGTCTCTCCATGAGTTTGTGTTTTAGCTTATCCATCTCCCACTTGATGCTGAAAAGCTACCTTCTCTTTCTGCCTTCTAGCAGAAAAGGAGAGGTAAGGTTGATTTAAGCAAAGTTATGATTGGTGAGATTGGCCAGGTCTACCAATTTCAATCTCTTCCTTATTGTAACATATAAGGACCCAGAGCAGCGTTTCTCCTAAGCGCACACAGGGTGTCAGGTACACAGCCTTCTGGCACACAATTGCAATGTACAAACTCCTTGGGAGTTTATGGTGTCCCAATTTGACTGCATAGTTGTATGCAATAGCGAGCCCTGGTTGTGAAGGAGCAGTTTGTTTGGGTTTTTAAATATTGTCTGTGTTTTCAGTGATGGTCTTGTAATAACAGTACATTTTTCATTTCCTTTGTTTCTTCCTCAGTTCTACAAAAAAGAAATCTCTATTGGCACAGCCACATGTTTATTTGAAAACATGTACTTGTATGTGCTAGTCATGTATATGTGAGCACCTAAAATTAATTCTGGATCAACATTGAAATAAATCTAGCTGAATTTATTTCAGTGTGTGGAGTTGCTTTGTGTGCATTATGACTTCTCTGTCCAGTTATTTCTAACATCCTAGAAAGTCATGATCACTCCATGCAAGCAAGCATGTGATTCCTAGGCTGCTGCTTTAGATAAGATTGAGTTTATAATAGATATGAAGTATGCATTCTGAGGGCTCAAGATGAGATCGGTGTATCATAGTTGCATATATTAATTCCATATATATAATATCATACATATTTTTGACTGAAGCCTGTAGTCCTTTCTTTGCAACTGTAAGAAATAGCTTGAGACTATGGGAGCATAACCTGAGTTAATCTCTGCCTAAGTCAAGAGAGAGTTTGAAATAACATTCCAACTAGAGAGAGAAACCATTTTTTTCAGAGGGTGTTCATTCATGTAGTTAGTAATAAGTTGAACAAGAACAATGATGAGAAATTTGTTGCTTATCAAAACTGAAGAGAAAAAGGACAATAGATTCTGTTATATTTGACAATTTTTCAGTTTATGTTAATTTTCTGAGATAGTTTGGATGTCTCTTCTCTTTTTTCCAATATAGATCTCTCAATTTCCTGTCTGATAGCTTCTTTACAATTCTGTAAATTTTGTATGAGGACAAACTTTAATTTTCAAATTTTAACTTCTCTGAAAAGTTGAGCATGGAAATACCACTTTTCATCTTCTTGGAACATGTATGTTTAGTTAAGTACAGATATACCTCATTCCTCTGGTTTATATGCTTTGCTCAGAAGCAAAATATCAGAAAAATCAGCTCCAGTTCTAATTCTCAGAAAAGTGTGTGCACTTCAAAACAGGTTTTTAAGGGGACTTCAGATTATCAATATTTAATATTACTGAAATATATAGATCCACAAAGTAATAATTAGAAATATTTTGTAATATTTATAGATTCTATTTAGTAATAATAGAAATATTTTAAAATATAATTATAAAATAGTTACTTTATTTTGGCTGTAACACATCAAAGTTAGGGGAGAGAAAGGGGCTTAGATTTTGTTCTGATATTAAGTAAATTCACCATTGCAGTCCTGAGGTTAAACCCTCTAGATAGAACAACAAGGTAAGTCTGTTTATTGTGGCAAATAACTCTTGCTGGTGTTCATTTAAGCTCTTTACTGTTGTTCCTGACTTTGAAAGTGTATCTACAACTTTTTAAGTAGCAGGTAGTAAAAAATTAATCTGGGGAATAAAGGATTCTATCAAAAAGAAACCAACAGAAAATTGAGTAAACTGTTTTTACCTTGCTGTTCAAATGCTTATCCCATAAAAAGACTGCAAGGAATAGCATGAAGTCTTGCAGTTAGTTGAATTGTCTGTACGCGATATTTAACCTTTCCTGCACTGGTCATCATCATCATCATCATGGCTAGGCTTTGCGAACAAATATTTGGGAAGGGCTCTACCCACGTTTGTTACAAGCGCGTTGGTGGCTAAAAAGGCCAATACAAGATAGACAACTCCAGTTGCAAAGGCACAGCAGAAAGACTCCTTAGGTGGTATATTCTGCAAGGCACAATTCTTTCTGCGTTGTCTTTTCTCCTCAAGAGTGATCCTGCGTGCTTTCTCAAAAGCATCAGCGGCGTTAAACATAGTGTGTCTCCAGACCTCCCGATTGGAGGCCAGAGTAGACCAGTTATGTTGATCAATATGGCCAAGGCTGAGATGATGTTTCAGGGAGTCCTTATATCTTCTCTTTGGGGCTCCTCTCTTGCGGCAGCCAGTGGCAAGTTCACCATAAAGCACGATCTTAGGGAGGCGGTGGTCCTGCATCCTTGAGACGTGTCCTGCCCAACACAACTGTGTTCTCAGCAACATGGCCTCAATACTTGTGATTGCTGCACGTTCTAGAATAGACGTATTAGTCACATAATCTGACCAGTGGATGTTTAGGATTGTACAGAGACAGCGTTGATGGAAGTGTTCTAGGAGTCGCAGGTGGTGGCGGTAGATGACCCATGATTCAGATCCATATAAGAGAGTAGACAGCACTATGGCTCTGTAAACACTGATCTTTGTACTTTTCTTCAAGTGTTTATTTCACCAAACTCTTTTATGAAGTTTTCCAAAAGCACTATATGCCTTTGCTAACCTGTTGTCTGTCTCTCCGTCAATATTACCATCCGAGGATATGATGCTACCTAGGTAATTAAACGGCTGGACTGATTTGAGCTCTGATTCGCCAATGGTGATATGGGGATGATGGAAGACTTCCTGAGGTGCCGGTTGATAGAGCACTTCTGTCTTCTTTAAGCTGACTTCCAGCCCAAAGAGCTCAGCAGTGTCTGCAGTTAAACGCTGCAGAGCTGCTTCTGTGTCGGTGACAAGGGCAGCATCATCAGCATAAAGCAGCTTCCCGGACAAGATGGTTTAAGGTCTTAGTATGGACCTTCGGTCGCCTTAGGTTGAATCCTACACTGGTGATTTGATGGTATATAGTATTCCTATAACATATCAGGAAATCTGAAGAGGTGTTGTGAAGGTTCTTTATTTTTGTGGATGGTGTAAAGTGACCTGAAGATACTTCTGTACAATTCCTAGGTGATCCATGTTTGATTTGTGGCTTTCATTACAGTTAACTATGATTTGTACCCATACTAACATATTAGTAAATGTCTCAACAGAGACAAGGAATCACTAATTTAAGTGATCATAACATGTTCTGGTCTTTTCATAAACAAAAATGGGTTTACTCTAATGTTAACTGTTGTGAGGCTGCAGGATGTTTTTCTGTGTCAGAGTCCTTAATTCTGTAATTCTCATGTACGTTACATTTGCTGAGTCAAACTGGAAGAAGAGGGGGAGGTAAGCCTTCATTAAGTATTTAGTTTCACATTTTGAAGATGAGAGACAAAACATCGTTTCAGGGAAACGGAGTATATCTTTAAATTGTCCATTATGTATAGTCATCTCTTCTGTATAGTCAGCTCTTCCTTGTAATTTAAAATTTTTAGTCTTAGGGATACACTAAATTATATATCCTGTAATATTTCTAAGTGTATTATAGTATTCTTTCTGAAATTTCAGTATTTTATGTATATTCATACAAGTAATTAAAAGGAATAGTTTGCCACTTCAGTAGACAATCCTAATTTTCCAAAAAACTTGCTTGTTTGGAGTTGCCCATTTTTCTGAAGATGTAAATTCTACAAAGGGAGTACTACTGTTAAGCTAATTTGTATTCTGGTAACCATTTCCTCAGCAAGCCAGCTGGAATAAGATTGGTTGAATTATTGAACTTATTGGCACAGCTCTAGCTTTAACTGTATTTCCAAACGTTCCATGATCTCACTGTTTGTTTTCATGCATGTTAACATTTAAAACTGTGTTCTGATGGTCTAACTCATTTATATTACATTCTTTACTGGATATTATGTGCGTATGCTTTTAACACTCTAGTATTGGAAAAAGTATTTTTGTTGTATCTAAGAAAACAAGGCTCTGGACTTTACTGGCTTTTAAAGTCATGTAATTATGATGTAGTGGTAAATATATATTGTCTCTCTATGTAAATTTTTGTGCATGTTACATATACTTTTTCTACAGACATTGATGATGCTCAAATTCTTCCACGTCCACCTCGAGTCAGACATTTTTCACAGAGTGAGGATGCTCCAAGTGAAGTTTTTGGTGCATTAAATGAGGAACAGCCACTGCCACGAAGCAGCAGCACCTCTGACATCCTGGAACCTTTCGCAGTTGAACGAGCCAAAGGTGCAGTTCCTGTCATTGACAGTTCATCCCATCATGCTCCAAGCTTACAGAGTTCCACTGAGACCTCTTCAATGCATAGATCCACTGAAAGCCATATTACTGATACAAATAGCAGAGAGTCCTCCTTGGAAGTTGGGGATAGTATTTATGACCATCTTTGTCATTTAATAGGGCCGGTAGAATTTGCAAACACTGCCTTTGAACAAAGCCAATATGTTGACCTTGAAGGTGAAGATGATCTCCTTTCCTCTCTGAGAGAATATCTTAAAGAAAAAGAAGAACTTTGCGGTAACTTTGAGATAGATAAATGTAAGGCTTCTGCTCATGACGTTGATACATCAGTAAATAGGAACGATAGATTACCACTCGACGGATTAGAAAATAGAGATCAGACTGGGCAATGCACAAATAGCGTCACTGTTACAGAAAGAGACGATAACACAGAGCTGCACCTAGAACAAAACCCAAGTGGCTTTATAAGTAATATTGCACCTAGTCAGGTAGACTTCTTTACAGGAAATCAAGTGCTCAATAAAGCCAGACAGTTAGATATAAATAAACAGTATGAAAGCATATTTGATCATGGGTCAAGTAGTCCTAGCAGCAAAGAAGGGAAGAGATACCTGTACAGGCAAGCAGCCACTGAAGCTGATGTAGATTTAGTTGTGGAAGCAGTAGTAGGTGAAAAGCATAGAAGTGCCCAGTTTAATGAAAAGCTGACCAACTCGCGTGTTGTCCACGCAAAGAAAATTCTTCCTAAAGCACAAATTGACCCTCAAATGCCTTACGTCACAGGCACGAGCAAACTGGCACCAACTAAAAGAAGTATATCTGAAACTGTAACTCATAGGGCCAAAATCATGAAAATAACGACTAAAAAAAGAAATAGTGTTCATGTTACTTTTAGACCATCTACAGAATCGGTTCAATTTTACAATCCTCTTGAGAGCAAAGAGGCTGCTTGGAGAGCAAGACTTCGTAAACTTGGTGGCTTCAGTAGTAGCAGTAGTGGTAGCAGCAACAGCAGTACCAGTACAAGCACCAGCTCATCAACTGCCACAGAGCTGATTAGACCTGGAATATATAGACATCTAGATGCAATTAATGCTGCTTCAGCTGGCAGCAAGCAAATTAAGGAACCTACAGAAACTCAAGCAGCTGTGTTGCAGAAAGAAGGTATTGCAGTTAGTCAGTTCCATAATCGTAGTGCCTTTAGGGCACCAGGTCAGGAGTCGGCACAACAGCAGGGCTCCCTGGGTGGTGTTTATAAAACTGTTGTACATGCTCTTTCGAAGCCGAAGGCAAATGTTTCCCCACAGAGGCAGAACAGAATGCCAGCAGAGGCTCCACTGAGGGATCTGTACAGTCATGTAATGGGCTATTTTGGAAGGAAAGCTGCAGGTGAGCACTAAAAGTGTGCAGAGCGCAAAAGGAGAAAGGCAACACCAGTTTGGCTTAATGCAACTGAAGCAAGCTCTGATAAGCAATCAAAAGGCTTTGGGATGATCACTGCTTTCCCTGTTTGGTTATGCATGCGCCTACAGCCAGCTGATTTTTCTCCCAGCAAAAGTTACATTTACATACTTTAAATTACTAATTTTTCTTTTCAAGATATTTTGTTGAACCTCTTTGCTGCTGAAGACCATCAGGTTAGGGAAGAGGAAGAGACAGTAAATGACCTAATAAAGGACTAAGTCTTGAGACTTCTGAATTTTCATCTACCGTGCAGAGCCTTAAAATTCAGCCTACTGTATGATTGGCATATGCATATTTTATCAGAATATGCTATTCCATGCTGAGTGTAGTTTGCTTATCAGAAGGACCTGGCTCTTGACCAGCTAGGTTGAAATTATTGTATTTCTGGTTCATTTAGTGTGTTTTCTTCTTCCTCCCCATCCTCTTCCTCCTTTTCCTCCTCCAAAACAAAAAAAAATCCCTCAAATTTACATTTGGAGGTCAGGTTAGATAATTTTTAAAAAATAGTGTGAAACAGCAGTCTGCTACTAGTGGAATGATTTCATTACAACAGTTCTCTGAGTCTAATCATAGGGTTTTGTTTGAGTCTTTTTCAAAACATGACATAGGCCTTCCTATATTCATTCATCAAAATGGCTGCAGTTACGTCTTGGCAACATCTTTCATTGCTTTCTTTTTCTCTTGGAATCATGGATGTTCATGAAGGTCTCATGATAGTCTTTCTCCTGCTAACTGTGAGACCTCTGTGAACTGATCAAAAACCGCTCTAATATCTGTTGTCTTAGTTCACATAACCTTAAATGAACAATAAATTAACTTTCAGCAGTAATGCAGGTTTTCTTTTATTCCCATTGTTATGCTGGCATGATTAACAGAGGATTCTGCAATGCATCCTGCATTGAGATGTTAATGCCACCTGAGGGCAGTCTGTAAGCACAGCACCCGAGCGCATTACTGTCATGGGTCTCAAAAAGGATTTGCTGCTCTGCAGAATCTGTACTTCTGAAAAAGAGATATCTAAGAAACACCAATTTTAGAAGTACCTGTTATTTGAAATTTGCAACATTTAACAGAGCCTCGTTGTTAGAATAAACTACACCATGGTCTCAAGAGAGATGACGCTGAGGGAAAAATTATTATAAAAAGAACATGAACTGGAATAACTTGAAGACTTTAAAGGTGAATATCGTGAAGTCAGGTGTAACAGCCACAGTTAAATATGAACAGTATAGTTATATAAAAAATGTAACGCTGATAAATGACTGAACTTAATTAGTTGTTCATAACCATTGATCATCCAGTTAGAATTTTCATTCCACGTACTAGCATGTAATTTTATTACATAATGTTTTCTTTGCACTATTTATACTAACTGTATACGGTGCCACATTGCCATTTTTCATTAGTATATATTACAACCTAGTTTACTTTTTCCATTACGTTGCTTTTCATTAAGAATGCAATGAAGAAGAAGCCTGTAGGAATCATATAAATTTTTTAGGATTTGTTACTTGTGATACGGAGGAAGAACATACGCTTTATCCTTAAAGCAAGCATTAACAACTTTGAGTAGTGCTTACCTATAAGCTTCCTGCTCTTGAAGGTGGAACTGGAAATCAACTAACCCCTGCTTAGTGGGAAGAAGAAGCCGTACTAATTCTGAAAGTAGAGTCTGCTTTAAAAGAGGGACATTCTTAAAATGCATGTTCAGCAATTTTGATTTTTTTTATTTCTGTTAATTAGCAGGTTTTTTCATTTGTTGCATTTTGTTTTGAAAATGCCTTGATGTGTTCTTTACTATAAATGGTTATTCATTTGCTTTTAGCTAATAGAGAGGACATGAGTCAAAAGCTGCACCCTATTGATAGTGATATTGGCAGTAGCAATACAAATGTTCCTGACCTCATGGATGAATTTATAGCTGAGAGACTCCGCAGTGGTAGTGCACTGGTAAGGCTTTAAACTTGCTACATTTCAATACTTATGTCTGCATATATGTGTGAACTTGCCAATGACATTATAAATCAGTTCACTAAAATGTATTTCTCTGGCTTTTATGAATCAGCATTAAGAACTGCTTAATTATTCCTTGTCTTTGAGATAGATTCATGCCATTTTTTACCGTTTGTGTTTTCATATCTGTTAAATCTTCATTGTGGAAGCAATGCAGAAGTTACTGTCAGGTGAATAGTCTCATTGAATTGAACCTGTAAAGATCTCTGTACATGGACACTTTCAGAATAATAGTTTCTATGTAAATTTGCAGTCCTCAGGGTGGTATGTAGTTAAGTATCAGGCGGTAGTACAGTACTGTTCTCTACAAGTATAGTCAGTGCATCAGACTAAAAAACTGCTCCAATATATGTTTTTTGTTAATTTTTTTTTAATTGCACTTCCAAGTGTTGAATAATATCTTGTAAGTAGTATGTTGGTAGTCGAACCAACTTTTCATATGCTTTCTTCCTGCATTTTTCCAGAAGTGTCACGTTGTTTGGAATGGCATTCATAATGAGAAATTTTAATCAATTTTAAGTCAAGAATTTCTGGTTACTGTTGAATGCTTGCAGAATGAGACAACTCGGTTGAAGAGATAAGTGCTTATTAACTAGCAACAAAAGGGAAAATTAAAACAAAAGTTGCAAATTAAGAACAGAATGGGCAACAATTTAAATACAGTATTTCAAAATTGTTTAATCCTTTTTTCTGCTGAGATGTTTTGAAGAAGGTCGTTTTAAGAGATTTTCCTATAGAAAGTTGTCAATAAGGAGATGCTAATAAGGGGCAGAAGAAGATATCTGCAAGTGATTAAAATTGTTTATTTATTGTCATCTTGTATAAATGGCAAGAGAGGATCTATAGAGTTTATCTATATGTATGCTTTTTTTCTTTTGTATTGAACTCATGTTTATGAAACTTGATTATTGGTGCAAAGTATTCTCGTTAATAAGTCTTGAGTTACAACACAGAATGCTAACTTGAAGTCTATAAAAAAGGTTAACTTAGTCTGCAAATTAATAAAACAGGTATTATCACAGCTGGCCCAGAAGAAGAGAGAAAAGGAGGGAATACTATTTGTTTTGAGAATTGATACTTTCCTTATGTAGCAGAAAAGAGTCGAGATAAGTTTGAGTACTACTCTGACACTACCACTCATTTTTGTAATTAGCACACAACAATAGATATGCCTTCTTAAAACAGTACCCAAGTTATTAAGATTAGTTTTAGGTTGCTGTATATATTGAATGCTAAAACCTTATCACAAAAAGCCTGTCAATCTCTAATCAGTAGTAGGATAGTAAAAGAATGCAGAAGTGACTGGACCTAGTGTAAAAGAAAGGCATCATTAGTCTCACAATGTGTAAAGATTTCAAGCCATTTCATAAAATGGCCTTTCTACTTTTATCTCTCTTCCCTCTCAAGCAAACAGTCCTATCTGTGGAAAAGTATGCCTTAAAGAAAGACTTCAGATAGACCACCACCCTACTTGTATATGAGTAAATCTGCATGCCTTATTTCTGTTATATGTGGTCTTTGGTGTCCAAACGAGTATCAAAGTTGAGGTTTAATCATAGGGAGATTAACGCATGAATTAGTAATTTCATTTGCTGGTTGTATAAATTAAATTTTTGTTTTTAGCATGGTAGCCTATAGGCCAGAAAAGGCAATATTGCTTGACATTTTTTTCTGCTTGTGCCTGAAACCAAGGTTAACAGGTTTTCTTTAGTAATTTAGATATAGTATACTTTTTTACTATTTTGCTCTCTTAAGTCTTACCTATAACGTGTGTGGCCCATGATAGTCTGAATCTTAGCCTTTTACGATATATGTCCAAAAATTCATTGTATAAATTTGTATTTATAAATTCATACATAAATTTGTATTTATGAAATTCTCTGACTACGTGAGCTCTTTGGTTGCAGCTGCCTGTCTGGGGGTTTGGGAAGTTTTGGCTATGTATTTAGTATGATGACAATTTCTGGTTTAGGTACTTAAGAACTATTTGTTACATTCTGACTTCGGCAAATGTTGGATTGCTTTTTCCAGTTTATGTAAGTAAGCTATTCAAGATTGTAAGATAGTTTATGTCTCTTCAATGTGTAGAATGTGACAAGAAGAGGAAGCAGTCCTGGGAGCCTGGAAGTTCCTAAAGACCTTCCTGATATATTGAACAAGCAGAACCAAATGCGTCCTGTAGATGACCCAGGCGTACCTTCCGAATGGACATCACCTGCCAGCGCGGGCAGCAGTGACCTCATCAGTTCAGACAGTCACTCTGACTCCTTCAGCGCCTTCCAGTATGATGGCCGCAAATTTGAAAGCAAGTATATTTTTCCAAAAGTAATAGCATTTTTTTATTAAATGATTACAAATTCCCTTTTTTTTTCGTGGTAAAGTTGTGTGCCAGCAATTTTCTGTAGAGAGAGATTAACTTGCTAATCATTTCAAAATAATGCAGCAAGAAGAGGCTAATGTGGTTTTAGTATATTAAAAAAGAGAGCAGTGGAATGATACTTTTCAAAATATTACTTGTGTGCAAAAAGCAGAACAACACTGAACAGAAGTTAGAAAGCAATATTGTCTTTTCCCTGGAGTGCATCCATCTATTTTGCACAAAATATCAAACTTAAAGGTTACTTACTTATTTTGGAAGTGTTTTTAATTCTTTTGAAAACACTTAGGCAAAACTAAAAGAAGGGCTTCTGATATTTTTACAGTGACCTTTGTGTAGCTATAGATTAATCAAGATACTAAGTGTATTATCATGGTTAAATGGGTAAGCTTTGTTAAAATTAATGTGCTTTGTGTAATAACATAATGCTTTTCATTCATTTTGTTTATCCATTCTCACCCTTGTTGAACAGAAGGGGTCATTATGGTTGCTAGGAATTATGGCTTCATATATTACATAAGATAAAAATAATGTTTATATGATAGAATTTATTGAAGAAATTGCAGGTTTTAGATGTGTTGCTATTATGCAACTACGTAATGGTATTTAAACCTACATTTCAGCCTGACATCTTTCTTTAGTGTTGAAAATAACATTTGTTAGAGTATCATTTGTCATAATATTTTTAGTTTAGTGTTTTTACAACAAACTTGAATATTTCTTCCAGCTTGTAAATTTTGCAAATAAATTTTTTATATATGAGTCCATTATTTTTACTTTATTTGCATGTAGGTGCCCTTACAGCAACCAAGCAGAATGCAGGACATTAAACAGGAATGTCTTATGGAGATGTTTAGTCACGGGTTCAATCTTACAGGAAAGAGATTATTCAAAGTAGTGAATTATTTTGTGCTGTTACATTTTATGTAAATTTTGCAACAGTGCATTAGTAGCATAGAAGATGCACATACAACATTTCTATGGAGGAGTTTGGAGATCCTGGGCCTTTGAGTTTTTTTTGTTTTAGTGCTGTTTGAAGGTTCTAAGTTAATACAGTGTTTTCCTCACAGATTTCAGCTTTGGCACTGAGGCAGGGACACCAGCTTCTACTGATGTTGATGCAGTTTCAGGACAGCAGCAGAGTGCCGAGGAGCAAGAACTGGCCAGTCTAACTACACTTCACATAGATTCAGAAACAAGTAGTCTCAATCAGCAACCATTGTCTGCTGAAGCTGCAACTATTACCGGTAAAGTAGATTAAAAAAAAAAGCTCTAAAAAAAAAGTGCATTTATTTCTGAAATTTTTCACCCATCCTGAAGAATGCAAATTCCAGCTTCTACATGAATCTATGTTCTATTTAAGATGTTTATTTCAATTATTTTTGACTGCTATTGAAAAGTAATGTGTGAAATAACATAAGTCAAAAACCTTTGTCTGACTTAGTTACCCCTAGGATCTTAAGCTTGTTCCTAAAGGTATTTTTAAACCCTTCATGACAAAATCTGTACAATTATCAAGGAGAAACTCATACCACATTATGTATGCTAGATCTCTTACGAGTGTCCTTCTATTACTAGAAGTTAAATAACTGATTTTCAGGAAAAGTTTTTCTTTGAAAGGCTTTGACAGAGCTCTTTCAAACCAGTGTATCACTCTGAAGTATCATGGGATTCTTTTGTATACATCCATCTTAATGTCTCTTTATATTGTCTGTAAAATGTTATTTTGCCATGTAACATCACTTTCCATTGGTATAACTTAGAAATTGTTTTTATTTTAGTACTTTACTAGTTTTCATGAAAAAGTAAGCCTGTAAAGAAGGAGTGTTTAACAGCCTCAGTTGGTGAGGTCAATGCTCCACCAGTTTATTTTGCAGCTGTTTCTTGAGAGAGTGAGAGAGAGAATAATGGAGTAGCAACCACCAAGTGATGCGGTTAACCCCGACTGAATGGGCTTCTTTCTCAGAGACAATCCCTCCCTATGAGGAGTATTTTGAAGATTGGTCTCTTCCCAGGTTTTGTAAATCCAAACTAAAGATGTCCATAGTCATTTGCATACTCCTTGTTCCATGACTGTTACACACTACCATTCGTGTTACAACCCTAGCTGTAACAAGTAAAAAGTTCCAACAGGAAGTACCTATTTATCTGTGAAAGCTTGTACCTACATACAGTGTTTTATTCTCTGTGAGAAATCAAACTCTGCATTTTCAGAGGTATGGAAAGACCTCTTTACTTCCCCCCACAGTTTTCACTTTTTAGCAGTGCCCTTCGGGTGAAAGAAGCATGGTATTAGCTTTCATGGACATTGTTGTTCGGCTTGTTCAACAATGTTCAGCTTGACTTTTGTCCTCTTCATTTTCCTCTTTACTGTGTTCTTGTTGAAAGTCCTTGCTGAAGATCTGTTCTTTTTCTGTTTGTGTGTATGTGTTTATATGTTGATTATTTCATTACTGTTTGGTATTTTTGTCCAAGTTTGCACTATAATTGAATTGATAAGATTGCAATTAATGACTGAGTTGTCCATTGAGAAATTCTGTGGTGGTCTCTTCTTGTTTGGACTACTGTTTTAGAGAGGCAACTTTTGTGTGTCATGTGCATTGAACTGGGTTTCCTGAGGAAGCAATACTTGTACAATTCTCTGTCTCTGACTGTTCCACTCACCCAAGGATATTGGAGCCCATTGTCTAATTTCTGCTAAATTGACATAGAAAAAAACAGAAGGGTATTATTTTCTTTGATGTTTTATGAAAGACAGGCAGCTAGCCAGTGAAAATTGCATGTATGCAGAGTCCCATGAGAGGGAAACCGCAACATGAACTTCACTATATTAGATGCCATCAAATCAATGCAGAAACTCAACCTCAAAACACACGCATAAGAAACAAGTTTTCAGTGGTTCTGCTGATCAGAAAACTACTCCTTGCAAATAGTTTTATCTTGAAGGTTTATGGAAGGAAAAATTCTTTTTTGTATATGAACATTATTTCATATTCTTAGTAAATGAGAGAGTTTACCATTGACTGCTGTTTGCCAGTCCTAGAACAAGTTGAACCCATGGTAGTCTCAGTCCAATTTAGATCCTCATATGGTGAAGTATCTTTTAGTGACAGTCTCCTGTAGTTCCACAAATTTTTCATCATTATTTCTGTCCATTCTCTTCCATCATATGAAGCTCTCTTTCCCTCTTTCCTCTGCTCCCTCCCTGCCTTCCCTGCCTGTTCATTCTTTCCATCTCATTCCCTTTCCTTCCCTTTCTGTCTCAGTCTCCATCACTTTCTCTCCTCCCCATCGTTCTTTCTTGCTCCTTCTCTTGAACTACTTTCATCTATCCCTAACTAATGAGCAGAATGGAAATGAAGTAAGAAAAGGTTTCTTTGAACATCTTTTAAGGGTGTATCTTACCTTATCTTTGTAAGCATGTGGAAAACAAGTAGTCAGTAGCAAGAGGGAAGTATCATTACCTGTTGTGTGAAGCAGTGATCTGTGTGCAAAGCAGTAGTGCCCCTCTCTCCTGCATAGAGATGTTGATTTAAATTGATGGTAAAAGCTTCATTGCCGTGGTCATTTAAAGGAGATGGAGACCTTTGCAGTTTAACGATGTAATTGAGATTGTTTACTGCAATTTCTGTTTTGATAACGCTGACATTTTCTGTCTAGTTCTTTAAACAATTTGTTCTCTTTACAAAAAAGAACACTTTTCTCAAGTGAGAAGTATTCTCTCAATTAATCTCACCATAATTTGGAAAAATTACTGTTTTAAAAGACTCACTTATTCATTGCTGTCCCTAAAGTTCAGTTTATCTCTAATACTGAATTTCACATATAGTGGTTTTGGGTCCAAGTTACATTTATCTGAGAGTTAAAGTTAATAGGTTTGAATTCTTCCATTTTAATGTGTACTGATGTGTAGGAAAGTCTGGGTGAATATCTGTTCTTTTTTTGTCTGTCACATGACTGTTCTGGCTGAACTCAGCTTTTTATAATAAACTTTAGACAAATTCAGGATGTGAAATGTAAGATAGTGTAAGAAAAATACAAGTACCTACTCCCTCTCCACAGATAAAGTAGTAGAGACCACATAGTTGTCTAGAGAGGTAGCTCGGAGATGAACACAGAAAAATGCCTTTACAGCACTGCCATTCACACTTCTGATTTCCTGTCTTAGAAGAAGTAAAACTCCTCCAACTATATAGAACTTTCCCTTCATACAGATTTTCTCAGCTCAATCAGCAGATAAACATCAAAGATTATCAGTTACTGGTTTGAGTTTTTATTTATAAATAAACTTGTATGCATCAGTAAACCTGGAAAAGCATTTGTTCCAGGAAGATTTTTGCTTAAACATTTTGCTGGAGAGAAATTTAAGTGAGAATGTGATGAGAAATTCAGCTGCTTCAAAATGCTGAAATTGCTGCAGAACAAACACATTTAAAATTATTTGGACCTAAAATAGAGGTCTGTTAATCCTCTGATTACCTGACTGATTTCAATGTTCATCTCTCAGCTTTCCTGCATGTAGTTTGTTTTCTTTCAGAGCGCCATTCACAGGGAGATCTTCTTACTGTTTTTATATTTGATACATAAAAGCAGCTCAGTTTTCTGTTATTGCTGTGTTTAGACAACATTTCAGTAGCTCAAGAAAATGGAAAAGGCTTTTAAGGTAACTGTTCAAAATTGCATTTACAGGCTCTGAAAGTGCTTCTCCAGTCCAATCTGCTCTTGGATCCCGATCGCAGACACCCTCTCCTGCCACTCTTCATGCAGATCATATTGAGCAGAAGGATCTGCAGCTGGATGAGAAGCTCCACCACTCTGTTTTACAGACGCCAGATGATCTAGGCAATATCTGGAATAAAAAATACAAACCTGTTCTTTCTTTCTTTCTAGTGCAATATAGAGAAGTAGTATATGTGACTAATATCTCAGGAGTTGTAAGCAATCCTGTACAAAACTGTTTCATCTGCACTTAAAAAATATTTAATTTCAGAGATTTCTTTTAAAAGCAAACAAAGACCTTTTACATTTTATCCTGCATTTCATTAGAATTATTAGCAGTGGATTAATAGTCCACACATTTATAATTGTTCTTTTAGTTGCTCAGAATTGTGGCAGCTTAATCTAGTGTGTGACCCTGCCATGGATTGTTTTATTGATGAAAAAATAATAAGACATAATTTTAAAGTAATGTTATAATTTCTCCTTGAAAGTTTGGTTCTTTTCCCTTTCATATTTAAACAAATTTGTAATTACATCAACTATCTTAGCTATTGAATTCTGAGATACATTCACTTTGTAAATACGATGTGCGCGTTTCTCCCATATGTGGTCTCATGGAAATAGAAGAGTGTCTGACATATATTTCAGACCCTTTTCTTTAAGTAGCCTACTGATGAACAGAAATATCCTTTTGCTTTGTACTTCGGAATCTACAGCCTAGAAACCAATTAGTGTCTCTACCACAGTGGTCCAGATATTCAAAAGATGAGGCTATGTAATTAGGCTGAATTCAGATTTAAGTTTGACTTGGTTTGCCTGTGGGAGCTACGAAATTTCCAGAAGATCCCAGCAACTTCTGTTGCTGAGGTGTTTTGAAAATCCGCCTGAGGGGGTGGAAAGAAGATTCTGAATGCCTGCTGCTTTAAAACTGTGACTCAATAGCTAGTTTCTTTTGGCTCTTTAGATAATTAAGTATGATCTGAGTAGACGCGAGCCATCATAATCTATTGAAGGTTTCCTTGTATGGACAGTCTAGATCAATCATCTGTGTGGGGAGAGCTAGGTGAGTGTTAGGCTGTGGTGCTAGGTTACTGAATGTTGCCTCTCCACTGATGTATTTACTGCTTAAAGGACAGTAGCTAGAGACAGGTTTGCTCTCACCTTTCTCTTCAATTTGGAATAAAATACATTCCTAGTAGATTCTCAGGAAAGTAGTCTTTGTGTTTTTTTGGGGAAAATGTAAAGTTGAAACATAATTTTACTTGAAAGCAGGCAAGTGAAGTTCTGGAGATTCATTGACTCCGAAGAATGTAGGACAACACTTAATAAAGGAGTGGCCTTACTGGGTCCATCTGATCTGTATTAGAGCTCCAGAAGTGACCTTAAATGTTATTTATGGAAAGAATATAAGAAACAGGACAATTTTTCCTCTACAGAGTTTATAATAGACATAGAGTTTAACATATGCAGTGTTGAGGTGGCTGAATGGGTAAAAAATTGCTTACTCTAAAAGCCTGATCTTTTGGTTTTAAGAAGACTATGTATGTAAAAGTTACATCAGAAGTTTTGTTTTTCTGGAGTTGTATCTCACTATACTTTTTTTAATCTGTTACAGAAACTAGTGAATTCCCCTCAGAATGTTGCAGTGTGATGGCTGGGGGAACACTTACAGGATGGCATGCAGATGTTGCTACTGTGATGTGGAGGCGAATGCTAGGAATTTTGGGAGATGTCAACAGCATCATGGATCCAGAGATTCATGCCCAGGTTTTTGATTACCTGTGTGAACTGTGGCAGAATCTGGCCAAGGTAAAAGAGCTGAACCTTTTCTCTGACCTGACCTGTTAGGGCAGGATTTTCAAAAGGAAAAAGCCAACATCTTATATATTTCCCTTTAATAATTCTCGTTTTGTTTTGTTTTTAATAATTGCAGATAAGAGACAATCTTGGTATTTCAACAGATAACCTAACTTCACCGTCTCCCCCAGTTTTAATTCCACCACTGAGAATTCTAACACCATGGCTATTCAAGGTAAATTTTAGCACTAAACTATGAAACAGAAATGAAAGTTAATGTAGGTGCAGAGGAGTGTTTAATGCAATTTCGAAAATTTTGAACAATAAATATTTTTTTAAAATTGTAGGCAACAATGCTGACTGATAAATACAAACAAGGAAAGCTACATGCTTATAAACTTATTTGTAAGACAATGAAACGAAGACAAGATGTTTCTCCAAACAGGGATTTTTTAACTCATTTCTACAATATAATGCACTGTGGACTTCTTCACGTTGATCAAGTAAGTTTAAGTGTGAAGTTCAAGGTAATATAAATAACTGAAAATAAAATTATTTTCTCAAAAGTACTCAATGGATTTCCAGCTGAGTAATTTAATGTTTTTAAAAATAGTTATGCCGTTGATACTTTTTTAAAAAGAAATTTTTGATAAATGGTCTTCATGTCCTTGGTTGTAATCAGAAATCCTTTTTTTTTAGTCCATTTCAAGCAAATATGAAGGCAGAAAATGTACTTTCTCATTTTCATCGATTATATGTTACAGATTGAAGTATGCAAGAAAGAGAAGGAAGCAGCTCTCTCTAAAGTCTACTGTTCTTACTTGCTCCCTGAAGCAACAGTTTAGCTAGTAAATTGTGCTCACTGCATTGGAGGGCTTTGTTTCTACAGCAAGAATAAGAACCAGCAAGCTGAGATGTACTGAGCAGATCTAATCAGTGGGAGGAGATCTTTTTCATAGGTTTTAATATTAACAAGTATGAAAATATTGGATGGCTTAAACACTCTTTTTAAAGCTTTGCATCAGAAGTGTGAAAATGTTGAATTTGAGAACTTCTTTGAGGAGTGGTTATAGGCATAGTGAGATCAAAGGTTCAAACAATCCTGTTTTCATTAACTGGGCAAAATAGAATTAGTCCAAAATTATTCCACAGATGGCTATGGATAGGACAGATGTCCAGTTTCTGTCCTCCAAAAACCAGTTTGTGCTGCTTTTCTTGCTGGACAGCACATCTTCCTATAACATACTGCCATTTAGTTGGATATTACTACTCGTGAAGAATTATTCAGAGGAGAAAAAAGGGTTTGTTTTCTTTGGCATATCTGTGAACTTGGGATGGTTTTTAATAATTTTATACTTTTCCAGTACTTTTGAAGAAATTGCATCATGTACAGAAATTTTAAAAGTGCTTCACTAAGTCTACAAGAACACAATATACTGTGTTGAATAACTACATACGGGCAATCTTATAAAACACTTTATTATCTTTCTTTCTTTATATTTTGATTCCATATGGAGATATGTAAGAGGCTAATATCTTTTTGTTGACTATAGTCAGGTAGTACTTAGTGGAGAGGATTAAGCATGTTTTTAAGAAGGTACAATAGCTGGTTATCTCACTATATCTGTTCGGTACATACTCAAATGGATGGTTAATCAGTTATAGAAATCTTAAAGCTAAATGTAAATTAACATAAGATCTGAACTATTGTCCAAGATTAAATTGACCTATAAAGTATACCACAGTCTACTTACATTAATATGAGTATACTTAAGGAATTTATCTTTTTGTGCTACTCTTCACTCGTAATGAGCATCTTAATGGCCACAATGAATTTGATTTCTCACGTTTTTACTTTCTACCCTTGATAAATACTTGCCTTTTTTTCTTCATTTTTCATCTTGATTCATGTTGATACTCTTCCTTTTTCCCCCTTTTTCCTCTGCAAGGATATTGTCAATACAATCATTAAGCACTGCTCTCCCCAGTTCTTTTCACTTGGTTTGCCTGGTGCTACCATGCTTATTATGGATTTCATTGTAGCAGCAGGAAGAGTGGCTGCTTCGTCGTTCCTCAATGTAAGTATTCATCAGTTAATTCTCATCTGTGGATGAGTGGGAAGAATTTGAGAGAAAACTGAACAGTATTTTAACTTGACTGGGGTGTTAACTTGATCTCAGTATTCAGTGTAACGGTTTTCAAATACAGATAATGTCAGTGATTTATTCTAGAACACTACACATGCAAGTCCTCTCCAGAAAATAGGTGAAGAATGCAAAAATTACTGTTGAAGCAGAAAATCTTCTTTTACTTCAGAGTTCTCAGAATTGTGACTGCCATTTTTCTGTGCTTTAACATACTTTAAAGTAAATGTCCATTTTGCCCAAGATTTCATTTTAAAAGAGTATTTATCCCTCCATATCTCTGCTATGCAATGACTTTCATGATTAGGCTTGAGAACTCAAATCTGCTAGCATTTGCACTATTTGAATGTACTTGTGATATTGTTACTCAGGCAGGTTCAGCCTTATATAGTAATACTGCTGTGTGCTGTTGACCTTGCATGATTGTACTCTCTCAAAGCTTCCCAATAATTCCCTCCAACTGTCTGTGAGTTTTGACTGTTTATCCCATCATTTCCCCTCTAATCAGCTATGAAATGCAGCCTCCCTCAAGGTACTATCTGAAGCCTCTGTCAGCTTCTTACACTGTAGCCTTTTCTGTTTCATGTCACAGCTAGTAATTTTCCACATCTTGTTCAATTAGCTGAACCTAAGACTTTAGCCTAGTTAGCAGTTCAGTCATTTCTCTGTAGTCCTAACAATTCCTTTGCTTCCTTTTGACTGTCTTGGAAAGTGGGATCATGGGGTGTGCATGAGTAGCAATCCAAGGGGCTGTGGTCTCTGTTTACTAACTCTGCAAAATTTGCAGGAGAAAGGAAACAGCTAAACAGAGTTTAGCTATTGTTCTCTTTTAAGGCAGCTAGAAATGTCAGCTTCCTGATTGCAGCAAGAATATATATATTTCTCCCCACCTTTTTTTCTTTTTTTAGGCACCAAGAGTTGAAGCACAGGTTCTTTTAGGATCTCTAGTTTGTTTTCCCAATTTATATCGTGAACTACCAGCTCTTCACCCAAATATTCCTGACATTGCTGTGTCTCACTTTACGGATGTTAAGGTAGGAATTTTAAGAATATTTTGCTAGTATTCAGCTAGTATATGTTTAATATGGTGTTTTTCCAGAAAATACTAACTAAAATTTTAAGACCCTAAAATTTTTGAGAAATAATTTCAAATAGATTATAAGACTCAAGATCTCATAAAATCTTGTAAAGTATGTAAACATACTTTATAATTGCTATTAACTTAATAATAAACTGTTTTCTTACGTTTATAAAAGGAAATTATGTGTTATCTCACCCTTTCAAGCCTACTCTCATTAGGGCTATTTGCGGGTCTCAGTTTTAATCAGCTGAGACAGAAGTTTGAGAGGCTTAAGATTCGTTATTTAATTTATTGAGAGTTCACAACTGGTAAAATCTGCCTGTGTTCCTAGGGGCTTTAGAAAACTTCTGTACATCAATGTGTTCTTTTAGCCAAAAGGCAAAGATTAATGGAGACCTTACCCTGTATATCATGAAACAGACTTGGCTAGTATGCCAGTATACGGAAACTGCACAGAGCTCAGTCTAAGAAAGGCTCCCCTTAAGTTTTTGAAACTGTTTCAATTTAGGGAGAAATGATGACTTGAGAGTTGCTTTATACCTTGCTCCTCTTTGGAGACTGATTTCGAATTCTTTCTTTCTTATTTCTATTATATAATGGCTGTTTATTTGAACTGTATTGAGGGCAACCTACAGCTTTCTGGACATTACACTGCAGTTGAGTCAAAATTCTTCTTTATTCTGCAGCTAGTTGCAAATACTTTTAAAATTATTTAATTTTTTTAAAATGCTTGTTTAAATCTGGAAGTAGTAGATTCTTTCTGTCATATCTGTCAGCACTATTCACAGAAGCTTCAAGGAGTCCCTTATTGGTTTTTTTACCCTTAATATTTTGTGGAAATGTTTTGACAAAAATTGGATAAATAGTTCATCAGCAGAAATTAGGACAGAAACTTGTGGGATATTCTTGGGGTAGCACAATAATGAGCATCTGGGACAGACTAGAAGGTTGGAGTAGTGGTAAGCAAACAATTCATCTGACCAGAACCTAGACACTTAGCTAAGCAACATGCTTGTGTGCACTATAATAAAATTCTGATTTTCTGATGCTTCATGTTACAGAGTTATGGGTAAATCAATGAGTGTTTTCCACTTTGTTTTAGGAACTCATAATTAAAACTGTGTTAAGTTCAGCAAGAGAGGAGCCATCTGGTCCTGCACGGTAGGTCATATAAAAAGAGCTACTAAATTAATAGATTTTTTTCTTTATTAGACTGTTTTGAGGGGGATATATTCGAAATCTTAAAGTAAAAGTTTGTGTGCATTTTATTAATGATTTTCTTCATCACAAAACTATGATCCACCATGTGAATTTGAAATTGTTTGTAATAGAGATATTAAAAGAACAGACTGGGCTGGTCTAAACCAATATCCTTTTTCTGATACTGGTTGATAGGAAAGAGTGTAAATATGGGTAAGAGAATAAGCTGTATGCTTTCCCAGCCTACCCTGGTGTTCAGCTCAGGCATTTTCCATACCACAGAGGCATTTTTTACTTTCATTGAAGACAAGACTATTTATAAGGGGAAGGTATAGTTATTTTTTATTAGACCACAGGATTTAATTTGAAAAACAGAAACAATACAATGTAAAGGAGCTTTTTTTTATGGTATGGACAAGAAGCAGAAAATATTAAGCTAAGCATTAAACTGAGAATGGTTGCTCTGATGCTTAAACTTAAGCATCTTCATCAAGTAGGGGACTTCAGAGAGGATAGTTATCGGTTTAGGATTTTGTTCCTCCTTACCCATCCTCAGAGGCTTTCACTTGGAGTTTTGCCTATGGGATCGGAACAGGAGTCTGTAACACCTACCAAGGAAGAGCATACTTGTGTGCCTTACGTGTTTGGGAAGAATGTATATATATGTCCAAGTAATATATATTGTCACTTAAAAATACTAAAACTACATACCTGAAAAACTACAAGCCTGGAAAGATCAGCTTACCGAACCTTTAAATGTTTTGCTGGAAAACCAAGAACGGTTTTCATCAGCCCACCTGTTTCTTCACTTGATCCAATAATATCTCTCAGCACAGGGGAAGGAGGGAATGTTCTGAGATCATGTTAATTTCATTTTTCCTGTTCTTTACAAAACTGATTTCTGAAAAGCATAACACTCTTCATTTTGCTTTTGAAAAAAGTAATTTAAATCCACTTGGTTCATAATATTGTTTCTGATCTGTGGCACTGAGGCACACTGTATGGGTATCTTCAGTTCTGACAGTGTAACTGGGAAGAGGAAGGGAAAATCCTGTGCATCCCCATATCCTGTCTGGCTATGAGGGTATGTATATAGAAGTGGAGCATATGTGCATGCACAGCCTTTCAGAATGCTGAGTTTATGCTGCCCCCAAAATGCAGAGTTGGACCACTGTATGTAATAGCATTAAATTAAGATTGAAAAGGAATAGATGCCCAATGTCTCTTTGGGTTACCTGTGCCCCTCACCTTCTTCTGAGAGACAGAAGAGTTTGTCTTCATAGGAGGGATAATGATGTTACCACAGCTTCTGAAACCTGACTGCCTTACTCCTCAGTGGCCATTTATCCACAGTCCTTTTTGGTAATAACTTCTCTGATATCATCTGTTTTACAGCAGTACAGAGTTCATAGGGGTCACACTCTGAGGTTGTCTTTAGGATCTGCATTACAATTTTGCTACATCAGCTCAGCCATTAGTAGAGGCTTAATTGTCTTTGCAACTTCCTAGGAGAGAACATAGGTACATAGCTGGTACTTGGAACATAGATACACAAGCTTTGTGTATCTGTAGTAAGTCTGAGAGATTATATATATTATATACATATATGTACACGCAAGCTATAAATCTCTGTTCCTTATCACTTCCACGGAGGCTCAGCGTTTTGTGTTTTGACCCAACAAGTCTTGAGGGAAGTTACTTTTGTGAAATATGTTCTACTCTCAGATCTCCATCTCTAAAGAATAAGAACTGTATTAATCAAATACCTCTCCTGCTGCTAACAGTCTGAAAAAGAAGTGACAGGTTGATGGACTTAGTGTTCATCTCTTTTTCTGCTTGTGCTCAGCAATCACAGCCTTAACAGGCTGTGATTCTTTAATAATAACATTGTGGCCACATTATTACACAGTTTTTCAGAGACTATTCTGAATAATGATTACAAAACTGGCATTCTTAGTAGAAACCTCCCAGGCTCTAGATATTTTGCATATCAGTATATCACTGGATGTGGAATGGTTCTCAGTAGCATGAAGAAAACTTAAATAGTAACACAGACTTAGAATTGTCTACTCTTCTGTATACTAAATATTTTTTTTTAGTCACTTTACACAAGCTGTCTACAGTTATTGTTAAATCCATGCTATATTCTTATTTTCTTTTTGTCAGAAAGAATTGAAACACATACTATGGACATAGCAGAAGTGTAGATTGCTCCACGTCCTCTGAGGCTGGAGTGTGTTTAAAACATTCCTGGGAGTAGCTTGCAGTAGAAGCTTGTAGTAGTAAATTGTCCTGAAAATTTTCTCTAAGAAGAAAATTACAAAGATCTTAGATTATTCCAATACTTATTTAATTTTTACAGTCAGTTGGATTTATGACCTGTATATAGGAATAATCTTTTCTACTGGAAATTAAATTGTTATGTGTCTTACTGCACATCAGAAGATTTCTAACCATTTCCTTTCTTAAATGTGATTTAGACTCAGTATGCCCTTCAACTTTTCCTCCATATGCAATATTTCCCAAAGTTGTTTATTATTTTTATCACTTTTTTTCCTAGATTCCATCAGTCTTGTTTTTATTCTAAAACTGGATTAATCAAAGTGTACTGGAGGCATTCTTGCAGTTATTCTCTCAGTGGCAATGTACAAAACAGGGTGGTTTTACACTACCATGTAGAATTGATTCCTGTATGTAATTTTGCTACCTGTAAGCATTTTCATGATTCTGTGTAGCCTGAAAACCCTTTTTCTGCAGCACAGGCTTCATAGCCACTTCTGCTTCTGTTCCTATTCTAGCCTTTGCTTTTTCCCTCCCAGGTGTAATGGTTTGCAGTTTACATGACTGGCTTTCATCTTGTTGATTTTGGATTGCTCTCTAATTTTATCCAGAGGATTTTGAATTCTGAAGTTTTTTCTAAAATATTTGCATACTGTGTTCCAGAAGATAATTACTAATGACTCAGAGATGGCTTAAGCTAGCTCCTTAACATTTCTGAACAAATTTCATCCATCTTTGCTGATTTGAACACATATACCTAAATACCCTTTACCTTTACACTTCTATTTCCTAATTTAAATGAAGAAACAACAGAAGTTGAAGTACTTAATCACAGTATGTATACTGTCTATAGCATTCATTTACCCCTCCTCTATTCATCCTTATTTATTGTCAATCTAAAACAATGTAAACATCTATGAACAAGTAACATTTCCCTCTCTTGTCTCTGTGTCTCAGAAGCTCTAAATAAACACGAGCAACTCTTATGTTGGAACAGAGGAACCTTCCACCACAATTTTTACTTTGTCTTAAGAAAATATAAGAATTTCTCATACATTGATTTCAGGTAATAGTTTTAATCAAAAAAGCACATAGAGATGCAGGAGTTCTTGATATCTTTTTGGATTTTTCAGTTGCTCAGAAGGGTGCTTCCTCTGTCCTTTCCTCTGCCTTCACCAGGGTACTTCAGATTTTTTGCTCATTTTTATGTAAGTTATGGTCAGCACTGTAAAGGTTTTTATATAGTTCTTTTGGAAATACTAAAAACATATTTGTTGTTGTATGTCTTTAGCAAGGCATAATAAATCATAAAAATTGCACATTCTTGTAGAATGTTTCTCAACACTTGTCCTCCAATGTTGTCTTACAGATGTGTTGCGCTTTGCAGCCTTGGTATTTGGATCTGTGAGGAGCTGGTTCATGAATCACATCATCCTCAGATCAAGGAAGCATTGAATGTGATTTGTGTTTCTTTAAAGGTGAGAGACTTAAACTTTTACAATGTATATTGACTTGATGTGTAAAGATATTTTGCCTTTTCAAAGTCATGATCCCATTTTAGCGTCCTTATTTTGGTCTCATTTGCAATCCTTACAAAAGAGTGAATTCAGTTTAATTAGTGGATCTCTGAACTGTCAAAAGTTCTTTACCCTTCTTAAAGTTTGGAGGGAATGGTGTGCTGGGAGATAAGATAGTGGATCTTTATCTTAATATACATAATCTGCCACTTTACCCTCTACCCTTTGGGCCATAGTAGTTTGTCCATCTCCCAATCTTCCTTTAATAATCCTTGCAATTCAGATTTGAGTAAAAGCACTACTATCTCTGTCTGGCTTTGTCCAGCTATAGCCTTTCCCACATCCTGGACCCAAACTTCCACCAGGGTTTTCTGCATCTGTTTGTAACTAGATCCAGGAGCCTCTGGTGGATTAACCTTAAGTAAGGGCCAAACTTCCACCCATCCACTCACTCCACTATCCCTCCTTAACAGGACAGGGACAAAACAGCATGAAAAATCTTATGGGTCAAGATGAAGACAGGGAGATTGCTTACCAGCTACCATCATGGGCAAAACAGATTTGAGTTAGGGAAGTTAATTTACTGCTAGTTAAAATAATTTCGGCAGTGAGAAGCAAAGACAGAATTTAAAATGTCACCTTTCCCAGCCCTCCCTTTCAGCTTCACTCCTTCGTTTCCAACTCTTCTGCCTCCCCCCACCCCCCCAAGTAGTACAGAGCAGATGAGAAATGGGGAGTTATGGTCAGTACACAACAGTTACTGTCTGCTACTTCTTCCTCCCTCCTTTCACTGGCTGCAGTCCTTCAGGATAAGCCGCCTTCTGTGTGGACTGTCTGTGGACTGCCCACAGACAGCCCTCAAGAAATATCCAATGCTGCAGTGCGGGGTGCTCCAGGGTGGATCTCCTTTGGCATAGTCTTTTCCATAGGCTGCAGGGAAATTTCTGCTCTAGCATCTGGAGCACCTCTTCGTCCTCCTCCTTCTCTGACCTTTGTGTTTGCCTACTGTTTGTCATTCCTTTCTTTTTTTTTTTTTTTTGGTTTTCCATTCTGTGCCTGTGTGGCATATTTACCCTTTCTTAAATATGTTTTCACAAAGTTGCCACATACTTGGCAGATGGGCTCAGCTGTTCTTTGGTGGGTCCATTGCAGAGCTGGCTGGAACCTTCTTTCTCTGGCATGGGGCAGTCCCTAGCCTTTTCTCACAGAGAATCCCCTGTAGCTTCTCCGTTACCAAAACCTTACCATATACACCCGGCAGAGAACCATACAAAGACACTGGACTACAAAAGTGTTGGAGTTTTTCCTTCTGCAGCATTTGTGTCTTCTGCCTAGGCTAGCCATGGTTGTCCAAGTTACTCACATGCCTCACTAATTGGCATCCTGGGTTACCAGTACTCTTAAAACCTCCATGGTGCATTCTGTTGCCACATTGCAAAAGGAAGAGGCCAGGGTAGAGGGGACACTGGAAGGAATCCCAGCTTTGGGAGCCATCTACCATCTATGCAGAAAGTCTGTCCCAAGCCAAGTTGCTGCCTTGTACTCTTTGGCTACTGACTGAGCAGAGCATCCAGTGTAAGAGGGGACCAGGGAAGAAAGTGGGAAGGTGGCAAGTGCAAAGGCCAGGCAGAAGTTTTCCAAAGCTTCTTGTGCTCCTTGCTCACCTGCTCTCTTCTTGCCCCACCAGCCAAATCCCATTATGCCCATAGCCTCATGACATTCTGTGCATGTTCACTTCTGAGTTTGAGAGTCCCTGCATTATGCAGTATTGTTTCTTAGTGCTGCCTAGATATTCAGAAAGAAATGTAGAGTATTTATGCTGCATGCCTAGAAGGCATTGGAGGATGTTTAATTTGCTGTGGCAGTGCTTTTCTGTACTTATTCCAGGAGCTGCACTCTTTTGGCTTTTTTTTCTGGATAAGTGTTTTTGTTTTCCTACTATATTAAATCTTTTTCATATTTGTTCTTGTTTTATAGAGTAATATCTGTAAAAACATGTCATTTTTTAGCATTTTGCAAATTTGCATGTTTGTGAGAAATAACTTCAACTTTTCAAATATTTTCAATTTATTTGCATTTATTTTCAGAACCTTTCTATGTGCTCTTTGTTTGCATCAAAATTCAATGAATAGTCTAGTCATAGAATCATAGAATAGAATCATAGAATCAGCTGGGTTGGCAGGGACCTCCGAGATCATCAAGTCCAACCCTTCATCCAACACTGCCATGGTTACTAGACCATGGCACTAAGTGCCACATCCAGTCTCTTTTTAAAAATCTCCAGGGACGGAGAATCCACTACTTCCCTGGGCAGCCCATTCCAATGTCTGATCACCCTCTCTGTACAGAAATTCTTTCTAATATCTAACCTAAACCTCCCCTGGCACAACTTGAGACCATGCCCTCTTGTCTTGCTGACAGTTGCCTGGGAGAAGAGACCAACCCCCACCTGGCTACAGCCTCCTTTCAGGTAGTTGTAGAGAGTGATGAGGTCTCCCCTGAGCCTCCTCTTCTCCAGGCTGAACAGCCCCAGCTCCCTCAGCCTCTCCTCATAGGACTTGTGCTCCAGTCCCTTCACCAGCCTAGTTGCTCTCCTCTGGACCTGCTCCAGGACCTCAATATCCTTCCTGAACTGAAGGGCCCAGAACTGGACACAGTACTCCAGGTGTGGCCTCACCAGTGCTGAGTACAGGGGAAGAATCACTTCCCTGGTCCTGCTGGCCACACTGTTCCTGATCCAGGCCAGGATGCCATTGGCCTTCTTGGCCACCTGGGCACACTGCTGGCTCATGTTCAGCTTCTTGTCAATCCAAACCCCAGGTCCCTCTCTGTCCGGCTGCTCTCCAGCCACTCTGTCTCCAGCCTGTAGAGCTGCATGGGATTGTTGTGGCCAAAGTGCAGGACCCGGCACTTGGCCTTGTTGAACCTCATCCCGTTGGAATCAGCCCAACTCCAACCTATCCAGGTCCTTCTGCAGAGCCCTCCTGCCTTCCAGCTGATCGACACTCCCCCCCAACTTGGTGTCATCTGCAAATTTGCTGATGATGGACTGAATCCCCTCATCCAGATCGCCAATAAAGATATTAAACAGGACTGGGCCCAACACTGATCCCTGTGGGACACCACTAGTGACCAGCCACCAACTGGATGCAGCACCGTTCACCACCACTCTCTGGGCCTGGCCCTCCAGCCAGTTCCTAACCCAGCACAGAGTGCCCCGGTCCAAGCCGTGGGCTGCCAGCTTTTTCGGGCGCATGCTGTGGGAGACAGTGTCAAAGGCTTTGCTGAAGTCCAGGTAGACCACAGCCGCAGCCTTCCCCTCATCCACCAGGCAGGTCACCCGATCATAAAAGGAGATCAGGTTGGTCAGACAGGACTTGCCCTTCCTAAACCCATGCTTGCTGGGTCTGATCCCTTGTCCATCCTGTAGGTGCTGTGTGATTGCACTTAGGATGATCTGCTCCTTAACCTTGCCAGGCACTGAGGTCAGGCTGACGGGCCTGTAGTTTCCCGGGTCCTCCTTCCGGCCCTTTTTGTGGATTGGCATGACATTTGCCAACTTCCAATCATCTGGGACCTCCCCAGTGAGCCAGGACTGTTGATAGATGGTGGAGAGCGGCTTGGCGAGCTCTTCCGCCAGCTCCCTCATCACCCTTGGGTGGATCCCATCTGGTCCCATAGACTTGTGGGGGTCCAAGCAGCTCAGTAGGTCACTAACTGTTTCCTTCTGGATTACTGGGGGGCTGTTCAGATTCTTATCTCTTTCTACAAGCTCCAGAAGCCAGGTGTCCTCAGGACAACCTGTCTTACTGTTGAAAACTGAGACAAAGAAGGTGTTAAATACCTCAGCCTATTCCTCATCTTTGATAACTATATTCCCGCCCATATCCAGTAAAGAATGGAGGTTTTCCTTGCCCCTCCTTTTGCTATTGATGTAGAAGGACTTTTTGTTATCCTTCACAGAGGTGGCGAGACTCAGTTCAAGTTGTGCCTTTGTCCCTCTAATTTTCTTTCTACACGACCTAACTATATTCCTAAATTCTTCCTGAGTAGTCAGCCCTTTTTTCCATAATCGGTAGGCTCTCTTCTTTACCCTAATTTCTTTCAAAATCTCCCTGTTCAGCCAGACCGGTCGTCTTCCCTGCTGGCTCGCCTTTTGGCACACTGGGACAGCCTGCTCCTGTGCTTTCTAAACTTGCTTCATGAAGTATGTCCATCCCTCCTGGACCCTTTTGTTTTCAAGGGCTGTTTCCCAGGGTACACTCTGAACTAGTCTTCTGAATAGGCCGAAATCTGCCCTCCGGAAGTCCAACGTAGAGGTTTTATTGACGGCCCTCCTTGCATCCCTGAGTATTGAAAACTCTATTATTTCATGATCACTGTGTCCCAGACGTCCACCGACCACCACATCTCCCACCAGCCCCTCTCTGTTTGTGAACAGGAGGTCTAGCGGGGCTCCATCCCTGGTAGGCTCATTTACCAGCTGGAGCAGGAAATTATCCTCTGTACACTCTAGGAACCTCCCAGACTGCCTCTGCTCCACTGTGTGGAGTTCCCAGCAGACATCCGGCAGATTAAAGTCACCCACGAGAACAAGGGCCGGCGATTTTGAGACATCTGCCAGCTGCTTGTAGAATAATTCATCACCCTCATCATCCTGATTGGGTGGTCTGTAACAGACTCCCACCAGGATATCAGCCTTGTTGGCCTTCCCCCTGATTCTGATCCACAGGCACTCAACCTTATTGTTACTGACTTCAACTTCTACAGAGTCAAGAGACTCTCTAACATATAGAGCTACCCCTCCACCTCTCTTAACCTGCCTGTCCCTTCTGAAGAGCCTGTAGCCACCCATGGTAGCACACCAGTCATGCAAGTCATCCTACCATGTTTCCGTGATAGCGACTACATCATAGCTTTCCTGCTGCACAATGGCTTCCAGCTCCTCTTGTTTGTTACCCATGCTGCATGCATTGGTGTACGTGCACTTCAGCTGGGCTGCTGATTTGGCTCTTAACTTGGGCTCCTTTCTGGAGAGCCTGGTTTCAACCCCTTCCCCCTTCAAACCTGGTTTAAAGCCCTCCTTATCAGCCCCACCAACTTATGGGCTAGAGTCCTTTTGCCCTTGCTAGATAGATGAAGCCCATCTGGTTTGAGGAGACTAGGTATGATGGAATTTGGCCCATGGTCAAAAAACCCAAAGTTCCGCCAGTGGCACCAATCCCTTAGCCACCTATTGATAAGACAGGTTTTCCTATTCCTCTCCTTATTCATCTCTGCTACTGCAGGAACTGAGGCGAACACCACCTGTGCTCCTGTCCCATCAACTAATCGACCCAGTGCCTTGAAGTCCTTTTTAATTGCCTTGGCACTTCTTCCATTAATGTCATCACTGCCAGCCTGGACTACCAACAGTGGATAATAATCTGAGGTCTGAATTAGCTGAGGGAGTCTCCTACTAATATCCCTCACCCGGGCCCCAGGAAGGCAGCAGACCTCCCTGTGGGATGGGTCCGGTTGACATATAGGACCCTCAGTTCCCCTCAGAAGGGAGTCACCAACTACAACTACCCTTCTTTTTTTCTTTGTAGCTGTAGTTGTAACACGTCTGGTAGACGAGGGGCGAACAGGAGACCTTCCAGACAGATCTTCCTCTTGTCTGTCCTCTGCCTGGTTCTCTGAGTGCAGGGCCTCATATCTGTTCTCTAAGGGCACCCGGGGGGATGGTGGGGGTTGGGAGGGGATTCTTTTACCTCTCCGGTGAGGGATCTGTTTCCATTGTCCCCCATCCACCTGGTTTGCTCCAATTGCCTGATGGCAGGAGGGACAGGGCTTCACCGTCTCCTTCTGGACTTCTTTTGGAGTTGAAAGGGTATGACTCCACCAGTCAATTTCCCTTTCACTGTCCCTAATACTTCTTAGTCTCTCTACCTCTTCCTTGAGCTAGTCTTTGTATATATACACATTGACAAAAATTGGAGTACACCTGTTATACATGACTTCTATCAGATATTGAGGACTATTACTTTCTTTTAAGCAATGGTAATCTGAAAAATATCTTAGCAGATCAGCTCATCACATCTCATGATGCAGGTTTTGAGTCTATATCTAAAATGGGTACCTGCAGGGCTTTTAGTATTAGACTCTAAATTGCAATTTCCTGTTTTGCAAAGTCACACTCATTCTTTGCAGCTCCACTAATACTCTCTTCCAGGGTTTTCCCCTTGTTTTTTAATATCCCTTAACTCTTGCATTTTATCAAGTTACTGTGCAGGTTTGGTATTAGGCAAATGATGTTTTCATCTTGCTTCTGCAATTTATCAACATTTGAACTATTTTTAATCCTGAAATTCATAGCGATTTCTCTTCTTTTCTTTGACGTATACATATCTCATTTTTACATAATTATTTCTATCTCATTTACGTAAAACGTAAATTACTTCTTGAATGGGAGAACAAAGATCTTTATATTTCCACTTTGTTTTGCTTTGTGTTGGCTAAAACATCCAAAGCATGTTGACTTTTTTCCTGTTCTGAGCAGTGGCATACATTCCCAATTGAGTTTAATAGTAAAATGAAAAGTTCATAAATATGTCATGGGAGAAACAAATTACCTCTAATTTGTTACCCAAGCAATCTCCTGGCTACCAAGTAGTCAGAGGTTTGAACTTCCAGAATGGATTATTTTCTTATTTTCAAGATAAATGAATGGATAGAGAGCTTTAGTCCTAGTCCAACTTACTGATAAATTCAGTTGAGCAAATAACATTGAATAGAAATGTTAGCAGCAATTATATTCCTATTTTTGGAATACCAGAAGCATATTCAGAGCTGCAGTTCAGCAGCTCGCTTTGGATATAGCTAGTGCTTCTCCCAGCAATGTGGCAACACTGCTGTGTCTGCATTAACCTCTGCTGAAGTCTGAGCACAAAGGATCCTAACCAGCCATCCAGACCCCTGCATCTCATGATTTTGTTATGCTTCTCTTAAACATGCTGTAGATACATCACAAAAGTTGTCATCCAGAATTTTTAGGAATCTCCTGTCCTGTGTTGTACCAGCTGTGTGATGCTCCCAGTTGATTTTTGGCAAGTTGAAGTCCCAGAAGGGCAAGAGCAGTTGACTTGGAAGTGTCCCTTAGTTCTTCAAGGAATAATTTGTTGGCATCATCATCCTGTCTGTGAGGTCTGTATCAGACTCCCACATTATTTGTTTGCCCCTTGGTTCTTACTCAGAGTCTACCAACTGTGCCATTGCCAATTGTGAGCTCCATACGTTCTAACCCTTCTATTAGATACAGTCCCTCCGCCTATTCTGCCCTGCCTATCCCTCCTGAAGAGCCTGTATCTGTCCAACAGGGCAATCCAGTCATAGGTCTCATCCCACCAGGTTTCACTTATGCCAGTGATGTCAAATCTCAGGGACTGGGCCAAAGTTCGAGCTCCTCATGTTGGCTCCTCATGCTCTGTGCAGTGGTGTAGAAACATTTCAGTGTGGTACGTTGTAGCCATCACTTCATGAGGCAGATTGAGGGATCCTGTTAGTAGTTGTTTCCTCAAGTTTTGGCACACCACCCCATCTCTCATCGCTGGCAAGCCTGGTTTTGTCAGCTTCCCCTTTCCAAGCTACTTTAAAGCTCTGTCAACAAGCCGCACTAGCCTTCCCCTCTGAGAAAGGTGCATCCCATCAGGTGTCAGTAGACAAAGTGCTGAATTGATCATCCCAGGGTCCAAAAAATGAAAATTTTTTCCAGTAACACCAACCTCGGAGCCATTCATTGACCTGATGGATCTGCCTATTCTTATCAATATTATTCCTTGTTGCTGGAAGGATTCAGGAAATTACTATCTGTGCTCCTAATCCCTCCATATAATAATATATAATATTGAATATTATTATATATATTTATATAATTATATATATCATTATATATAATGGTAAAAGGTCCTGTCTGACCAACCTGATCTCCTTTTATGATCAGGTGACCCACCTGGTAGATGAGGGGAAGGCTGTGGATGTGGTCTACCTGGACTTCAGCAAAGCCTTTGACACTGTCTCCCACAGCATGCGCCAGAAAAAGCTGGCAGCCCACGGCTTGGACCGGGGTACTCTGTGCTGGGTTAGGAACTGGCTGGAGGGCCAGGCCCAGAGAGTGGTGGTGAACGGTGCTGCATCCAGTTGGTGGCCGGTCACTAGTGGTGTCCCACAGGGATCAGTGTTGGGCCCAGTCCTGTTTAATATCTTTACTAGTGATTTAGATGAGGGGATTGACTGTACCATTAGCAAATCTGCAGATGACACCAAGCTGGGGGGGCATGTTGATCAGCTGGAAGGCAGGAGGGCTCTGCAGAGGGACCTACCTGGACAAGCTGGAGAGATGGTCTGATTCCAATGGGATGAGGTTCAACAAGGCCAAGTGCCGGGTCCTTCACTTTGGCCACAACAACCCCCTGCAGCACTACAAGCTGGAGACAGAGTGGCTGGAGAGCAGCCAGACAGAGAGGGACCTGGGGTTTGGATTGACAAGAAGCTGAACATGAGCCAGCAGTGTGCCCAGGTGGCCAAGAAGGCCAATGGCATCCTGGCCTGTATCAGGAACAGTGTGGCCAGTAGGACCAGGGAAGTGATTCTTCCCCTGTACTCAGCACTGGTGAGGCCACACCTGGAGTACTGTGTCCAGTTCTGGGCCCTTCAGTTCAGGAAGGATATTGAGGTCCTGGAGCAGGTCCAGAGGAGAGCAACTAGGCTGATGAAGGGACTGGAGCACAAGTCCTATGAGGAGAGGCTGAGGGAGCTGGGGCTGTTCAGCCTGGAGAAGAGGAGGCTCAGGGGTGACCTCATCACTCTTTACAGCTACCTGAAAGGAGGTTGTAGCCAGGTGGGGGTTGGTCTCTTCTCCCAGGCAACCAGCAGTAGGACAAGAGGGCACAGTCTTAAGCTGTGCCAGGGGAGATTTAGGTTGAATATTACAAAAAATTTTTTTACAGAGAGAATAATCAAACGTTGGAATGGACTGCCCAGTGGTAGTGGATTCACCGTCCCTGGAGGTTTTTAAGATGAGACTGGATGTGGAACTTAGGGTCTAGTAACCATGGCAGTGTTGGATCAAGGGTTGGACTTGATGATCTCGGAGGTCTTTTCCAACCCGGTTGATTCTGTGATTCTATGATAATAATAATAATGGTGAAAAAAACTCAAGTGATACACAATAAAAATGCTCACTGGCCACTGACTGATGCCAGACCACCCTTTCCGAACCCAGACGAGCCGTGCTTCCAGATAAAACAGTCTTAAAAACACCTTCCCCCCACCCCTCCTTCCTTCCATGTTTTCCCTCCTCCCACCCAGCAGTGCAGGGGGACAGGGAGTGGGGGTTGCAGTCAGTTGTTGTTTCTGCCGCTGCTCAGAGAGAGGAGTCCTTCCCCTACTACCGTGGGGTCCCTCCCATGGGAGACAGTTCTTGATGGACCTCTCCAACGTGAGTCCATCCCTCAGGCAGCAGTTTTTCCCAAACTGCTGTCCCATGGGTCACTTCTCCATGGAGTGCACTCCTTCATGAATGAGCTATACCGACGTGAGTCCCCCACAGGGGCCACAAGTTCTAACTGGGAAAAACCTGCTCCAACATGGGCTTCCCTCTCCGTGGGTCACAGGTCTCCGGCAGGACCCCACTCCATCCTGGGCCTCCCATGGGATCACAGCTTCTTTCATGCATCCACCTGCTCCAGTATGGGCTCCTCCATGGGCTGCAGAGGGAGAGCTGCTTCACCATGGTCTTCACCACGGGCCACAGGGGCCACAGCTCCTCCCCCTCCTTCTGCACTGACCTTGGTGTCTACGTTGTTATTCCCATGTTCTCACTCCGCTCTTCCCTGGCTAGAATTTCTTCTGCACAACAATCTTTTTTTCTTAAATATGTTATCACAGAGGCGTTATTATTACTTCTAATTGGCTCAGCCTTGGCCAGTGGCAGGAAGTCCATCATGGAGCCAGCTGGCATTGGCTCCACAGGACAGGGGAAGTTTCTAGCAGCTTCTAACAGAAGCCACTCCTGTAGCCCCCTCCCGGTGCCAAAACACAGCCACAGAAACCCACTACATTCCCCCCAGTTTAGGTACTGGGCATGATGTTTCATACTGTGTAATACCCGTTTGGCCAGTTCAGGTCACCCTTCCCAGTTTCTTTTGCGTACCTCCTCACTGGCAGAGCATGAGACAAGAAAAAGCCCTTGACTTAGGATAAACAGGACTTGGCAAAAACCGAAACACCAGTGTGTTATCAATATCCTTCTCATTCCGAATCCAAAACAGAGCACTGTAACAGCTACTGAGAAGAAATTAACTCTGTCCTAGCTGAAACCAGGACAACATTCTTTTGAAGTGTGATATATTGACAGCTTTCTGAAGCAGATGAAGAGTTTGATCTGTTTCAGCCAATCCTCATATTCTTGATCAAAACTTCTTGCCTGGTGCTCTTCCCATGAATAAGACAACTTGAGTGCACAAGATTAGATCTTAAATTTATTCATATTCATTACTTTATACCCTTCATCTTAATGTGAAATTTATGTCTCCACCGACTTTTATTCCTTTCTTAAATTAAAAAAAATAAAATTCTTTTCAACCAAAGAACAGAAAGGCTGCGTAAACCAGCCTTACAAATCATTCATTTCTTCATCTTCATTTTAGAGCCTGATGAGCTTCTTTAAAAAAAACTTTAAAAATTAAAAAACAAAATGTTTCCTGTTTAAGTAGT
Source organism: Neopelma chrysocephalum (assembly GCF_003984885.1). Lineage (NCBI taxonomy): Eukaryota > Metazoa > Chordata > Aves > Passeriformes > Pipridae > Neopelma > Neopelma chrysocephalum. The sequence continues at coordinate 31,724,112 of NW_020897693.1, read as the reverse complement.
GAATGACTGATTATTCAATGACTCTGGAAAGTCTCCAGGTCTTTCTCAGGTAATTTTTTCTTACATGCAGTCATCTGGATGCTCTGTATTAAGCTACTCCAGTTTGTCCACCCCATTTGTCTTCTCCAGTGACTTCAGGGGTTTCCTGCAAGCTTTTAAGGATGTTTTCAGCAATCTGGATTTGATCTCAAGTTCTGTAATCAAATTGTTATGCTTTCAGTTTTATATAATTTTTTTCTGGTTGTCACTCAAGCTCGAGCATTAGAATCTATACCCTGCTTACTGTGCTCTTACAGAGTACTTTCACAGCATAAAGAGAGGCTGTCTTATGAGGGATAAAAAATAATGGTGTACTTGTCATAAGCTCTGGGAAGACTTGCAGATGTGAGGTGTTCGCTATGTTTTTAATTAAAAGCTCACAATAATATGAAACTGCTTCCACTGAGAAACAGGGAAAGTCAGAATAAGAATTAACTACCCATTGTGTACTCTGGTTTCTATCTCTGTGGATGACTTACAAGAGCCATTCATAGTCTTTCTTTATGCTTATATAGATACCACAAAAAGCGTTAATTAAAGCTTCGTACTCCATACTTTTCTTTATGCTTGTACTATTTCTTTTAAATGTAAAAATGGATAGCTCTGCTTTGATAAGCAGCTGACCCAGAACAGAGTATTCTTCCAGTGTATTTTCCACCTTTAACTTTTTGCCATTCAAAAATTTTATTCTGAAGTCTTTAATTTTCTGCTCAGGCTTCGTTGCCCAGGCATTTCAGCTTTCTTTAAGATTTATTTTTTTTTAAGATCTGTGAGATGTATCCTTCTCTGAAGGGTTAACAGAACTGGACTGAGTAAGAAAACAGTCTATGAAGCCAAGAAATTAAATCTAAGTATTTTTGCAGCATAATTGCCCCTTTCTGAGTTCAGAGGTAGATAGCCACCTTGCGGCACATACCTGTGATAGCTTCACTGCTGAATAAAGTGATATTAAAACAAGTAAACTACTTTTTTAATAATGCAGGAATTTATTTGTAAAAGTAACTTTGTCCATGTCATTTACTGTACAGCTTAATGTTTTAAAGCAAGTGCAATGAAGGTAGAAACCTCAATTACATGTCCTATGCATTAACAATTTAGGGAAACATATCCCATCTTTTAATCTCTTTGTTTTCCCACTTAAGAGTGTGGAACAGAGTGTACATCTCCTCCTAAGGCTGGGAATTAATTGTACAAATGCATTCCCTTCTGATTTGACCAGCACTGTAACTGTGGAAGGCAGACTCCAGTGCAGCAACATTCTCCTGCCTTTAAATGATAACAGAGAAAAGCAGAGTTAAGCACAGAAGCCAAGGTGCATTCATTTCCATTCAAACAAGCACTGGACACAGCAGTTGCTAGCAAACAGCAGAAAAGTTAGTCTCGCATTCAGTACTATTGGCTGCAGTTTGGGTATGTGGCTCTTCACTTACCTTGGTTCTCAGCAAAGACCTCTGATTTCAGAATTGAATCTTTGGGGTTTTTTGCAGTGATTCATTAATATTAAAAAGCATTAAGTTAACATGAAATGAATTCTTTCTTCCTGGCTTCATGATATTGTTCTAATCAGTCTGAAGTTAGTTAGGAGACTCCTCTCCCCTTTTCCTCATTGTATGCAACTCACTGGTTGTCTGCCCCAAACTTTTCGTGTTAGCTGCTAACATTTGTTTATGAGTAAATAATTCCTTTTAAGTTTTCTGAAATTTAACTCTGTTCCCCTGGTAAATAAGTACTTAAGGAACTATATTTATAAAACTGTTATTGAAATTTGTGACCACCCTACCACCTAATGTACTCTTACGTGAAATCATTTCATCATCGTTGCTGTGCTGTGTTCTCTTTTCTAGTTTCCAAATAAAACAGTAGCCCAAGTTGCCTGCAGTATGCTGAACATGCTGATACATTATGTACATAGACTTCAACTGTATCAAGCTGATTCACCTTTACGGATTATTCAAGTAAGCAATTTTTGTAAACTTGAAATTTTTTAATTATTTTAAAGGAAACATTAAAAAAAATTTCCCTGAAATTAAAATACTGACAATTGCATTTCACAAAATACCGAATTAGTATAAACATAATCTTACTTAACACTAACAGTAGAGATTTGCAGCATACTTACTTCCTGACTCTGGTACTAACATGTAGTGTGCTTGTGTCATGCCTGTTTTTTCTCAGAGAAAAAATTACACGAGAATGTTGTCAATAAAGTCCAAGGTTTTTTAATACTAAATATCTTCAAATATGTTTATTTAAGTTTAGTGAGAAAGTGATTACTTAAAATATGGATCTGGAAATATATTTTTCATATCCATTAAAGAGTTTCAGTTTAAAGCAAAAATAATTATTTTGTATATATACTTCCCATAACAAGGAAGTAGATTATGGCCTCTGTGAGTCGAAACCACAGAGAAAAGACAGAGGTCTCCCAGGTAACTGGAAAGGGAATCATGTGAAAGCTTCTTAAGAGGTATAGCAAGCATTTCTTCTGGTCCTCTGCAGTCATATTTTTGATCAAGTGAAAACAGGGTGTATACAAATTCTAATAGTTCTAAGAAATAATGGAACACAGATAGCCCCATACACAAACCAGCGTCAGGTTCCTTCCTGCGCCCTACAAGTGTGTGGAATCAAGTTCTCTTCCTGTCTGAATATTTGGGATAGCTGTGTAATTTCATTGTCCTTAATGCACTGACGTCAGTCAAGCAGAACATATTCCTTCAATGTCTTCTGCAAAACTCAATTAAAAGTTTTTTTTATTTAAAAAAATTGGAAAAGAATACTGTAATTTGTCTCAAAATAACTTTAATAGAATTTAACCATGAATCTAGTATCATGTCACATTTACCTGCTTAAAAAATTATTTTAAATTTTAATATTTATGTTATATTTTAAAAGAAATATGTTATGTTTCCCCAGATTCTGATAGCAACTATTACACATCTACTACCCAGTACAGAAGCTTCCTCTTATGAACAGGACAAGAGGGTGAGTATTTTTCATTTCCTCTTAATATGTCAGTTTAATTACAAAGGTGCATGACAAAACTTTTTTTCAAAATTTAAGCTGTTTTAAATCAGAGATTAGGCTTAAATCAGAGATTAGGCTTTTTACATATAATACAGTATAGTCATCCTAGAATTACAGCAATATTGTTTATCCAAGTGAAGTTCTGGTGGGAAAATATGCATTTAAAATTAATCAAGATTGATTGTTTTCAGTAATTAGAAAGTCTCCTTTTTCCTTATCCTCAGTGAATTTACAAGCAAATTAGTTTGGAATGTTCGAACTTGTCTTATAGGGAAAATACGCTCTCAACTTGTAGAGAGTACATTGCAAAACATTTATAAGGTTAGGATTTTTTGGTGTTTCCATAGTATGTACATTCTTAAGAAAGATAGCCTGTAATATTCAAGTGAATTTGATTATCATCATCCTTCAAGATGATTGCTGTTTGTGTTTTCAATGGGCCTGAGTCCCCTAGCTGAGATCTTTCTTTATCTGGTACTCACATTAGTACTTTCTGCCTCCTGAAAGCTGTGTCTCTTCTGAATTATTTGGCTTTGATATGGGGCTGTGGGACTCAATAGTCGTTTAAATTTGGGCACTTTGGTGCAGTTTGTTGCTGACAGCTCCATCATTCTGGGCTACCATTCTCACAGGAGCTGGAGTTCATCTGTTGCTCATTTTGGCCTCCAGAGCTCTGTTTCACCTCTTGTCTGTTTGCAAGAAGTCAGGGGCTGTTGTAGACTACAATCATATGCCAGGCTGCCACTTTTCCGCTTAGGGATGCTTCCCATAATTGACAGAGTTTCTGCATGAACTAATGTTGATCACTGTGCATCAAATACCATATAAAAAATTGTCATAACCTCTTTTGACAAACGGGTAGTCCTAACGTGTTTCTTAAAAATTGGTTTAATATAAAAAGACTCAGCCCTTCATCATTAGGTGTTTCTGAGAAGCAAACTTGCCATGCATCATGTGAAATGAGTGTTATGTTTGTGTGATTTTTGTAGTAAGTAAATGGATTTTCTTTGAAAGACTTCTGTTTAACTTGGTAAATATTTTAGAGAATCTTGCAGCTATTTATGTGAGTTGTTTTCTCTTCCACGGCTAAGTTTTAAAAATTAAGAATAATTATTTGAAGTCAGTAAGTTATTAATAATTTGGTGTAGATGTTTGTCTTAATCTAATTCTATTCTACAGTCTTTAAGAGCATCCCTGAGAGGGAGTTGATTCTCTTACTGACTGAGTAGCCTACTCAAGTTAGTTGGATTTGTTTCAGATGACACCTGGTGCTGCATAACATTACTGATATGTTGTGAAGGAAATTCTGTGTTATTTATAAAGCACTAAATGCAGATGAATTAGTTCCATTTTGTGTAATCCGTGATTCACTTTACAGTGAAATTTATGTGCACGGTGGCGCATCAGCCTCAATTTGGACCTGTGTTATCTCTCAATTTAAAAATAGCACCCTACAAATCAATTTTGAAAACTGAGGGTATCGTCTTATCTATCTGTATAGTATCTGCTCACAGTCTTACCATGACGAGAAACTGTTGAAGGGATGGTGTTTGTTAAATACCTCAGTAGCCAAAGTTTTTACTGATGTCATAAGATTTGAACATACAGTGGTTAAACAAGCGTGATCTGCCATTACTGCAGAAGGTTGACTCTACTGAATTGAAAAAGAAAGCAGAATGGAGAAATAAAATAAAGTGATAAATATGAAGTAACAGGTGCTGGTTTAATTGATTTGTAATTGAAAGTGTTTGTTCCAGTTGGTGGTTTCTTTACTTCTGTGCTTATTGGATTGGATAATGGCTTTGCCATTAAAGACTTTGCTGCAGCCTCTTCATGCTACAGGAGCAGAAAATGATAAGACTGAAAGATCCGTTCTTAACTGTATATATAAGGTACATGTTTCTTTACTTGCTTTGTACATATGGAGGTAGTGTCAGTTTTCGTGGAAATGAAGTCAAAAGTTTTCTGTAAGCTGACTGCCATTCAACTGCTGAAATGTGGAGTGCTGGCTTAGTTCTTGTACATTTCACTGTAACAGCTTAACCTTTGATACATTTGGAATTGCTGATTTTATTTTACATTTTGGTTGTTTAACCAAGACTTTTTTTTGTATGTCATATTGATTGCAGATGCTTGTATTGTAGAAGACTAGCTATACATAAGACAAAAGAATGGAACTTATATACCAAGAAATTTCAGTTAGCAATCAGCAAAGCAAAAAGCACTAAGTTATTATTACTGTCTTTAGGAATACAGAAGAAAGATAGGGTTTGGTTTTTTTTTCAAGGGAAGGGGATTAAAAGCTCTAGCAGCTTAGACCTAGCATATGTAATTAAAGAAGATAGAAGATCTAAAAATAAAGGTAGCCTAATGATTTGTTATGAGTTTGGTTTCTTTATTGTTAAATTCCACTTTGGTTTAGACACTTCTAAGAATTTTCTTTGCAGACCAGGGTTTGTTTCTGTAAACATTAGGCACCTAAAATTTTCCAACATTTGGTCCTACCTACCTGATTCTAACAAATCAATTTAAAAAATGTAAATAAAAATAAACTTAGTTTCTTATAAAACTATCAAGTAGGAATTTCAGTAGGTAATGTAATGAAATTCTGGTTTTGTTCTAGGTTCTGCATGGATGTGTCTATGGGTCTCAATGTTTTAGCAACCCTAAATATTTTCCTCTAAGCCTTTCTGATCTGGCATGTATGGATTACGATCCTTTTATGCATTTAGAAAGCTTAAAGGAACCAGAACCACTGCATTCTCCAGACTCAGAGAGATCTTCTAAACTTCAGCCAGTCACTGAAGGTTTGTCAAATTACCTAAATACATTTTCTTTCAAAAAGATTTTATCTTGGTTTGCAGTCTTGAAGTGTTGGTCTAAAGCATATGTTTTCAGCTACATCTAGGCACTAAAGAAGAACCATTAGTATGGAAAGAGCAAACGTCATTTTGAGCAGTTGCTGTTCGATTAACTCAAATAAGTATGTTTTGAATAACATTAAGATCGATATGATATGGATTCTTCCGTGCTCTGTTTATCAGCAAAAAGTGTTAAGTACTGCAACATGGATAAATGTAACTTTGCATTTTAGTTTCAATAAATTAATTTGTTTTTTTCTTAATTTTGCTTCTTTTTCTAAGAATATTTTGGATTTTTGTTGCTGTCTGAACTTGCAATATTGAATGCTTTCTGTGAATTTCTGTAGCCTATCATAATTTGTTGTCAATTTCTTTACATTGGCTAAAATCACAGAGTTGTCTAAAAAGAAAGAAATATTCTCTCATCTGCTTAGAACCTTAGGAGACCTGGGAATTAACATTTTCTTCACAACTCAAAAATAAAGAATCCGGAAACTATGCTACAGAGGAGTACCATGTATTATGCAGTGTATCTAGTAAATACCAAATGGCTACATTGGGAAGAAAATTGAAAAAGATGAGATTAAGATATGAGAAATTCTGTGTAGTGCTATTCTCCCTCTGTATTAAGTTGTTCCATTTAGGCTTCCTTAAGGGTATTAAGAACCAGATAAATGCAGCAGCTCTTTGTAGCAGCTGTGTGCTAACAGCAGGTGATTTTGTGGTCTGCAGTGACTACGTGCTGTTTTTTATGTAGAGAAAATGGCTAATCATTGTGCCCTTGTCTAAGGCATGCTTCATCATCCTCAAGTACTTTTTTGGCCAAAGAATTCTAAACATAGGGTTGTCCCCTAATAAGCTCAGTATTGGATTGAACAAGTCTGATTTGAGAACTATTGGCAGGAGGAGCTGTAATTATTAAATTTACTGAAGAATGAAGCAAGGTAATATAGTTGGCTTTTCGTCAAATGGCTGTGGTCTTATTAGTAAAAAGTAATCATCTGCTGGGTCAGAATGAAAGAGGCTTCGAAGTATTCATTCTGTCCTAATTACAGTCTCACCTATACATATTATGTAAAGCTAATATTTAAAGCATTTGCCAAAATTAACTTCCACTGCATGTTCTATTACAGTGTAGTGAATTGTAGTAGCTTTTCATGCCTGGCATCTTTTGTATTCTGTAATAATCTGTAATTATGGGTTAGCAGCAAATGCTGTGTGCCATTTTTAATCTGGCAATCTGAAAAGACAACCCTGAATAGCTTTCTCTTTAAATGAATACAGTTGCACAAAGCGTTAGCATCGATATCTTCATTTTGCATTTCCGACCGTGTTCTGTTCTTTTATGATTTCTTGTTAAATTTCTTAATAAAAGTAATCTCAGATGCTCCTTTTATCTCTCCAGATAAATTAAGTTTCAGGGTTCTGGAATTATAAGTCAGGCTGTGAAATTTAATTGGCAGACTACACTATTATAATACAACCCTGGTCTTGCAACCTTGGCACTTCTAGTACCCATTGCCAGGCAGAGAATAAAACTGACAATGCTTGACCAATCGCACAGCATCTGTTCTCCCTGGCATTGTTGGAGGAGTGCGAGGAGTAAAACTAGTGGATAACAACCAGTCTGGGACTCAATCAAAACAGAGGGTCAATTAGTACAAGCTAGCAGCAGAACAGTATGCCAATGGGTCAACCTCTTTTAGTAGAGTAAAAGAGTACATTTTTTTGAAGAATTGGAAATGAGCAGGGCAGCAGCTGTAGGGAAATCAGGGAAGTTCTACAAAGGCAGAGTGGAATTGCTAGGCTCCTAGGTCACAAGTAAAGCTGAAAGTACTGATATGCCAGAATTCTAAAGACAGAGTGCTTTAATGGATGAGATTGATGAACAATGGCAGGCATAACAGAGTACAAGGTCAGATCCATCACAAGTTTTGTGGACACTTAACCACAGCATGATGTGGTATGAGACCATGAAGATATGGGACTTTTAGTGACTATGTAGTGGGGGCAGGATCTATTGGGATGCTGGAGCAAGCCATGCAATAAACAGCAGGGCAAAGATTTCTTAAATCCTCTGGAAATAGGCAATGTGGAGAAAGAAGATGACTATTGGCCTCTTTTTTTCAGTGACTTGCCAAGCTCTGTCTCTCACAAGGAATCTCTTGTACCTAAGATTATCTGTGAAATTGTTCTCCTTTCTGTAAGCTTCAGATAAAGTGGTAGATTTCAGTATAAGATACACAAAGGATAACTTTGAAATGAGGTGTTAAGCATATTAAACTGTTATATTTAGACCTGAATGAACTTTTAGCAGCTGACAGTAAAGACATCATTAGGAAGCTTCTATTGCATCATCAGAACTTGCAGACAGCAAGTCTATGGTGCTTTCATATATCTAAAGAATCACTGGCCTTGTTTACAAGAAGGCTGATGAACTGTTCCTCTAGCTAGTATCGACAACAACCTACTCTAGCTACAGTACAGGCTTACAATTGCTGTCTGTGTGTGGTGGTTTGACCCTGGCTGGATGCCAACTTCCCACCAGAAGCTGCTCCACTACTCCCCTCCTCGGCTGAACAGGGGAAAGAAAATATAGTGAAAGGCTCATGGGTCGAGATAAAGATGGGGAGAGATCACTCACCGTTTACCATCACAGGCAAAACAGGTTCGACTTGGGGAAATTAATTGAATTTGTTAATGAGCAAATCAGGCTAGCATAATGAGAAATAAACCCAAACCTTCAAAACACCCTTACCCCTCCCTTCTTACAGGGCTTAACTTTATCATGAATCTCTACCTCCTCCTTACCAGTGTGCAGGGGGATGGGTACTGGAGGCCTGCAGTCAGTTCATCACATGTTGTCTCTGCTGCTCCTGCCTCCACAGGGGAAGGACTGCTTATACTCTTCCTCTGCTCTAGCATGGGATCCCTCACGCAGGAGACAATCCTCCATGAACTTCTCCAACATAAGTCCTTCCCACAGGCTGCACTTCTTCATGAACTGCTCCAGCGTGGGTCCCTTCCATGTGGTTTAGTCCTTCAGGCACAGGCTGCTCCAGCTTAGGTCCCCAGTTGGGTCACAAGTCCTGCCGGCAAATCTGCTCCAGCACGGTCTTCTTGCTCCAAAGCGCCACCATTCCTGCCAGGAGCCTGCGGCAGTGTGGGCTTTCCACAGGGTCACAGCCTCCTTTGGGCACCCATCTACTCCAACATGGAGTTCCACGTGGGCTGCATGTGGGTATCTGTTCTACTCCCATGGGCTGCAGGGGCACATCCTGACTCACCATGATCTATACCATGGGCTGCAAGGGAATCTCTGCTCCAGTGGCTGGACCACCTTCTCCCCCTTCTTCTTCACTGAACTCATTGCCTGCAGAGTTGTTTCTCTCACATATTCTCACTCTGCTTTTCTCTGGCTGCAATTTGCTTCTGCCCAATAACCTTTTTCCCTTCTTAACTATGTTATTCCGAAGGCATTACTACTGTTGCTGATTGTTTCGGCCTTGGAAAGTAGCAGGTCCAACATGGAGCTGGCTGGCATTGGCTTCATCACAGAGAAGTCACCCCTGTAGCCCCTCCACTACCAAACCTTGCTACGCAAACCCACTGTGCTAATTAACTGCACCTAACTAGCCGGCTTAATTAGCTTATTCACAAGCTAACATAGTGCATAGTGCGTACACTGCATAGTGCCATGATCTGCTAACCTGCTTCTGAACTTTTACTTTTCATTTCAGGACCATAAACATATGTGAGAATTTTTATGCCATTATAGGCAAAACCATTTTGAAACTTGTTCTTCATAGATCTCAAATCTGTTAGAGATAGTTTTGACTGGAAAATAGTAGTAACATTACATAGACACAGTCGTCTATTAGTTACTGATTTAATTGATTTTTCCGCTATTACTCATATTTCTTCAGATATATTTTAAACTCTTTTGCATAGATTGATCTTTTTTCCTGATGTTTTTCTATGTATTTCTAATGAAAAGGTTTTCCCCACATGAGGTTGTCTTAGCTTTTATTTAAGAAATAGAAAGTACTTTTCTTTTAAGGCTTTGCTGTTTACCTTTTTACTGAAAGGAGACAAAAAGCACACTTTAAAAAAATACTTTATACATAGTGCATCTAGATTAGCACAGTTTGTGTTTTATTGAGGATATTTTAGAGATGGGTCCTCTCTAATCTGATGTCTATATAGCTAAAGTTTAACATTAGAAAGGAATGAGTCTTGCTTAGACTGATGGAAAATACAGGTAACTAAGCTAAGCGGAATACTCTCAGGCTCCCTCTAACTGAAGAAAAAAAGGAGAGTTTTCAGAGAGTGATTCATCCCATTGCTCCAATTTGTGATGAATCAGTCTGTACAGGTGCATCATTCTTTGGATGGCTAAAAGGATGAAGAGAGCTAAATTCCACCCTCAGTCATTACTTTTTCCTTCCACTACATAACCGTAGTTGTTTCTAAACTGTTCAGCCAAAGCTGAATTAAAGAGTTAACAACACATCTTAAGGAAATTCAGGTATCCTTCAGTCATGCCACAAATACAAATTAGTGGTGATGGACCTTCAGCCTTTCCACAAAAGAGGTAATTTCAGGGACTGAGAAAAACAGACAATGTAACATGCTTCCAGTAAATTACCAAGTTATCATGTACAGATATAAATTACACTGCCCAAGCCAGAGGCAGTAACATTGTAAAGAGAGCAGTGAGGTGTTCACTCAGGAAGACAGGTGAACAAAGCAGTGAGCATAGACTGCCTTAACATGTAACGATATGGCTTAGTTTGTAGAATTTGTGGTAAAGCTGTGATGGCTTGTATTATTGCAAATTTTGACCTGCCCTCCAGAAACAAAGAGCATGGTTGAGATACTCATTTTAACCGTTTTAGTATATTGAATGTCCAGTTGTTCTGATCAAGGAGATGTGCTTCTAGGGATAAATAATTAATATGTATCCTTTAAGTTGCAAATTTAATTTAAAATTCTCCTGTTTTCAGAAAGCTTTACTGGACTTGGGATTTTTATTTTTTTTTAATTCCTAGGGGAAACGGTCAGCAAAATCTGATTTGATGTGTGGCAAAAATGTTTGAAAATTGCTTAATTTTCTTTATTTCATTTCAAGGTAACAGGTTGCATCTTACAATTTACTTTTCAGTATGCTTAATACTTCTAATTTAAGTTTTCTGTGTCATTGTTAGATCAACAGTACTGTATTCTGAGAGAAGACAGTGAAAAGTACTGTTCTCATTTTATAAAAGAGACGATGACAGATTTATGACTTTTATTCAAGAGCAAAGTTATCAGAAAAAGGCTGTGTTAGGACTGAAAATGGACCTTCTGAACTTGAATTCATTGTTCCACTCTTTGTTATCACTATGTCACTTTTCTTTTCCGTATGTCCCTTAGGCTCCTAAGGGAGTAAATTCATGCACACAGGCACTAAACAACCATGGTCTGGTTTGCCACACAGCAGTAATAGTAATAACATATGCTGAAAGGTCCCTTGTATTTCTTCAGGTTTCTCATCAGGACTTAGCAGGAGGCATGTAACCTACATAGTGTGGGACTGCAGGTATCTGGAAAGCTTACGTGTCTTTACTCCTAGGAAACTGAGAAGAGTATTACTTAATTTATCTGTGCAGTGCCAAATGCTACATTCTTGGCGTAAATATCCTGACAGAGATGGGCCAGCCTCTGCACTGTCCAGGTGCTAGTAAATACTGTGCTGATACATTTTTCTTCAAGCATCCAACTTATTTGCAGTTTGTCTTGTGTAAAACCTGCTTCCAGTTCCTTCTTATATTTCAGCAGATGGCACTATAACTTAATTTCCTTGTATGCTATCAATATCTGGACATTTAATTCAGTATCACTGAATATTTTTGTGTTTGTAAATTTTAAACGTCAAGAAGGCTACAGATAATAAAAATGAAATATCTAATTTGTTTATATTAATTTTCAAGGCCCTCATTTATTAAAATATTTTAGTAGATATGAGTTTTGGAATTGTGTAAACATGACGTTGATTTTGACAACTATTAACTGGATGAAATGTTTCCCTTTTCGCTGTTCAGATCTAGTGCTTCCTAAAGGTAGAGAAGAGCCAGAATCCCAAACATCTCTTACATGCTGTACCAAACCTTGTGGGGAAAAAAAAAGGCAAATACATACTAATGCTTTATTATTGCAGATGCAGAATGCATCTGTCTTCAGAAACTGAAGATCTGTTATGACAGTCAGTACGCAATACAAATTTGCCTTTATTTTTCCAGTTAAACCAATTAAAACATCTTATACTGCAAAAAGAAATTTATTTACTAAACATTAGGTTTTGTTGCATATAAATACACAATATAGAGAGAGGTGAGTTAATTATACTTTACTTACACATCAAAGAGATTACATTTTCTCAGCAAATACTGAATGAAAAAGTAACATCATTCAGAACATTCTGGTTTGGTGGACTTCTAGTGAGAAAGATGGAAAGTGTTTGCAGCAGTTTTCAATGTTTAGAGTAGTTTAAAACACATGACGTAGTCCTGAGGAACACAGCTTGTTTTATCTTCTCATTGTAAATCCCAAATTTAGGGCATCCAAGCCCAGTTACAAGAGAGAGGCTACAAAAACATGTACTTTGCCATAGTTATCTTGTTCCCTGTGTTCTCCTATGTGTAATATTTTCGTGTCTGGTTTCTTCAGTGGGTCCCCTGAACCAGATGAGGGTTGTCTGTCTGACAGTGTCACTTTGACCGGCTCTGTACTTCATGGGTAATGTAGGGTGGATTTGATAAAAATAATTCAATAACAATATTGCACTGGGCTACCAGGATGTGATATAAATATTAAGAAATTTCTTTTGTGAATTTAGATGGCATAACATGCAAGTGGAATGTATGCAACAAAGAAGGAGTTGGGAAAAACTGGTAATGAAATACCAGTGCATTTCACAGGATGAATTTCACATAAGATGGGCAAAATTAACTTGTCTTTCTCCCTCCCAAGGTTTTCTAGTCTGAAACTTCTTAAAATGCATGTGGCATGAGATTTCCTTTTTAAAATTTTGCTAATGTTAGATTTTGTTCAATATAGACAGCCTGGTCTTTGCTTTTAAAATTATCCAGTATTATTCTTGAGGTAACTACAGCTGTATGCTCCCCAGGGAAATTAAGATGGATTAGACCTTTTGTGCATCTATATTCCTTTGTATTTCTCAATGTAATGATGTGTAAAAATATAAAAATACGCTGCAGTTGGAATGGACATCTTGCAACACAATTATGATCTCTACTTCATCAGCAATTTAAGATTTATTTTCACTCGGTAAGAAATGGTGTATTTCAGAAGAACAATGCTGATAACAAAGCTATGGCAAAGGAGATATGGTAGGCTGTAAAATAATGAAGATGCTTCTTTAACTATCTTATGATTTTTCATGCTGTTTATGTAGAAGACCAATCTTCATCAAAATACATGTTTTCTGTTACTGAGTTAGATGTATCCTAAACTTGCAGTGCTCATCCTCTGTTTGAAACTCGTGAAGAGGAGACCAAAAGGAATAAGTAAATCTCAGTGTTGTTTTCTGAATTTTTCTTTTAAAACCTGTGCTCTTTCTTTTACAGTGAAAACTCATATGCAACAAGGATTAATTTCTGTTGCTGCTCGTACTGTAATAACACATCTAGTCAACCACTTAGGCCACTATCCTATGAGCGGAGGTCCTGCTATGCTAACCAGTCAAGTGTGTGAAAACAATGACAATCCATACAGTGAAAGTCCTGAGCTGTCTCCCGAACTTTTTGAGAACCCAAATCTTCAATTTTTTGTGTTAAACAATACTTCCTTGGTGTCTTGCATACAAATACAAGCAGAAGACGACATGCCTGGGGGAGGACTATCTGCTGGACTTGCATCTGCTAATTCAAATGTTAGAATTATAGTGCGTGATCTCTCTGGCAAATACTCGTGGGATTCAGCCATTTTGTATGGACCATCATCTTTATGTGGATCTTCACAACAAACATCTTTTGCACTTTCATTATCTCAGCAAGATAAACCAGAAGATGCTCTTTCATCTTTTGAGCAAGTGGAGGATGTATCTGCAAGGGATGGAATTACACTCCAAGTAAAAAGGAAATTTAGAGACACTGTACCAACATGGGATACAATTAGGGATGAAGAAGATGCCCTTGATGAGCTCCTGCAGTATTTAGGTGTTACAAGCCCTGAATGCTTACAGAGGACTGGTGTCTCACTCAACATCCCTGCTCCCCAACCAGTCTGCATCTCAGAGAAACAGGAGAATGATGTCATCAATGCAATTCTGAAACAGCACACAGAAGAGAGAGAGTTTGTTGAAAAGCATTTCAATGATGTAAATATGAGGGCTATGGAGCAGGATGAGCCAACCTCACAAAAGTCCCAGTCAGCATTTTACTACTGCAGATTACTTCTCAGTATACTGGGAATGAATTCATGGGATAAAAGGTAAAAAGACTCACAAATTAAGAACTTTCTTTTAAGCAATTGTGCTATTCTTGCTATTTAATAGTAGTTGATCATAGAGTTTGTTAAGCCAGAAATACTCAGACCAGCTAACAAAAGAGAAGAGATATGCTACTAAGGCCAAAATGGGAGCTTTCTTCTGCATTTCAGCCTGTCATTTAGAGAGACAGAAAGGATGAACCTGTTGCCTTTATTGTGATTTATCTTCTTTCCTTAGAACAGTGTTTGAAGGCAAATTGAAGGAGTAATGTATTTTCTTTGCTTCCCATGCATGTTCATACAAAAATCGTTACCTTTCTATGCCAGAATAAGACTCAGAAAGTGTCATATTCTCAGCTATTGTGTCGCTGGGTGGTGTCCTGCTGCTCCATCTGCGAAGAGCATGCTTGCATGCAGCCTCAGAGCATTGCATCTGTGTTAGCTAATGAGACAGATGTGTTCCCTACTAAGTATTTCAACATTGACCATGCTTGGGTATTGTTTAGAACAAGAGGAGAGAAACCATGTTCAGTTACAAAAGTAATGTCTCTGTTTACATTATTATTTTTGTGGAGGTGTGGTTAGGTGCATGTCTACATATACATGTGGGTATGTACAAATATTAACATCCTAGAATTTATGGGTCTTTCTGAAATCTTCTTTTACCGTTGCTGTCAAATTCCATATTAGAGTTATTGAAATATTTTCTTACTATGAAGGGAAATGGATATTCTGTAAAACAGAAATCATCTGTGCCACTGAGATATCACTGGAATCAGACAAAACGTTGGTGTTACAACCTTTCTTATTTGGATCTTCAATTCCTCAAGGCGGTCTGATTTTGAACAGTACTGCTCTTAGGCTCATTCCACTGTGTTTTGTGGGAAACATCTTAAGCCCACTTAAAAATAAATGAAAACTGCCTTTCTTGCTCTAACATACTGCTTTGTTTTTTTCTTTAAATTGTTGCAGCTGGCTGGGTGACTACTGAGTTATGCTCTGCTCTCTTCTGCAATTCAGAATAACAAAAGCTCTGTGTTTAATGCACTAAATCCCTACAACAGTAGATTAATGGGAGTGTCTTCTGTCACTAAGCATATATATTATGGCCTAGTAAAGTGTGGCAGCTTATATATGCATCAAAGAGAGTTCTGTCTGTTATTCTGTAGAGAAGAGATGGATCCCAGTTGGATCCAATAGGTTGACAGAAGAAAGTGGAAAGAAATAAAGGTTGTACTCATGGCTATAGTATAGAAGATTTATGTAGAATATAGAAGATTTCCTGGAGTAAGAAAAATTGCATGTATATTTTTTTTAAGATATCTTAATTTTTAAATATTTAAGAAAGGACTGTTGAAAAGGCGAAAGTATTTGTTGACTGTTCTTGAATGGACCTGGAAATGTTCTTGTACTATTCTGTATCCATTAGTGAACAGGTGATAAAAGAGTTACAAATTTCTCTATTTAGAAGGAGCTTTCATCTCCTGAAGAAAAATGAGAAGTTACTTCGAGAACTGAGAAATTTGGATTCAAGACAATGGTAAATTCTTTTAACGACTGCCTACTTATTTGTTTTAAATGTGCCTTTATTCAAGTGACTCTAATTGCATAGATGTGAGAGTTGAGCTGTGTTTTTTAATAATTTTTTGAATTACTAATGTATTTTGCACTGTATTGTTGTTATTTGTATTATATTGAAGTTGGACTGGTGTTATTTGTAGAGCAAAATTCTGCAAATAGAATACCACGAGATAAACAAATTTCAAAATTACTTATAATTATGAGCATTTGTATATACACAGCATTGAATAGTTTTAAAAATTTGATAGATCAAAGTCTCCACATTTTAAGCTTTGGTTAATTGTTTAGCTATGTTCTAATGCTCCTGGTATTTGAAGACATGGAACTCTAGTTGGAATTGGAGCACAGAATTAAAAATTGAGTTAATTTTGTAGAAGTTGAAATTAAATCCAGAGGAGGTTTTAGAAGTGTGAAAAACCACCTTCAGTTGCTCCAATGTCTAACAGCAAGCTGTGAACAGAAGACATTGGTATTTACTTAAAGATTCTTCATTCAGTTGCATAAGCTGCAGTTGCCACAGTGTTCAGAAGGCACTGTTAATAATGGGCGGTGCAGTGTGGATAATGCCTGCATTACATTTCCCCACTTCAAAAGTCCAGCTATTCCATTAACAATTGGTACAGCCAGCACCATCCTGCATCTTAGAAGTGATGAAAGGGGTAAATGCTGCTCAGTTACAGCAAAACTTTAATCTCTAGAGAAGGTAAGACTAGAAAAGACAGAATGGGGATATGAAAATATAGAGGGTATCCAAAAGAAGCCATATAGTTGCACTTTAAGTCCACTATGTATTTTTTATGCTTGAAGAGCCATGCTCTGTCTGTATTGTTCGAATATTTTGGTTTCATATTAGTAAAGGCACTGTTATGCAATGACCATCCTCTGTTTTACAGCCGAGAGACACACAAGATTGCAGTGTTTTATGTTGCTGAGGGACAGGAAGATAAACACTCCATTCTTACGAATACTGGGGGAAGTCAAGCCTACGAGGATTTTGTAGCTGGGCTGGGCTGGGAGGTATTTATTAAAATGTTTTTATCCTAGGTTCGTTTACAGATAAAATTACAAATCCCTTTATATATTGAGTGTTTGGCTCTTCAGCATTACTCACAAGTACTGAAATAAACTTGTTTGAAAATGGAATGTAAAGAAGAATTCCTGTTTTAATGTCATTAGCAATACTAGCTATTTAAAATTAAGCTCTTACAATTTAAGAAAGTTTGTGCAGGCATTCTTTAATGAGCAGTCCTGTACTTGGCTTTCAGGGACTGACTAGGAGGCATCTTGATTTCCCTGTAAGCCTGTAAAGTGTTAAGTCAATTGAAATTTGAGCTTTGCTCAATTTTGGGACTCCAAAAAAGTACAAACAAGCAGCTTTTCACGTACTCCCTCCTTCCTGCATGCCTGGAGGCATGTATCAGTTCACACATTCCACCCTACTTCTCTTCCAGCAGTCAGAAATAATGTGATGTATCCCATCATCTGTGTGGACTTGCAGCTCTTTAGTCACTTGTTTGATACTGTTACAAGGATTTCCTTTTTTACATCCTTTCTTTCAGACCATACAGGTTTAATTACAACTGTAAAGTTCTGTTTGGCACTGTTGCACAGAATACAGTAATGGCTTTTTGCTCCTGGCTGGCTGCATAAGAAGCTGCAGGTTTTTTGTTCCTCTTGTAACTTGTGCTCATCAGGAGTGTCCACATGAGTGTCTGTCTTGTTTGTTCTTTGCTCCTTAGGCATACAGGAGTATATGTTTCTTTACTCCTTAGGTATATAAGAGCACTACCAGATCGACTGTGTGGATAATAACTCTGACTTTCACACAGGAACAGAGGAAAACTGGTAGAAATCTGCTGACTGTCATGAACATAGATGTTTATTTCCCACATTTGGGAGAAAACAAAAACACATTAGTACCTTCAAATATCCTTCTTAGGTGGGTTAATTCTCTTAGGCATTATTAGATAGTTTAAAGAGTTGGTAATTTGGATTAATATTCCATAATGAGACAGCTAATATTTTAATATCTTAGCATTAAATTCTAGATCCTTTAGTATCAGAAAAACAAATATATCCCATATGGGCAAAGATTAAATGTATTCACATATATATATGTATATGTATATGTATATTATATATATAATATATATATTTATATATATAAATACATATTATATATATTACAAGTATATATCCAAGATATAACTTTCTGTAGTCACTGTTTTAAAAGTGAAACAGCACATTAAGCATGCTCATTTATTTCAGTGCCAGACTATTCCCCATAGAACTAAGACTTACAAACTTATTTACAAATTATCAGTTACTTTCCTGAGATTTTTTTTCATATTCACAGAGTGAAAATTTCTCAAAAAAATATATGAAAGGTAACAAGACAATGTAAAATTGCCTGGCTCTCATACAGAGTTTCTTCAGAGCTCAGGTCAAAGTTGATGTGGTATCACAGAATTTAAAAAAATTCAAAAAACACACATAAGTGCCTACACTCAAGTGATCAAGTGAATGCAGTAAATATTTACACAGCCTTTCCTTTTCTCTAACCTCATCTTCACAGCAGCTTCTGTGGTGACCATGGAATATAGAACGCTACTGCACAGCAATTGATTTCCAATCTAGTCAGTGAGTCTGCGTTCTTTCAGAAAAAAGCATAACTACTCTTGTGAAAAGAATCTTCACTTTAAAAGTTCAGTTGAAAGTGCATTTTAAAGCATAAAGAGTGTATTTATCACCTGATAATTTTTTTTTGTAAAGTTTCTTGGACTTTATTTCTAGGTAAATCTCACAAATCATTGTGGCTTTATGGGAGGACTGCAAAAAAACAAAAGCACTGGATTGACCACTCCATATTTTGCTACCTCAACAGTAGAAGTAATGTTCCATGTGTCAACAAGAATGCCTTCTGATTCAGATGACTCTTTAACAAAAAAGGTGGGTGTCTCTAAATAACAGTTTCCCTTGGTAATAAACCCAGAGCAATTAGAGTCAAAGAAAATCCAGTAACTTAAAAAACCCCCAAAACATAAAATATCATAACATCTTTACCTGCTAATAATTGGTATTTTACTGAAGTAGCTCAAGCTGTATAGATTATTCTCTACCACTTCTAATTTTACCATACTGATGATTTTTGCTGTCATTGCAACTGTTGTCAGGAACATATGTAAAGTGGGGAAAAGTGCAGAGAGGTAATGGTTGGTGTAAAAGAAAAAGCATTACATCTGAATGATGTCTTAGTACTTTGAGACCTTAAATGCCAGTTAATAAATATGTGGTGAGTACTTTTGAACATGATTTTTATTCCACTTAAGGGTCATCTTTTGGCTATTAAAATTATTTTGCTTTTAAAAAATAATTAAAAATATTAAGACAATATTTATTGCATATAAGGTGTTTTGTCTTGGAGCAGACACAGATGCTCAACAGTGGTATGATCTCGTATAGCTGCATTAAGAAAAAAATGGTTTTCTGTATTGGTATTTTTTTCTTTAGAATTTAATAAATTCCACATTAGTGATAATAACTTACAGTCTCGAACATGTGTCCTATTATAAATGAACAATTAGCTATCATTAGGCTGTCCCCCCGTCCTGCATACATACATCTTCAGATGTGCTAATCCATTCAGTAGACACGTTAATGAGCACTGGTTGAAGTGTAATATTGAAGGAAGTGAAGCTGGTTGACCTCAGCATGGAGTTTAATACTTGTAATTAAATTAGACAGTAGACAGTTAGTAAAGAGAGAAATAGCCATGCCTCTGGCAAGCTTCAATAATTAATGACTTTTTTGTTCTTTGTGTTCCACTTGAAGAAAAAAATATTATTGTTCTTATTATAGACTGAGTTCTAAATCCTCCCTGTTGCATCTTAGGTTGGTTTGTTTTAGGGGTGTTTTTTAATTAAAAATGTTTTTGCTTGTATGCCTAAAATGCTGCATCCTTTCTGTTCTTTATTTCCTGAAGTAGAGCCAGGGCAGTACTTAGGTTGTTAAATGATTTATAAAAGTAGTTTAATGGCAAAGAATGACTAATTTTAAAATAAGATTGTTGTTACTGTTTCAGTATAGAACAATGTGTATTTTTGTTTCTAGGTGACTGGCTTCTTTATTTTCTTAAACAGAAACTGGGTTTTATAAAACACAGCTTATAATTATCCTTACATTGTTTGTTTATAATCTGTTTGAATTAGAGCATTACAAAGCATTGACAAGGGGAAGGATGGGTCACAGTGAAAAATAATAATGATTAATTTGAAAATGCTGTGGACTTCAGCAAGATCTCATGTCTGTTTCTAGGAGCATGTCAGGAATGAGTGTTGTAGGTTGCTCAAAGAATCACCAGCAAAGGCATTGGCAAAAGCAGGTTTAATATTAAAATGAAAGTGTAACAAAGTTCATTGGCAAGGTTCAGTCTACTACTTCTTAGTGATGGTTAAAGCACACAGAGAAAAGTCGGACTAAAATCTAAAATTAATCAGTCTAAAACTAAAATCAACCAAATATGATCTACATGGAGGCTGGGGATGAAAAAAGGGTAAGGATAAAAAGCAGTGAGGAGGATCCTCCCATTGAGTCACAGAGTGGAACCCCTTCCCAAAGTTAACTGCAGAGTTGAACAACGTTTTAGGCCTAAAGGTTTTAACAGCACTTAAACTTAACAGCACTTAAGCAACAGCCTAATTTAAATTAATTTAACAAAAGATTCCATAGAATTTACTATAAGCACAGCAGTAATTCATTTATAGGCCTAACTTACTTACGAATCTAAAGTACTTATGAATTTAAGAGAGCAGCATTCATAGTACATTTGCTACAGCATATTCACAGTCGCACACACAGACCTAAAGCAGTATGTACAGGTATATACCTGTGAAAAATTCTCCTCGAGTTCAGTGAAGTACTCACATCGGATGCCTTTGCGTTTTCTCAACAGGTGAAGGGTTGATCCTTGGGGAGTGGGATATCAGCCCAGGCTCTATTGATGGCCGTCCCCTGAGTGTAGCAAACTTGAGAGTTTGCTGGCTCTGAGAGGTGTCCTGCTCAGAGGGAAATTGCTGGCTGCAGCCCACTGGTGGTCTAGGAGAGGTCAAAGGGTCTCTCTTAGGACCACTGTTTATGGGGTCACAAGTGAGTTGACTTTAGTCATAGTAATTTTCCATCTTGTCCACAATTCGTTTCAGTAACTGTCTTTGAAAGTTCAATTACAAAAATGTTGTTCCACCTGAGTTGTTATTCAGGCAAGAAAAATAACTTTCCAAGACTGTTTGTTAAAAAACGGGAGCTCGTTAGACAGTGTAAGTTCCTGGTACCGAACAGTGTTTCTTATAAGCTCAAGAGGAGCTTAGCCCAGGTACTGTTAGGGCTAATGAGCACTTCTAAGATGATAGTGCAGCCCAAGGAGAGGGGAGGGAGGGATGCACCACCACAGAACACCCTGAATCTACATATAGCTGTTTCTGCCAGGCAAGGTTCAATGCTGATCCAGACCTCCTGTGACTCAACTTGTGAAAATATTGTCAGCTGGACTTTTTAACAACTCCAGCTTGCTACAGGCCTATTTCTCTCCTACCTTACCCATAATCTCACTCATCAGTAATTTGGAATATTTGAGCTCTGTATAGATATGTAGAGTGTATCAAAAGATTGGGATTATATTTGTGGCTCAGCTACTGATCAACTGTTTATTTAAGCTATTTTATTTCTCTGTGACTTTCTTTCCTGTTTTTCCTCAGTGTTTTGGTTTTGTTCTTTTTAAGCATATTTTCCCAAGAACGGAGGCCTGTGAGCTCTCTTTATTTCTCTCCTCCCTTCCCTAACACCTTTTGACCCATTCCAATGGAATTTAATAGAGACACGTTTCAAAGCTGTTCATTTCAAGTATGTTTAATGATGATAGGCTAAGTGAAGGAGATAGAGGGAGTGAGACTTTTAGTGCTCCTACTCAGCAAGTAAAGTCTGCATGGGAAGAAGCAGTAGATATCAAGAAACCAGCACTAGAGAGAGATGTTATGAAATTCATCCCAAATTTGAGAAAAGCATCAACTGAAGTTTACATCTTGGGAGAAACCAGCAAGTGGTATCAGGAGACATGAGTAGGAAAACAGTCTTAATTCATATACTAGTTCTGCAACTACTTGTGATGCTTGGACTGAACACATCAGCAAAAGGAATGTGTTTTATGAAATCCTGGTTAGCTCACACACACTGTCAAAATTACTTGAGAGCCATGTGAGTTCTAAGAGTTGTAATTGTTATGAGTGCATGTACTGTTCGTGACCTCCAGAGAAACTTGAGATTTAAGCTTCTCTGCAGGTCTTTCATGTGATTTTTTTTGTCTGTTTTATTCAATGGGAGAAAAACAAGCAAACTTGCAGTAGCTGGCTTTGAACTGTTGCTGGTTTTTATTTTGTAAATGTGCCTAGAGGTACATGATAGGTTCATCTTATAAATGGAAAATAAATTAAATTAAAGCAAAACTTCTTCCTGCCAGTTGAGCCACTGCAAAATCAAGATTCTGCTGTTTCAGGGGCTAAGCCATTTTTAAACTTATTTTCCATCAGTCTTACAGAGTAGGAAAAAAAAATACCTCTGAAGTATTTGTTTCTGAAGATGTGAATAAGAGCAAGAAAAGATGTGAATTCAAGAACTGATGAAAATCTTCTGAATGTGTAAAGGAACTTAACATTGAAATGCATATATAAAATAGGTATTTAATTTGCAAATAGTAAATTAAAGGTTTAATGATGATAATGCAATCCATTCTGGTTTTCTTATAATTAAAGGTTAGAGTTAAAAGGATTTACACTACCCTTACAAGAACAAACTTGCAAAGAGTTTCAGGACTAAGTAATGTGAGACTCAGTTTCACAGAATGAGGAATCTCATTTATGTGCCTCTACAGCCTATCACCAGTCTAGTTCCTCCTTCCTTAGGAGGAACTTCCTAGAGGAGTGAAGGCATTTTAAGTGAGATATTATACACCTAGTATGTAAATAAAAAGTAGTAATGTTGCTAATGATTGGAATACTAATTTATCTTGAGCTTTTGGTGTATTATACTGTTCTAAGTTGTGCATGACATCCTCCTAACCACATAAAAGGTTTATGGCTCCTGGCATTTATAGCGGGGGGGGTTTATTGTGTTATTAACATGTAATGAGAACTTGAGGGTTTATAGTTGGAAATTATCAGTAGATTATTTTTTGGAGTTAAAATTGGATACACATGTTGCTTAAAAAAAACCCCAACCAAACAAAAACCCAAACACATCATAGTTGTTGAGACAAAGTTTTGTGAAAAATTCATCTAGAGGGTACATACACTGTAGACAGTGTGCTGCTTGCATTTAATGGACAAAAGTAGCTGCATTAAGCCATTACTTCAGATATCTCTGCTCATTCTGTTCTTTTTATAATAAACACTTTCATTTTTGAAGAAGAAAAAAGTTGAGGCTAGCTGTTGTATCATAAGAAAATATAATAGCCTTTTTTCTCCCTCCTTTAGGTAACTGGGTATTAGAAATTACAGTAATTTTGGCAAGAGTTCAAGGGTTAATGCAACAGATAAATAAAAGGAATTTTCTGTAAATTGAGCCCTGCATTATTTCACTTGTCTTGCCTTTCGAAACCTAACTCATTTAATTTTAAAAAGTAAATACTTAAATTCTTCCTGACAGTGTGCTTTGCTTTTACTATCGTTTATTACTTCAATTATACTTGGTATCACTTAGAACAATCTGCCATTTGGAAATTTCAGTATAGCCTGCAGCTTCGTATTAAGTCTGGCTGCTATTGTAACATGTACAGCATATGACACTAATGTATCAAAATTAGATTTGATCATCCCTCCTGGTTGTATTTATTTCACATTTCTTTTGTATTCAGTTAACATAAATGTATTAGGAGAGCTGACACATGATGATGGCTATAGAGTAAGAATATTTTAAAGTATTTTGAGTTAAATTTGAAATTTCAGGTAACCTAACAGTCGGTCATTTTTATATATTTGCTCTAATGGAGTAGAGTTTCAAAGTTAGCCTAAAAAAATCTGTTTGTCTCTGGTATCTCCTCAGGGCTGTCTTCCCGACAACACAGGTTTAAAATGTCTAAAACAGAGCTCTTAATCTCTTTCTCATTGCCACCTTTCCAGATCACCACAGATAACATGACCATTGTGCCTGTCACTTGTGCCCATAGCCTGAAATCATCTTTAATTTGGTCTACTTTCTGGATTCTTACATTCAGTCTGTGCTTAAGACTCTTCTTTTTCCTACCTACCATTTCTTGCAACATAGCCTTTTCGTACACACAGTTAAAATTTATCCACTATATCATAAACTGTTGTTTTGATCCCTGAATCTTCCTTTCTCTGGCCTTGACATTGCATTCTTGAATAATGCTGAAGACCTTTTTCTTGTCTTTAACACCTTTTTACAGCTTCTTTGCATTTGTTCAGCTCTGTTTTGTGTCTTGCCTTATGCTTAGATAATAAACTCTCCAGGGCAGTTTGATCTGTGTTTAGAGTGTTAGAATACTGGTGTGTAACCTATAATTCCAGGTTTTCAGCCACAATGTATTACTAGTTACTTGAAGTATAACACTATTTTAGGGCTTTTTATTATTTATATTATTGCTGTGCCTTATGTTTCTGGTACTGATTTGCACTTTGTTATGCTTACTGTGAGGTATGCACATATGAAGTTGTAAATTCAGGAACATGAAGTCAGGAAATGAATGTGAAGATGTAGTGGCTCACACAACTGGTAGTGAGTTTTGAGTAAGTATTAACACAGAATACAGTCTTTACATCTGTCCATTCCGTGTGCACCAAATCCCATTCTTTTAGGTAGCAGTGGGACCACACCTTGGGAAACCATGTTTCTGTCTGTCCTCAGGGTTTCAATGAAAAGAGGTGGTTACAGTTCAGTATCTTTGTCCCACTTTGTCCACGACACTGAATTCTGGGATGATTCCAATTCAGTACATAGATATAAAGAATCCAAATTAAAGATGAAAGAGGCCAGGTTCTGGCTCTCCTGTGGTTTAATAATCACGGTGAATGATGGATTCTGCAAATGTCTGTTGTGCTTGCGGGAGAACTTGGTTGTGGAGCACTACTCAACTACAAGATCCTTCAATAGGGAACTGAACAATTGAGAAGAAAATCTGAAATTCTTCTTTCTAAAAAGTTTATGCAAAACCTAGCAGACCTTGGAAAGCTTTTCAAGTTAATTTCATGTGTCGGATCTCTTCCATGAATCAAGTGTTGTTGAGGAGTCAAGTTACCCCCATTCAAGTTTTCTCATAACCTTTGCTTGCTGACCAAGGTGAAGACATCTGACAGAAGCAACAAGGAGCACTGTGTTCGTGTCAGAGCTTCTTATGATCTAATCTTGAAGAAGGAAACAGAATGACTTATCCAGAAGTTAGTTATTCTTCAGACATAAAATCAGCAACACCTAACCTTGTTTACTTCTCTATTATTTTTGTCAGTCATCTGACCATCCATAAGGGAAACAAGGTTTTGATCTTTGTTTTGATCCTGAGTACTTTTCATTTTGTTATAAACCACCATTCATAGTTTATACTATCATCCACCTACTTGCACCATCTGATTTTGACTCTCAATCCATTGCATGTCACAGAGATGCCATTCTACATTTTAGTCAAACTGGATCATTGCCAGATCATTCTCAGTAGTAATCATGAGGTGAAATACATCTGATAGGACTTGGAACTCTTTGAAATAATCTGTTTCATTTTCCTTTTTCTCCGAAGAAGTATTTTCTTTTAGCCTGGAATGTATTCTCATAAATCTATAGGGGTATAAAGCAAACTTTGAAATTGGAGAGAAAAGTCACTAATGGCTTTAGTACCAAATATCCAAAAATATGTGTCCCTTGTCAGTAATCCTTCTGAAATAACCACACAGTACACTTCTATCACACCAAAATCTATATTAGTCTAATGTGAAAGCGTGCATCAGTAGCAATGCTCTGTCTGGATAGCTTTCATGGAAGTGCAAGAACTGGTGTCCTGTCTGATTAGTTGCAGGTGTCAGTAACAGGTACACGGGGGTAAACATTTGAGAAATAAGGTTCAGAGGCAGTGATGCCCTCAAGAAGCTGCACTATCTAAACTCTGTATGGTTTTGATTATTTCTTTGGCATGTACACTGTCACCATCACTTGTTTCTAATAGTTCAATGAGTTTTTTGTCTCCGAGTCCAAAGATGTTAAGTAAAGGAGGAAATAATTCTTTTAGTAAATAGTTCAATATTGCTGAATTAGGAATGGTGCAGTGCAGTGATGGATGTATTGCTTTTTGGCAGTCAGTTCAGTGAGTTCAGTCAGTGCTTCAAATGGCCATCCCTCAACCTAGGATCATGTAGTTTTTTTACATTCCACAACATTTCATGTCCCAACTGATTTGCCTCATGTTTTCTCTTTCACTAGGCAGCGTCATCCTCCCTGAGCTTTTCACTGGCTTGTAAGTGTGAACCCATCAGTCCCTGATAGCCTGTCATTGTCATATTTCAACAGCTAGTTTGACTGTCACTTCACTGAGGAAGCAAAATGAGAATTTTTAATTTTTTTTTTTTTTTTTAAATCTGAGGTGCAATTTCTCATTGACTTCTCTGGTGATAAAGCCATTTAAGAAGGTGACAACCCTGCTTTCTGCTCCTGCACCTTCAAAAAGAGGTGTCAACAAGTTTTTTTCTTGGACTATGTTTGAGACCAGTACAGTTACATGAGCTGAGTTTAAAACAAAAACTTGGGGTTTATTTTCCCCGCTTGGATCATGTCTTTGATCCATTTTGAAAATGGTCTCATGTATGCCTGGAGAAGAGAAGATGACTAACTGTGGCAAAGAGAGGAGGCCAAGGATAGCAGTTTATTAGACAGTGATGCTAGAGGAGAATGAAGTGAAGCCAAACCTTGTGTAAACTGAAAAAACAGAATTCTGCCATGATGAAAATCAATGGAAAAGTCTATTCTGGTGCCAAAGTGCAAGGTTTCTTTAATTAATGTTTTGCTACGAAACAGAAGGGTTAGAAGGAGAAGTTGCTTTTCTGGTAATTTTGGGAGTTGGGGTTTTTTTTTTGGGAGTGTATTTGGAAGTTTATCTTAGCAAGTATGGAAGTGCTCCAAGCTATCACCAGGAAAAAAACCAGCTAAGTGTGCTTTGTATCACTCTCTTATCACTCCTATTGACTTTATTGCTCTCCACAAGTAACCAAAAGGAGGTTGTGGAATGTGGAGGTAAGTCTCTTTTCCCAAGGAACAAGAGTCAGAACTAAAGGAAATGGCTTCAAGTTACGCTAGAGGAGGTTTAGATTGGATATTAGGAAAAATTTCTTCACAGAGAAGATTGTCAAGCATTGGAACAGGCTGCCCAGGGAAGTGGTGAAGTCACCGTTCCTGAAGGTATTTAAAAATGTTGTAGATGCGGTGTTTAGAGACATGGTTTGGTGGTGGACGTGGCAACGTTAGGTTAATAGTTGGACTTGATGATCTTGGAGATCTTTTCCAAGCTAAATGATTCTGTGATTCTTAAGATAGGAGAGGTTCAGGCTCTCAGAGCAATTCTGCAATTAGTTGTCTTTTATGATGTTTGTTATTGTTACATGTTATCCAAGGTTTCTGCATCTGCTGTTTGCATGTTGCACACCAGTCATTCAGGTTGCTGCCTGGTTTTATTCTAATCTAACTAAGTGTTATTCAAAATAATTCAGCCATCTACACAAGAGGAAAGAACAACTCACTTCAAAGGCACTGCAGCCATTGTAGATTAGACATATGAATGATCTGGTCTAGGCAAAACAAATGACTTGTTGAGCATCAAAGAAGGAGGGTATTGATACCATCTGTCCTTTGCCCAGTTCAACACTGAAGAAAATCCTTTTTTCATAGAAATACAACCCTTTTTTCAGTCTGATACAATTTAAAGCTAGAAGAGATGAGAAGTGACAGATTCTTTTTTATTTTTTTTTTAAGTCTGCTACTGACAACTGGTACAAGCCTTTAGATAAGATGAAGGTAGCATTCCAGGAGGTTTTGTAAAATAAGTGAATACTTGCAGTGAAATTTCTCTGAAGACTGTGTATATGTTTTACTTTTATTTGAAGTTCAGTTGTGTTCTAAAAATGAGTATGGCAAATTGTTGCCTTTTTATATACAATAGCTTTTTGTATGTGCCCAGATTGGTATCTGTATGTTACCTGTTAACAACAGTTCACAGGGCAGTCCTTCGAATAACATCAAGGTGATTAACAAACTCCTCCTACCTAAAGCTGTGGAAACGAACTGAAAACTGGGGGTGAAGACAATTGTCAGCTGTAACTGGTGATGCACTAGGAGATAAAAAAGAGATTCCAGATTGAATTTTCAGAAATAATGCCCATTTGGCCATTCTGAGCCAGATCAAGAGCCATTTTGAAGGGGTTTTTTTGGGAGTGGGGTGCTGTTTTTACAAAGTTGTACTGGTTTCATGGGAAATGACCGTTTAGTTTAGTTAATTTGGGGGCTATGGAAAATGCAGTAGCTATTCTCCTTTAAACGATTTTTGTTTGTGGTAGGCAGTTTGGAATTTGGCTAGAATTATGAGGTTAAGTGCTCAAATACCCAGCTTTTAAAAAGATGTTCATTCATATGCTTAAAACGTTCATATAGAATTTAGTAATTTGCTACCTATCAGTGATGACAGTCTGGAACAAATTTTAGTAAATCAGGTTGAACCACTTTACATCCTTGAGATAATATCAACAAAATTTTAGCTTTCAGTTGAAAACATTTGCATATCTGTTAATTTAAATAGAAATTGACACCAGTATAGAAAAATCTATAGCACAAACCAATACTGTCAACTAATATTCGCACTTGTAAAAGAACTATAGTGTAATTTGGGGTTTTTTACTCATTTTTCTTCATTTGTTTTTAGTGGGTTTGTCCTTTTGAAATATGTGCATTTTATATAGCTGTATGGCTATAGAATATTAATTAAGGATATTTAAACTGATAGGTTTTTATCCCTGATTTTCTAGCTAAGACATTTAGGAAATGATGAAGTACACATTGTCTGGTCAGAGCACACTCGAGATTATAGAAGAGGAATAATTCCAACAGAATTTGGTGATGTTCTTATAGTTATCTATCCCATGAAAAACCATATGTTCAGTATCCAGATCATGAAAAAGCCTGAGGTAAGGGTTTGTTTTCTTTTGTTCCCTTCATATGTTTAACATGACGTGAGTTTTGTTTACATTCTGAAGTCTTGGTATAATAGACTGGTCCAACAAAGTGATGTCTTGAGCACTGACAGTTGCAGTGGTGGCAGGAGGAAAAGGGAGAGCTCAGTGAGTACAATGCATAGTAAAATCAGTAACTTGAAATTGCAAAGGCCTGATCCTGTAAAGCATATCTGCTAACAACATAATCTGGGAAAAAAGCTAGAATATTCTGCATAATAAATATTAAAATAAACTTGCCAAACCTTTTTGTCAAATTTGATACATAACTGAGGTAGCTGAATAATGGTCTGCTCCAACTTCCTCCATCCATGTCCTATTCCTCTTTCTTTCTCTCAAAGCTAGTTATCACTTTCTTCTTGACTCCGGACAGAATTTGGAGATTATTCAGTAAAGCAAGACCATTCAACCCTTAGGCATATGAACACACATTCTTTCTAATTACTGTTCCTCAAATGTCAGTGCTGGCCTTGTTCTTAAAACAGTGTTTTAGGGTAGTGAACACTGACTGAGTAAAAGTAGTCATGAGTTCTTGTACTACCTAACTTCTGTGTGTGATGTCACTTGCCATGAATTTCTATACTTTAAATATTACTAGAAGCACTAATATTAATAACTGAGGTATATGAGAGAAACACCTCTTTATGGTGACTACCTCTATGTATTGATATGCATGAAATGATATTCAGTTTTGTTATTACCGACTTACATTTTTAATTAATAAGGATATTCTTTCTTTTGCTACTTTAAGTACAAATAGATGGATTATTGGGAGCATGCAGGTTAAGAAGGAAAATGAGAACTGTTGAAAACAGGGATTGTTGTTAGTCCAAAAAAAGGTTCTTGTATGTGAAGAAAGAAGTGCCTTCCATCAGATTTCAGTATTCTCAGAACTACATTAAATGATGGCAAAAAAAATATAGGATCTAAAATTCTTTTGCAGCATTGGTTTCGTCGTTGTATGCTCTGCTCCCTTTGCTGAGCTGATGCACAAATTTTGCTGCTCTTGACCTGCTTTATGTCATTAGCTTCAGATCTTTATTCAAATGTACAGGAAATGCAGATAGTTAATACTGAGTGCTTATTTTGTTGGGTTTTTTTTTAATTGCACAATGATGATTGGAGAAATCATGCCAAATAGAGAATTATGCCAAAACATAAGATCTCTCTGTTCTGTATACCTCTTGGGTGCTACCTGTACTAAATATTGAGGTTTTCTACTGATCTCACAAATATGGCTTTACACTTAGGGTCCAAAGAGGCCAAACTTTGACCACAGATTTCTCCTGTAAAGGGCTTACAGTCCATTTGTATAGATAACATAGAAGGGCAGAACAGATAGAATAAAAGAAAATAGAAGGGAAGGGTCAATGCACTAGTAATTGTATGACAGTTGCACATTGAGTTGATCCTTATGAAAATGTTAATATCTAAAGCCATGATACATACTATTTTAAAATTTGAGTAATTATTGCTTTTGCTTACTACCACCTACAGTATTGTCAGCTAGCCTTTCAACCTCATAAACATCATATGCATGACTCTTACTAGGATTTTGGCAGCAAATATTGAAAATGATCTTTGATGAGACATAGTATTCAAATAGTTGCTTAATTTTCTTCAAATACTGTGTTATCTGTTGCCAAGGATATCGAGCTGTATATTTCCACAAGAGAAAAGGTCTGACATGTAGCATAATGACTGCTTTGATAATCTAGAAATGAGGAGGGAAAAAGAGATATATTTGAGTGCTCTATTGTTAATGTTGATTGCTAATTGTTACAGCTAAGATCTTGCTTTATGTTGAACTTCTAAATTTTTTATTCAGGTTCCGTTTTTTGGTCCACTCTTTGATGGTGCTATTGTGAATGGAAAAATTCTACCTATTATGGTTCGTGCAACAGCTATAAATGCAAGCCGTGCATTGAAATCATTAATCCCATTATACCAAAACTTGTATCCTTTCACTCAAGTGGTTTCCAAGGCATATGCATTCCCTTGCAGTTCTACAGATATGACCTTCATGTTTTCTGTAATTTTATTTTTTTTGTTGGATTAATATAGGGAAAATATTTTTTTTAATGGTGACGGTGCCTGCCTTTAGGGAACTTAAACCCATAGAAGAGTATTCAGATGAAGACCATCTTTTTTTTAACTAAAATAATAATAGATTCAGTGCTGAAAAATTGCTTGTTTCTGTTTTATTACATGTACTTATCACTTTTTGTTAAGAAAATTATTTTAATGACCATTTTGTGAGTAGTCTTTCTAAAATAGCAATGTGTTGATGTTAATGATCTTTTCTTCGTTAAATATATCAAGTATTTATCCCATATTAGAGAGACTTAAGTTTTATTTTCTAGTTCCAAGAATGCTGCTTTCCTTCAAGATGAATTTGTTAAATTTTTGTCATACAGATTTTGTTATTCAGCTCAGAATACCAACTTGTTGTCAAAATGATGTTAGTGTCCTAGTAAATGTGTCAGAAAAGGCTGTCTCATTCTTGTAGTTTTCTGGAAGGGCTGCTCTTGGAAGAAAAGATTTATCAACAGAAATTAAAAAATACAAGGTAAGTCAGTCACTTATACTTCTTCCCATCTTAAGATTGAGTTCTGTTATGTACATGTTAGTTAAATCAACAAGAATATACTATTTTTGAATTTCATAAATTGAAAGATAAGTTTAAATTTTAATCCAAAAGAAATTCTGGGCTTAATTTCCAGCCAAGCTGTAAATACTAGCATTTGTCATGTGACAGATTGTTGCTAAAATACTCTGTTTTTTTCTGTGGCTGACTGTTAATACTTGCAGAGTTTTGGATTAGATATGATGAAATGGATTTACAGATGAATGATGGATGTGTTTTAAGTGATCACATCAGATGAATGATGGATGTGTTTTAAGTGATCACATTAAGTGACGTTTATGCCATTTCTGTAGATGACAGATGTTGATTCATTGTATTTTTGTGTTTGGAAAGGTCTGATCTTTTTGTCATTATTCAAGTGGCTTAGTCAAAGAATTTAAAATCTATTATCATCATCATTATACCATGAAAAATGATGGTTTATAGCATTATATTGATGTATAGTGATGAGCAATTGGAGAACAATTTACTTTGAAATAACAAACTTTCAGTACAACCCCTCCACCCAAGCCTATGTATTTAAACTTCTTTACAGAATATGAAAGTTGTAATAAATTCCTTGAACATAGCCTGGCAGCTCAATGTCTAGGAATTGGCCAGTTCCACAGAGCTGTGCATTGCATTTTTAATTCAGTTCTCAAAATTGTACTTTTTGATATGCATCAAAGCACAGCATGTCATTTATTACATAATGTGGCCTCCACTAAAATGTTGATGTGTCTCCTAATATGGTTAACACAGTAACAGGAAAGCATTGTGTATTTGATATTAGATGCATTGGTTGGTGGGTTTCACATCATATTTTGGTTATGAAGCTTCTAAAGTACCAGTTGATTGGACACTGATGTTAAAGGGTGGCTTTGTTAAGTAGTTGGTGGAATTCTTTTTCCATCTGGTTTGGAGTATAAATTCATTGTTTAGTATGATAATGTAAAAATAAAAATGGGTTGTGAGAAGTTCTTTAAAAGCTATTTGCTTGATGTGAAATTAGAAAAAACTCTACAAACTTTCTTGACTTAGGCTATGGTGGAGTCAGTTGTGTCAGTGGAGAACAGCAAAAACTGTTACAATTCCAAGTCTGGCCTAGCTCTTAGGAGTTTAAAAACCTCTTGGTTAAAAATGTCAGGGACATGCTCATGCTCTTGGTGTTCAAGCCATGGCCAGACTTGAGGTCAAGAGGGAATTTTCCCTCATACAAGAATGGCAAAGACTGGATGTTTCCTGTAACATGGACAAGGTCTGTTATCTAGGAACATTTGAAAGTTGAATCTAATTATGTTCCTGCAGTAGCGGGGAATTGAAGATGTCAAGGACTGTCTTTATTATCTCCCGCTTTTTTCCTCTGGGATATTTTAGCTATGGCTGCAGGAGTTCACTACTGGCTTTTAAGTTTGCAGTGGACTGAAGGGTGTGGGGAGCAGACGTATTTTATGGTCTGTGGTTAAATAGCTCTTCTGGAAACCCTGCCAGACTTAGTGTCTCTTGCAGAAAACAGACAGGATTCGTTGACCAAGGTAGTCTTTCCTTGTGTTGGAGTGTTGCTGGAGCAAAGAAGAAGAGGGCTCAGAGTGATGAAAACAATACATTCAAAGAGGGAGGAAAAAGGGAACAAAAAAGTTGTTTTTCAGAAGGTACACCAAAAGCAGAGTCCAAGCTGGAGAAGTGAAGCTGATAATCAAGGATTTCCACAAATTCAGAACCATAACGGTTTCAGTGAAAGAGAATTCTGAAATGATCTGCTTGAAATTAATCTTTGTTTACTTACTTATGAGTATCTAATATACTGGGGCAGCGCTAGTTTATTAGGAACGTTGATGGTGCTTAGTGGAAATACAGTTGAATGTGGATCTCGAGTGCACAAGAGTACTTGAGACTTGTAGTGCTTGAAATGTGTTTTGTGTGACATTTCTGTATTAGCTCTTCTTTTTACAGCAGAAATCTTTCATTTCAAAGCCAGCATCAGTGTATGGATGTCTCCCTACCTGCAGGGGTGTGGTTTGTTTCATGGTGCTGTGTAATACTTGGTGGGCACCTTTTGACTTAGTAGGGAGTTTAAAACATATACGTAGGTCTTTGCTTATCTGGTTTTGAAGAATGTTTATAATATCACATTGTAGATCCTTGCGGTGATGGATCACGGTAAACTCTTAATTAAACTAGGACTGTTCTTAATTAAACTAGGACTGTGTTGATCTCCTTGCATATGGGATGGGAAGAAATTGGCACTGAGTTTGGCCTTCCTACTTCCAAGGAGAGCTTATCCATCTTCCGAGACAGTGCATTTTCTAAGTGCAGACCTGACTGAAAAAATCAGCTGTCATTTGTAATCAGCAGAGATATTCAGTCCTCTTCATGTAACCTGATTGCAACTTTTTCCTTAATGCGCTGGTCTGTTAATCATGATGTGGCAATGGATAGTACATGTGAATGGTATAATAATGGTTGCATGGATACAGGAAATTTTTGCTCCTGTCTCTCTTATAGTCTTCCCCAACCCTGAGTATGTGCTGTACGGTCTGAAGTAGCTTTCTCAGACTGACATATTCTGTCAATCACCTTCCTCTTTCTGACATTATTTTGACATCTCTGATAGCACACTTAGATAACAAAACACTTTGAAGATTGGGTTTTGTTAGTGATTTTTAAAGGTTTTATCTGCTCAGTGTTTTTATTTTTTTGCTCATAATACCATAATAATATGTTTCCATATTGTAGTATTTTAAGATTAAATATTTACTAAATTCATCAGCAGGCATTACTCATGCATGACAGGTATCCTACTTTATTTGATGCTTGACATACTCATTGCTGCAGCAGTGTGAAGAGCATATTGCTATTTGTGGTGGAGTTTTTGCATTGGTTTGTGGAATTTGCTTTAGTTTCTCCTTCAAGGATTCTCTGGTCCCTCATTGTCTTTTGCTGGCCTGGCTTTCTTGTACCAGTATCCCCTCACCAACAGGTGGCATATATGCACACAGTAGTGGGTGACAAACACAAAATACTTGTATTGTCTTGCTAGTGAAGCAGCAGTACCCCCTTATCTCTCTCATAGCTGATGTGTTTCTTCTTCTCATTGCATTTGTTGTTGTCTTAAGAAGTGCATGCTTATCTCCTGAGTACGCTGCAGCTGCACATACACTAGGAAAACTTGTAAGAGTCATAAATGCAGGTGTAATAATGTGACTGAATGTTGAGAACAATCATTTTCACTGTGATGTACAATAAGGACGCCAATATTTAGGAGATTGTTAAATACTCTTTATTTACTAAATTGCATTGAAATTCCTGATATGAATGGCTTTATTCTTGGCTCACGTCTCAGAGCAACGTCTTTGTCCCATTCTGAATTCAGAATCAACCATGTGTGGGAAATGGATCAATACTAAATATTTTAAACAATAGAAAGAGTGGCTTCATATAAAATTTTACTTGAACTTCCTGAATAAACAGCAGATGTTAGCCAGATGCCAAGAGGTAAACCTTGGCATAGTAGGCACCTCCAGTGATACAACTTGTTAAAATTATTGCAACAAAGCAGGAAAAATACTAGAAACCTTTGGGGAGTGAAATTCCAGCTGTGAAACAACGAGTGTCACTTTTTTGCACATTGTACGCAAACTTTAGAGTGTTAATAATTATTCCAAACTGTCTGCACTTCAGATAGTGCACTTCAGACACTGTGCTTTCTGTCTTACTTAGTATTCCCCTACCAAAGGATGCTACCTAATATGTAGCTATACACGCAGGCAGAAATTCTATTTAGCATCTTTTAAATCTCAAATGTATTGACATTTTAGACATCAGGAATATAGATGACTGTTTTATCCTTAATCATCATAGCCTAATTTTCACTTCTTTCTAATAATCTACAAAATCTTTGACCTAATGCCAAGAATTGGCATATCTTTTTGGTTTGTTTTTTTTTTTGGTCACATGAAACCAATGAATTTAAATAGCAGAAACATAATACTGCTCCAAGTATTCAATCTAAAAATGTTATCAAATAAATCTTAATCTAAATTATTGGATAAATTAATCTTTGTTATCAAAACTGGAAAATTGACATCCTCCTTTTTTTTTGGTATTGTATAACTAAGTAGTTGATACTTGATGTATTGTAGCTAATCTTTTGACAGTTGTCTTCCAGAAAAAGGGAAGATATTAACCCCATATGGTGTCTGACAAGACAGTAACTTATTTATGAATAAAATAATGTCTGTGAGTGGCTTGTTAAAAGTTTACTCTGTATTAAAAACTGATCACCCAGCAAAAGCTTTTTTTCTTGAGACGGTACTCAACTGCCCCAAGAAAAGGTTTTATTGGAACTGCAAGGGTTGCTGTGTACTGTGCCTGCTTGATCATCTCCTACCTCGAGATAGAATTGTGGGCTCTGGAAAAATAAAGAAAGTGTTCTTTGTTATGGCATACAGTGAGCAAGGAGTATTCTTCAGATTCTGTGGCCACATTTGTTTCACTTAATTAAGAATACTTGTTTTATTTGCATTTTCAAAATGGAACTTGTGAAGATTTTGAAGATTTCTCACTAGTATAGAAACTTAGAAGTTAAAACTGGAAAGCACTGATTTTGGCAATGCCCATTTCCCTTCCTCCAAGTCCAGTAAGTTTTCTATCTTACAGATGCATGAGCATCTGTAAAAAAGTGCATGGAGTGATACTGTATCAATGCCAACTGTGTATCAAATGGGAGAGGCATAAGGGTTGCTCTTTCTTAGTTTTGGTATAGTGAAAGGAATAATGCATGACATTATAATTGCTCTTCTAGTATTTTCTGATTTAGAATTTTTTGATATGCCATATGCCAAGACTCTGCAAACTTTGCTATATTTCAGGCAATACAATTTTGATACAGGACATTTAATAAGGTTTTAACATACCTGTTAGTAAGTTTTTCTGTCATCACAGGGGAGAAGATACCAACATTAAAAATAATGCTTGATACCCTTTTTTTTTAAACTACCTTATATGCTTTACACAAATAAATGAAAATTTCAGGATTTCAGTGAATATTTATTCCATCCCTGAGTCCTGCCATTGTAACCTTATTTCATATGAGTTCAAGTAAGAGCCATGGATAAGTTTTTTCCAAAAGAAAATAGAGTTATTTCTAAAATCTGTTTTACTGTTTAGCAACAAAAACTGTTTTCCAAGTTCAAGCAAGAATCATAAGGTACAGAATATGATGTTCAGTCTTTCCTGTTCTTTGAATTGCTCAGTTTTGCTGTTCTCCCAAATCCTAGCTTTGCTGCCAATGTATTTGATCTTTTAATAATTAAAAATGTGATTAATTGCCTGCATACAATGATATAACACGAAAAACTGAAGATTTCAAAGACATCATGTAATAGTTTCTCTGTGCATTATAAGACAACCTAAATATAAGAGAAAAGTTTTCACAAAATCGTGGAATATGCTGAGTTGGAAGGGACCCAGAAGGATCAATGAGTTCATCCCTTAGCTCTGCACAGGACCATCCCCCAAGAGTCACACCATGCACCCAAGAGCATCATCCAAACACTTCTTGAACTCAGGCAGGCTTGGTGCTGTGACCACTTCCCTGAGGAGCCTGTTCCAGTGCACAACCACCCTTTGGGTGAAAGACCTTTTTCTGATATCCAAGCTAAACCTCCCCTGACACAACTTCAGGCCATTCTCTCGGGTTTGTCACTGGTCACCACTCTATAGAGTCATGTGTATATCGTAGAATCGTAAAATCAACCGAGTTGGAAAAGACCTCCTAGATCATCAAGTCCAACCCTTGATCCAATGCTGCCATGGTTACTAGACCATGGCACTAATGTGTGTCTCCTTGTAGGTATGCAATGACAGTAATAGCTATCTTTATTATCTTTACAGTACTTTTCTCCTGAACTAATGCATCCAATTAATGTATTTTCCTGTGATGTCACAAGTATATTTGAACAAAAAGAGACTGTTGTAAGCAAAATTCCAGGGGAAATACCAGGAAGATATAGTACCAGGTTACTTGCATACTGTGGATGACTGAAGTGTTCAGAATGGCAAACCACTAATGCCAAAAAAAGCAAAATGCACAGCACATAAATAACTGCTGCATTTAAGAATGTTCATATTAAAAAATAATATTTTAATATGTTGTACAGAAAACTAGTACAGTTTGAAATATCTCATGTAAAGGAATTTTTTGCACAATGGCAATGTGGTGTAATAGAATAATTTAAAGTAACTTTTGTATGGATAACATCACATTGAAGTTTGCCAAATTAAAAAAAAGGCCAAATGAAAAAAGAGCCAAGATTCCAAAGCATAAATTGTGCTATTTATGTTCGTTAAGTTTGGTTTGAAATCCTGTCTTAGGGACATCTTGCCTAACTATATATCTCATGCTGCTCAGTAAATGAGAAGAGTATTGATTGGCATATGCTGCTTAAATCGATCACCTTGACAGCCAGAATTACAGTAATCTGTCAGTATTAATGACTGTCTTTCAAGCCTTGATACCTCTCCTTCGCTTGTCTCATCTTGCCTCACTTCTTTTGAAGTGTATTTTCTTGCAACCTCTGGTTTTGTCAGGGTAGGTACTTTTGTAGGGGGTTTTTGTCCCCTGAGTCCAATTTATTGGCTTGATCGTGCAATTAGAGTTAAAATGCAACGCCAGGGAGCAAAAGTAGACAGTGTCCTGAGTAACAATTGGACCTCAGAGGTAGTGCAAGCCTGTTCTCAGCCATGATTTATTAGTTACCTGTTGAAAGAATAGGATTGTTTTGCAATGAATAATTCCAAAGCATCACTTTAAATGCCTTTGATTTTAGCCACTATAGACAACTGATTGAGCCAACATTTATGATAGGCTTTTAAACTCTTTCCTTAGTCTTTGTCATAAGACACTTCAAATAACTACTGAAGAAATACTTGCAGATCTGTGTACAAAGCTGCTGTGTTTACTACATTTTCATGTAGTGAACATAATTTCACATAATTTCCATTGGTTTTCATGCATTTTTAATATGAGGAGTAAATTGAAGTATGAAGCTTGAAAGCTATTTTGTAATCCAGTATATTTTCATGTTTATAGTCTGTGATTTTTTTAGCAAAACTCATATATACTTTTCTTTAGCAACATTTCTGGATTCGCACAAGTTCAAGTAAACACGCCTTCATTAGTAACTGCCCAATTTCTGATCCCACAGAATCTGCCTTCTCTACTGCTTCTAATGGGCTATCTGCAGATATGAATCATAGAATCATGGAATGGTTTAGGTTGGAAGGGACCTTAAAGATCATCCAGTTCCAAACCCCCTGCCCTGGGCAAGGGCACCTTCCAACAGACCACGTTGCTCAAAGTTCCATCCAGCCTCGCTTTTTATCACTACTGGGGATGGGATATCCACAGCTTCTCTGAGCAATCTGTTGCAGTGTCTCACCACCCTGACAGTAAAGAATTTCTCCCTTATATGTGATCTAAACCTACCCTCTTTCAGTTTAAAGCCATTATCTCTTTTGCTATCACTACATGCCCCTGTAAAAAGTCCCTCTCTGGCTTTCTTGTAGGCTCTCTTCAGGTACTGGAAGGCTGCTATAAGGTCTTCCTGGAGCCTTCTCTTCTCCAGGCTGAACTCTTTCAGTCTATCTTCAAAGGAAAGATGCTCCAGCCCTCTGATCATCTTCATGGCCTCCCTCTGGACTGACTCCAACAGGTCTTTCTTATGATGTGGGCCCCAGAGCTGGACACGGTACTCCAGATGGGGTCTCGTGGGAGCAGAGTAGAAGGGGGGAATCACCTCCCTGCGCTTGCTGGCCACACTTCTTTTGGTGCTGCCCAGGGTACAGGTGACTTTCTGGGCTGCAAGTGCACATTGCGGTGTCGTGATGAGCTTCTCCTCAGCCAACACCCCCAAATCCTTCTCCTCTGAATTGCTCTCAATCCATTCTCCACCCAGCCTGTTCTGGTGCTTGGGATTGCCCTGACTTTGTAGTTGGCTGTTTTGCACTTCATAAGGTTTGCACAGGCCCACTTCTCAAGCCTGTCAAGGTCCCTCTGGATGGCATCCCTTCCCTTCAGTGTGTTGACAGCACCACATAGCTTGGTGTCATCGGCAGACTTGCTGAGGGTGCACTGTCCATGTCACCGATAAAGATGCCAAACAGTGCTGATTCCAGTACCAACTCCCAAGGAACACCTCTTGTCACTGCTTTCTGGACATTGCGTCGTTGATCACAACTCTTTGAGTGTGATCATCCAGACAATTCCTTATCCACTGAGAGGTCCATCCATCAAATCCATG
The DNA here is from genome assembly GCF_003984885.1 of Neopelma chrysocephalum. Taxonomy (NCBI): domain Eukaryota; kingdom Metazoa; phylum Chordata; class Aves; order Passeriformes; family Pipridae; genus Neopelma; species Neopelma chrysocephalum. Next base: position 31,683,923 of record NW_020897693.1, on the reverse strand, counting down.
TCTCTCAAACTTAGAGACAAGAATGTCATGTGGAACAGTGTCAAATGCTTTGCACAAGTCCAGGTAGATGAATGACAGTTGCTCTTGCCTCATCTACCACTTTAACACTGCTGTAGAAGGCCACAAAATTTGTCAGGCACAATTTGTCTGTAGGAAAGCCGTGTTGGCTGTCACAAATCAGCTTCTTATTTTCCATGTGTCTTAGTATAGTTTCCAGAAAGATCTCTGCATGATCTTGTCAGGCACTGAGGTGAAACTGACTGGCCTAAACTAGGATGCTGGAAACACATGTTAAAGAGATATAGTGTAAGTGCATGGGTTTAAGAATCAGAAGATATCTATAACATATTTTAATTAGTAGTACAGCTTTTTTCATTAGTCACTCTTCCCTAATGAAATACATGAGATTCTCTTGAAAGTGGTAAAAATGCAAAATATCAAATAAGACAAAAATAATTGACTCTAGTAATGTAATTTTTTACTAATAATTGCACTTATAAAGGCCTGAGTGCTCTGCTAATGTTGTAGACAGTTATGAGGGAGACTCAAATCTTTTTGTACTGTTTAGAAAAATATATTCTAGGTTCTTCTACATTCTTTCATAAATTGAATTTACCCATCCAAAGGAGGAATACTGGTTCTACTGATTACTGTACAAAATATGAGTAAGCTTAATGCTGGTAGCATTCTGTTTTAGAATAGAAGGATGCCAGTGGGCTATCCTGAAAAACAGTGATGTGTTTTATGATCCTCCTAGAACTTCTGAGTGTGGATGTATCAGTACAGACAGCTTTGAGAGAGGGAAATTGTTCTTTGTTATGGCATATTTTTAAGGTAGGAAATTTTTCTATGTGGTAAACTAGAAGTTAGTAGTGGAATCACTCTTTCATTTTAAAATGTGTTTTAAATATCTATAAATTCCTCTTTTAAACAAAAATTTGCAGGGAGAAGGCTACAAGTCCTTGAACTGGGATGAAAAAGATAAACTAATTCAATCTTACGCAGAGTTGATTGCCTTGTATGTAACACAAAGTGACAGGTTTTTTGTTAATACCTACTTAACCTTATTAATTAATTAAACATTTTGGATAACAAAAGCTCTTTGTTAAAATGTTAAGACTCTTGCCCCCTTAAAGTGTTAAAATTTATATAGATTTCTTTGATAGCTCTCAGAAATCTGTGAATAAAAGTGGGGAAGATTAAACAAATTTTCCTGATGTTTCTAAGATGTAAAGAATGAAATGTTTTTAAACTATTTAAACCTTATTTTTATGTTGCAAAAGACAGCATTGTTTATTGATTTAATCCTTTTCTTGTCATAAATTCACCCTAATAACAGGTAAGGGGTGTGCAAACAACTTGCAAGATTTGTACGTTAAAACACTGAAAGCTGTGTATATATAAGAATAAGTATATGGCACTGTGTATGGTGGATTCTGATATTTAAATTGGTGGGAAATGTGGGAGATTATTTGCAACAATCAACACTGATAAAAACAGTAACGTTTTTGGGATGTCGAGTGATGTTTTTGGGTGAGTTGAGTAAGATATTGGCAAACTGTTTCTGTGTCGTTCTGCATATGCTAATCAAAACTGTTGCTGCATGCTTTCCAGTGCCACCAGAGGAATTAGAAGATCATAGGTACCAAAAAAAAAAAGGATTAATAGAAACTAGCACATCGTTTGTCTTTGTTCTCCTGCAGGTCTGTATTTCAGTTACTGAACAAAGGGGTTATATATAATACCTGGGAGTATGTGGAAATATTTAGCTGGAAATGGAATGTACTTCATGTAAAAATATTTATTAATTTAAACAGGTCAAAATTATTACAAAAAAGTTATAGTTTATTCTGTATTTGCCACATAGTTAGTAGAAAAATGGACTAAACTAACATAAAGCAAGGATTAAAAGTTAGTATTACAGTAATTGGAATTACCATATGGCAGTCCGAAGGATGAGTCCTAATCATAGCCTGACCAGTCAAATTAATCTCAATATACTTTCTAGACATTGAGAAAATAGTTTAATTGCCGATTAACTGCACCTGAATAGATCGTGGGTCACAAATAGATCTTTCTCCTTCTGAATGCTTCTCCTCCCAAACATAGAAGAATGCAGGCTATTAGAAAATCTTTTAATTTCTGCTTGCCAAACCGTAGTTACCATCCATCTGTTCTTGCCAATTGGGGAAAAAGGTCAGTTTTCAGCAAAGCCATGCATTTCACAGAAGGTATGTGAAGTGAAATTTCACAGGGGACATGATGGATCCTGATTCTTAGTGATAAACCTTAGGGGCCAGCAGGGTTGGCATATGGTTCAGCATGATATGAAGGCTTGGGTTCCCTGGCTTCACTTCTTTGGCATGGAACTGATAAAACCTGGCTTTTAAGTATTGTTTCACTGGACACCAATCATGGGCAGCAGGAACTGCCCACTTAACTCTCTGTGGGAAGGAAGCCCAGGCTGTGTTCACAATAGTACCATTGTAGTGCTGCAGACTGCTCGCAACAGCTTGACAGCACTAGGGAGGAGGGCAAAGGGGCTGCTTTGCTAATTGCTGTTCAAAATGAAGAAAGAGGGAAATAACTGAAAATTAATATTTGCTTTCTTCTTTTAAATAGAAACCTGACTTTGATTTTCAAAAATTGTTTTTAAAATCGAGTTTACTGTCCTCCAAAGAGGCTTATAAGTAGATTATCTTGTGCTGGTACTGCAGCAACCCAGGATAAAGAGAAAACATTCTCTTCAAGTATAAAAGAAAAAAAAAAAGGTAGTTGTGAAGTTTATTAAAGTACACAGATTAAAATTAATAACAATTTCTCATGAAAGATGTTTTCTTGTTACTAGTAGTGTGGAATTGCAAATGAATATGTATCTATATGTGCAGTGTTTTAACTGAACAATATTTAATATTAATATAATTTTTATTTGTGTAATTTTACAGTTTGTAGTGATTTCTTCATGAAAGGTATTCACTGTTTTTCTCATCAATGAAGATGTCTATATATGGAGAAAAAGTATTTAAGATAGAAATTTAAATATTTGAATGTATGAAAACAGTGGGCTTAAGCATTCATGCTAATACCAGAGAGCAGAGAGCCAGTTTTGCTTTTGTATTCTTTACCCCCATCAACCTTAAATATCTGAGTTAAAACTGATGTAATGCCGAGTGTCAGAGGAGCGATAAATCCCACTCCTAACATCAAGAGTTAGTTTGTAGGGTTGCAGTTCCCCTCTGGCCTCTGCTATTCCACATTTGTTGCAGTCATCACTTCAGCCCGCACCTTGACATTTCTCAAGGGCACATTTGGTACAACAACATTAATAAACTTCAGTCCCTTGGCCAGTTGGCCCTGCACCTCCCCTGCTACCTCCTGCAAACCCACTGCTGCTGGCAAGCTCTTCTGTCTGATGGCAGGAGCATCGCTCCAGAGAGAGCCTGAAGCAGTGGCAGCTGTAATGGGCTTCAAAACAATTAGCACAACATACCTCATAGATTCATCGATTCCCATCTTGGATATATTAGTAAGATAAATCCTCCCTGGATGTTGGAGTAGGAATTCTGCCTGCATATGGGCTTCAGCACTGTTTCCTTCACTGTTTTGTTTTCACCTCCAGAGCCTGTTACTAAAACATGGACAAGTGGAGTATTTGTAAATAGTGTCATTAGTCTTCTAGCTAGCCAGCCAAAGTTAATGAATAATCTGTTAAAATGTTCAGGTATTTGTCTTTCCGCTGCCAGTTACTTGATCTGACCTTTTAATTTCATGTTAAAATGCAGTTCAGAGTTTGTAGAACCTACAATACTCAATGAATGGTACTGAAACTGATCCTTTCTACTATATGTTTGTGTTAATATGCTTCTGCTATATTTCAAACAGATAATTCATTGAATGCCCATTCTTCCTCTTACTGCAGAGTAGATTATATTTAAGTCAAGATTAATGGATAGATTCTGATGTTAAAACCCAGTCTCTGAGCCTGTCATTCCCTAGAGGCATATAGTGCATTAGTTTAAGCCAATATGCTGCTTATCGCAGATACTCTGACACTGTCTTGAATGACAGTTTACTATACTTTGTAGCTGCTTACTCTGCTAATAAAATCACTATATTGTGTTCTTGATAATTACAATATTAAATAGAAACTTAATTGGATTACTGCACATTTAGATACAGATAGTTCTTAAGTAATTGTCCACTGTAAAATTTTTGATACTCATTTTTTCCTCTCATGCAGCATGTTCTGTCAGAGTCCAAGCTTAATATTTAGTTCAGTCACCTTAGATGAAAAAGTGCTGAAAAGAGATCTGCAGTGGGATTTTTCAGTGCAAAGGAGTATCTTTTATCATATAGGTTTTCAATTGAACCTTGTTTTTTAAGTCCTTCCGTAAGATGCTCTCATTTGCCAAAGTCCTTAAAATAAAATAACTTCTGGTTGTACAGAGTTGAAGTAGTGTTAATTCAGATTTTTTTCCTTAACTTTGAAATTGCTAGAAGTCTGAGCATCATTTTTGTCTTTTTTGCTGCCTAAGATGAACAGAATTAGAATTAATTCAATTCAGTGTTTATTTTTATATGCTTATCTTTAAAAACACACAACTTTTTTATATAACTGTTTTTATATAGATTATATTTATATTCTGAACAATATTTGTACTAAAATTAAAATTTGTGTAAAGATCATTACACTTGCACTTAAATTCTACATATCTTTATAAGTGCCTTTTGTAAAGGAGCTTGGTGCAGAGTGGTTACATTTTTCATTTCATAATTGAGTGTTTTAAGTGGTTAAGCATAGTCCAAATTTTATCCAATTCCAGCTTGTGTTAATAGTGCTGCACTCACACTGCCTTAGCACCTGTTATGGATTTTGAGTCATCTGGCAGCCCGTGGGACTTAGATAAAGAAGTACCAGGTGTCCTGCCTGTCTCTTAATTGAGACGCAATGTAAACAATATAGGCTTGGCAATATGGTTATAGGAATGGATTAAAGCCCAGCTTTGTCTGCACTGATGAATCACAGCTTTTTCTTCCTAGAAGATGTTATAAACCACTGATGAATTTAGCTAGCTGTAAGATCTGATGGAACAACATAAAAACAAACAGTACATCAAGGATTTTCCTGGAAAGACAGTGTTGCAAAATATTAAATATATTGGGTTTTCCAGTGAAAATGTAAGCATCAATTAGAATTTCTTACAACAATTTAGCAATTTTGAAAGCACCCACACTGTAAAAATGAAGATTCTTACAGAAATTCAGATAAAGTCCATGCCTTTCAGTATACAGTGTGTTAGTAAACTAGGCAGAAAACAATAGCATTGACTTGGAAACACTCAGTGGCTGCAACTTTGTCTAGCCTACACTTACCTGGAAGGACTTTTAACCATTTAACTATAGAGTAGATATAATGTAAGTAATCTCCTTTAACTGTAGGATTAGTAATTTTAAAAAAACCCTCTAAATGGCAGAAGTACGTGTTGTTATAATTTGCCTAAAAACAATTTATCATAGATTTATTGAACTTTTTAGTAGTATAAAAAATTAAAAGTAATTTTCATTATATTCATTTAAAGAATGATTCAGCAATGTATTGGAAACAAATTGCAAGATCTGAAGTGATGGGATTAGTTTGTATGGATTTCTCTATTATATATTCCCTGATTTTCTTTATGAAGAAATACACCTCAGAAATTGCCTCAGAAAGCCCTTTTGCAGTTACAACTTGAGTTGAAAAAGAATTTTATGAAATATGTTAGATACTGCATTTTAGGTTTTCTTAAATTCTACAGTCGTGAGCTGTTTACTTGTTTTTCATATACATTCTCATTTTTTAGGGAGCTACATTAGTTAGTAGTTTGTTATATATACATTACTTCTTAAAATTAATGATTTTAGATAATTAATAAAGCCCCTTGTGCAGTTTTAAAATGGTTTCACCAAATGCAACATGAAAGTTTATTTTTGAAATATAACTTTGATTTCTCTGAGGTTCATGTTCTATTTTTATGGTAAGAAAATATATTGTTACATTTTGCAAAAGAGCTATATTGAAAATATGGTTCAGTAGGAAAAAAATCACCTTAGAAGACTATAATTTTTTTAATTCTTTCACCTCTTTAGTAGTGTCAAGCATAATAATGTTTTTTCTTCTCTTTCACCTAAATAACTTGCATCAGGTATGAGGAGAATGAACTGAATTCTGCTTTATAAATCATCAGTGTTGTGGCTATGTTCCAATTGTATATGCAGAAGTTGCTTTCATTTACAGCATAGCTGTGTAAACAGATGTACCTAGCTAAATATTTATTTGCTATTTTCAATATTGGCAGTATTAAAGAAACACTAAAGAACCCATACTGACTTTGAGATATCAAGGTGACTTGAGTAAACAGAAGATATAGCTGGAAGAAAAAAAACCCTCTTTATTTGTATGCCATGCGAACTAGATGTGGAAATTGCTGAAATGCAATAAATAGGGAACACCATGATGCCACTTCTACAGAGTCACTTTTCAGAATATAAGAGAACTTTAACTATTCCTCTCGGTGTGGCCAGTTGATACTGATCACCCACCTACATACAAAACGCAGCTAGTTGCAGGGCTTCCAACACTGGATCAATAGCAGCCCAGCTTACATCCTTAACTCCAAGAGACAACAAAGAGTACAAATTGCTGCGACTCAGTATGAGTTCAGCTGGTTTGACAACCAATGCACAATCTCTTCTTTCAGAGTGAGATTTCCAAGAAAAAACTTCCATTTCTGTTATGTGTGGGTTTTGTCCAGTCTTCCTGTAGAAGTCACATTCTGCTGTGGCTAACTTTTCCTTTCAGCTTCTTAAAACCTTGATCCTAACCCGTATTTATTATCTTTATAGGGGAGGCAATCCTTCTTTCACACTTTGATGTCAGGAATTGAAATTTACTGGGAAAAATGTGCCAAATAAAATCGATGCTTTCATCATTCTAAGTACCTCAGACTGTACCAATTAATTCTGTGGGATTTGCACACCTTTTCAGGCCAGAGAGTAAAAAACTTAAAATCTGCCAAAATATTCCATTCACTATGCTTTATTGTTTCTTTGTTTCCTTTGGTCTCTGATATCCTAGGAGCATTTTTGTATGTTGACAATACTACAGATTTGGAGCTTTTTTCTATAAAAGATGGATGTGTGTTTCTAAATTTGCTCAGGGGGCAAATATAGTAAACAAGACAGTTCCATCTTAGGTAGCTTTTCTTAAAATATTGATAATCTCTTTTATATAAACTGTGTATCTGTGCAATTAAAAAAACCTACAAGAAAGTATCTCTGGGTATAGAATTTTCGTTTTCCAATTAAAGATGGAGCAGCACTTTGGTTTCTGCTTGTCTTAAATTATTTTCCAAATGCCTGGCTGACAAAGTCATACTCTCCACAATCATATCAATATATATTGACTTCTTAGATGATTTTGCTAGGAGTTGGAACTGCCAGGGATGCAGCTGTACATGTATTTCTGACAGTAGTTTGTAATTTAACCTGAAAAAGTCCATCTTGCTATTTAGAAATGCATGTTCTGGCTTTTTTGTATGAGGTATTTCGAGACAATCATTAAAACCTTGTCTTTTTTTTCTTACCACTGGAACCAAAGCATCTCAGGTAGTGCATACTGATATACAGTTATATCATGATGTACATATATACAATTACAAAAGTATCAGGAGGGAAGATTTATGAATAAAACCTTCATAAGAAAGTGTTTCATTTCGACTATTGTTCAATTTTTCTGAATGAGGGACACGATGATGAAAAAAAATGAGTGAAGAGCCCACATTTGTACTCCCTTTCACAAAGGAAGTCCTTTTGTTTTAATTCTGATTTTTTAAATTTTTCTGAAAACAAGAAAAGTCATCAGTTATTGGACTCAGCCAGCCCAGTAGGAGTGTAGGACTGCCTGCAGCATTGTTGAGCTTACAAGTTGGATCTTCATCGTTCTAGGGATGCTTGCTGAACTATAGTGATCCGGATGCATTTTAAATCCTCCAGGCATCATCTTGAAGTCATATACAAAGATCTGCCCACTTCAGCACACACTAGAGCTGCCTAAGTGCTTGCTATATCCCAAATAGCCAAATGCCCAGTTCATGCCTTTGTCTACCCAATGAGTAGGTAGGTATTTCTTTGTTCTTGTGACCTGCAGTGCAGCAATGCTGAGTTCTGCAGGTATACTCAATGGATTAGAGCCCACACAAACCCAACAGGAGGTAACAGCCTTGTTATATCAGTCAGCCAGGAAATGAGAGAGCTGCTTCCAATTTTGAGACCATATCTCCTGCTCCTTACAAAACTGTTCTAACCATTGATTCTGAGGACATTTTGTAATCAGGCACACTGAATTCACTGCTGAAATTGTTCTTCGTTTCATAAAGTAAGACCTCAATCACAGGGAAAGTACATGCTTATCTGTGTAGCCTAATGGTTATGGTACTTTCCTGAAGGAGGAGAGTCCCTGCATTCCAGTCTCTGCTCAGGAAGTGTTTGTTATCAAATGGTGTTTGGAGCAGGCCGATTTGTGAATCTAGCACTTAGGTGTTCTGGTAATAGACAGATTACATAGCTGTGAAGTCCTATATCCTTAAATAAAGTCGTGGAAATTTTACTCCATGTTTAAACTTTTTTCTTCATTTTTTTCAGCCTCAGGTTACTTTCATTTTAGGATTGGTATTACTTGGATGACTAACAATAATCATGCATCCACTCTTTAACTGCAAAATACTAGATAGATTCATTGTAATGCATTTTATTCATCTGTAAAACAGAGAAGTGTGAAGAAGAATGGAAAAATACTATGACTATGAGGAGATTAGTTCAACAGAAGGTCTTGAAATATGGAAACAGATGAAGAGGTTGAACAATGGGAAGTATGGGATTTTGTAGAGATTGCATGGTTAAAATTACAGGAAAGAAAAAAATACAAACTGAACAAATAGGGATTTGCGGAAATGTAGCAAACAGATTTCTGTACCAAATTGAAGGATAACAAAGCCATGGAATAAAAAAAAAAATTGGAAATGTGAGGTGATTCTTTTGTATATAAAGGAAAGGGATTGCTATGGTGGATGAAGATGCAAGGAGCAGAGCTGTTTTGCTTGTATTATTGTGGCACATACATATTCTTAGCATTGACCCCAGTCTCAATATACTGAAATGGAGTATAGCACAAGACGGATGTTTGTCCCTCAGAAGTGAAAAAACCAAGTATAAAACTGAAGACAACAAGTGAAGGCAGATACAAAATTCAGGGAAATGCAAAACAATAGTAGACAGCACAAATAGTTGTGTAACCTACGCAGAATGGACTCGTAAGTCTTCCAAGATGTTTTCCTTGTTTCTTTTTCGATAAACGTCATAACCAAGGAGAGAATTTGAGGCAGGGATTGTTTTGTGGACACTTATGGAGACTGGTGCTAGGCATAAGAAACCACATAGAAGAAAGTACAAAAGTGCCTGTCCAAAAATGTCAAGATGAGTGAGAGTGACTGCATTAACTGACAAGAGGTGAGTGATTTTGGTAAAATTATGAAATAGGTATGCACTATAAAGTTCCAGTAAGTAGCCTGCCTGCATTTGTGGTAGGTACTGGTGATGATATCTAAAAAGAATGCACCATCTAAGTAGTATGTTCAGAAAGTGGGCTCTGCAATGCTCTGAATAGATATAAGGAGGGTTAAAAATGCATTTAGTGAGGGCAGAGAAAAGGATATGGCAGTATCTGAGATGTGAGGTAAGAGCCTAGGTAATTTGTTCAGGTAGATGGCTAGAAAAAGTTCTAGCTTAGATTTTGCATAAGGAGTCCACAAGATGTAGATGTGGTCTGCCACAGGAACCTAAACCTTGGAAGTGATACAATCAGCAGAGATGGGGAGCTATTAGGTGTAGACATGAGATGTTGTTTTTCAGACAGATTAAGCATAAGTAGGTGATCTGACAGCCAGGCTTTCGGTGCTTGTTCCCAAGTACAAATCAACGGGTTTAATAATGGAAAGTGCAGTATTTTCAGATAATAGATTTTTTAAGATAATTATTAATAGAAATAATTGTAGACTTAGAGAATAAGTAAAATGGATTGTAATGCAAATGAAATTTTAGCTGGAGCAACTACAACCTGAGTGACCTATAGAGATATGATTCCTGATTTTTTCTGGTACTGATTCTATTTTTCAGAACAGTTTCTTCTGAAAAAGTATAATGAAGTAATTAGATTTCTTTGTTAAGTTTTTTGCAGATTATGCATCTGCAAGTTTTTAGTTGACAGATTTGGACAAGTGCCTTATAATTAATGTATATCTTTCTTATCCATTCTCTTTTTTTCCAGTTAGCACCTTCTTCAGAAGCAAAAAGCTCAAAACACTGTTGTTTAAGTGTTTTGTCACTCTCTGTGCCAGTCTTTCTCCATTGGTTTGTCTGTGCATCATTCCCATTCCATCTTAATTGCTGATGCCAATGGCAACATCCACTTGAAGTAAGAGTACAGCTTGCATTGCCCTATTATTACTAGCCATTGAGTTTGTGTGTGCCACTCAATCTGTAAGTGCTAATAAGTCTTTCCTAGAGAGTAGTGTTTTAAAGAAATAAATGTCTAGCCTATTAGAAGTAATGTAGACATTAGCTACCATGGGGTTATGGTCACTCTTGCAGACAGTTGCATTCAAATACAGCACAGAACCAGATTATTTCAGCCACAAAAACATGTAAAACTGGAGTTTTTAAATAATAGAATATTCTCAATACAAGTGACTAGAAGATAAAAGTATTCCAATCTCATTTATGCAGTCGATAACATAAAAAAGGAGTCTTCTGAGGAGAGTGTGTAATTTCTTATTGCAGAATAGAGCAAGCTTTGGACTTGGTTTTTGCCTCAGATTTTTGTTTTGGTTTTAAGCAGGGTTATGTTTTTAACAAGCTGCAGATGGTTTTGTGAAATGTTGTGATGAGCAGCAACCCAGATAGTTGGATTAGTTTTCTCTAGGTGTACTAAGTATGCATTTGAATTAGGCTTCTAGAACTGATAAAAGCATATCCTCTTCACTGTGTAACAAAAACATCATTATCCTCAGTTAGCATCTATGTTGAGACTTCTTTATTTGGTTAGGAGATAGGAACCAAGACTGGAGAATGAGAATGTCCTTGTCACGCTCAAAGCAGAAACTTTCCTTCATTTTACCTTATTTGTGTATAAGCTTTGGATATAATAGGATAAACTAAAAGGTTTCCTTTAGAGACCTCTGAAAGTAGACCATTTTAAAAGCAGGTAGGTGTCTACCCTACTTTTTCATGAAACATTTTACCCATTCAAGCAGACTTTTAAAAACAGCTTGTTTTGATAGCAGCCTGTTCTCCTGTGGGCCTTCAGCCTTTGCTTCCTGGCAGCACCTTTGGTGCGAAAAGAGAGTGATCAATTGGGAGACTATCAGTGCCAGCATGCATAGAGTGATAAGTTAACACACCACTGGGAATTTCTAGGGCCCACCAAGATACTTCACTTCTAATGTGCTAACAAGCTCATTTTTCTACCTCTTGCCTCTTCAGTTATTTTTTTTTCTCAGAAGAGCTTAGAAGTTGAGTGCATCAGGCATAATGAAAAGCTCTGTAGGAGGGAGAAGCAATAACCCCATTTTTCCCTTTTCAGCCAAATAGAAAATTAGTTTCTGGTAATACACAAAGGCCAGTATTTTTTGTGCAAGGGGCACTGCTGTGAATCAAAGGACTCTATTAACTGCAGAAAATTCAGCAGCTGTGAATCTCCCCCAATGAAAAAAGTGCTTTTCAACAAGTTGTGAGATACGTAGTATTATTTAGACTTCAACCATCAGTTTCATCCTCTACCACTTATACATAGCCTCTTAAAAACTGTGCTATATTAGTCTCCTCTGTTAAGGCTCAATACTGTGTTTATCCCCCAACCTTAGAACCATTACAGTGAGAGATTTTTATATTTTCTCTTGTCCCAGTGCTTCTGTTATAGCTTCTCCAAACTGCGACTTCTGCTGCGGTTCAGCTGGATTTAGAAAGAATTTGGTACACAGATTTTGGAGGGAAAACTGTTTCCCAGTTTCACTATGTAACCAAGTTATGATCAAAGGAAATACGATAGAAGCAATTTTATTTTTTGTTTCCAGATAGTATATTCTCTATAATTTTTTTCATATTTAGATAGACTGTAAAATCTGCAGTAAATATTGTACAGAAAAAAAAGGAATAAATTGAGTAGGAAAAGTTCTGTAGTTGTTGAAGTTTAGTTTTGTAACCTAATATGAAGATTATTGTTTAGAACTTTAATTTGGTTTTGGGAATTTTATTGCTTACCATAACTGAAAATAGTATCATTATTTATTTGAAATATTAGCACTTGTAATTAAAAATGCTTATCACATGAAGTGCAGTTTTTATGTTTGAATTTCTAAAAAATGTGTGCAAGATGAATATTATCTCCATTTCACAGGTGGTGAAATTGAGTCAGAATGGTAGTTTCCTCACTGTCCCTGATCCCCTTGAAAAGTGCAGCAGACCTGAAATCAGAACCCAGGACTTTCAAGAAACGTATTATGAGTGCATTCCTCCACAGCATGCTGATTTGTTTGGGGATTTTTTAGGAAAACAGAACCATGTAAGGAGAAAATTACCTCACTATCTACAAATAAATTATGAAGGGAAAAAAAAGTGAGCATAACTGTAAGTGTAAGGGAAAATTTCTTATCATTCTCTGTTTCCGTAAGATAGCTGGAGAGGGTGTCCCTCATTCAACATACTGAGTCCAGCTGGAGGACTTGAAAGTTGTGCGAGAAAAGGTTAACTGATTTCTCAGTTCAGCAACTATACAACATGAAGTCAGCATGGTAGTTTTTCTTGATAATTGTATGTTGCTGCCTGCTGCTCTACATTTTGACAGCCATTTCCATAGTTGCTTTCATGAACAGCAGAAATATTCTCTCTTTTTCTCGCTCTCTCTGTGCTGACATCAAATTGGGCCTGCTGGAACAAGAAGCCTGGAGAGGGTTCTTCAAAAACAACAACACTTCAAAATACTGGTCTCTTTTCAATAATATTAGAAAGGGAGAACACAGGGAAAAGGAAGAAGTACAGTATTTTTCCTGTCAGTGCTCTGCCAACACCCTGTTAACCAGTATTTAAGGGTCCTGTGGATTCTTTACAAATATTCTTGCTTGTTTTAATGGCATAATTGACAAGGTGTTTCTCCCTGAAATTTCACTGTGTATTTATCTTAACTCTGTGTGTGTGTTTAGGGATTATGGAAGCAGTTCATTATGGGAAAGTGCAAAATCATTTATTTTGTTAATGCTAAGATTATGTTTTATGCTACATCTCTTAAAAATTGAAAAATGTTTACATTTAATTGGGACCAGAATATAGGCAAATTGGTTACTTGAAAGAGAGTGTTTAAGTTGCTATTGTTTGAAAACAATTTCAGGAAGTTTTGCATGAGACATGAAAAAAATACAGTTGAACCGTATGGTTTTACATTAATCGTGTCAATTTTACACTTAATATTATGTCAGTGCATCAGAAAATACCACAGTTATGTAAAGAATTAAAAATGTGTACACTTACTGAAATACATGATATGTATTTAACAAAAACAAGAATTCTGAATTACTGGACACTGATATTTAGCAGTTACAGTACATGATATAAATTCATCCTTAATTCTTGGCTAAACCAGTTATGAGGAGAGAGCACGATACCTGCAAACAATTGTTCAACATCATCTAGAGCCTACAACTTTTGAAGATTTTGCTGCTCAGGTTTTCTGTCCAGCACCTTATCACCATTTGCCCTCAGAGACGGGTAAGAAGTTAAGAACAGTTTTTATACAGTCTTGCTTGAAATGCAGTATCCTTACTTATAAAGACTGAAAACTCAGACCTTTGCACATCATTGAGGGTTACCATTAATTGGAGAGATGATACATACTTGAGAACCTGGGCAAAGTTGTCTTTAAATCTTTATTCTGTTTTCTGGCATCATGAGCCAGTGCCTGGCGTTAAGATTTGGCAAGCTGCTTTAATATAGCAATCAGACCCTGTATTTTTACAGAAAATTTTACCACATTCCCCTGTCTAAAGTCTGCATGGAAGCATTGGTGCACTTTCATCTAGGCTAGTTCAGGCAGAAATATTCTCTAAGTACACCTTCCTCATAAGAAAGTTTTAAGGCTCGCTACCTGTTTAGAATGTAAAGTTTTAAACTGGAAATCAGAGCCTTGCAAACATTAATTTTGTTCCCAGGTTATTAGTTGCAAAGTTGGTTTTAAGGTAATTTTTACTTTCCAGTACAATACCTGTTTTATAAGAGGATACTGCATTTTCAGTTACTAATGAGAAAATCAGTAAAAGAAAATTAATAACTCAAGGCCTTCCTGTTCTGACATTTCTTGAACTCCTTATGATTATTTCATTATTTTATTTCCCCTCTTTTTAGATCATTAAATATCAGTTCTGTTTATCTGAAGGTAAGACAAAGTGTCCAAAAACCCCTTTGTTCCTCTTACTTTTACTAGAGCACTAAGCTTGTAACCAAATTGTATGCAAACTTTCCTTGTTGCCCTTGTTCACACTAAAAAAGACAATTCACACTGATTGAGAAATGACCACTACATCTTCTAAAAGTCTTAGTCTTTTACTAACCTCAGGTCTGCATGAAGCACTAACACTGGTTCTGGGATTAAGGTAACTAATGATAGAGACAGTTGTTGAATGAGTAACACTTTATTGTGTTGACCTTTGTTTCTCAGCATGCACAAGTAGTACTGGATGGCAGTGGTGTGTTTTGTACCCTTGTACTGTCTTTCATTGATGTTGTAAGATATTCTCCAGTGATAACCTAGGAGAGAAGGAGAAGAAGAATGTGTAAAACTTGAAATTCTGGCTCAGAAAAACCTTATTTAATGATAATCAAAATGCTTCCATGAAAAAGCTGTAAATCTAAATGAAATAAATTTTGTAACAATAATTTGGCAAGTTGTTACCTGAAAATTTGTTTCTCAATCTCAAAAATATATGCAGAAATTAATTCTAAATTATACAAGAATTGTGATAGGACTACAGAAAGAATGACTGAGAGATATTAAAATGTTGACACTCCTTTACTTGAAAGTATAAACAATAACTAGAAATGCGGTGCAGTTTCAAAGTATAATAAGTGGTATAGTTATGCTAGTGGAAATAGTTGAGACCAAAGAGAAACAGAATTAAAAGTAATATAAAACTAATTAAACCAGTATAAAAAAGAGTAACATAATTTAATGTATGAAAACATTTGAATGGGAAAAATCTGTAACCAGAAACATTAAAACAATAACCAGGGATACCAATCCTTGCCACGTTTCCTGCCTGATGGACCTAGTAAGTATTCAACACCAGACACTTTGTATGGCTAGTATATGTTCCGTATTCTAGTGCACTTATAGTAGTTCTGCCTATTTATTTTCAGAAACCTCATTCCAGGCCAAGTCCTTCCACCCTCTTCCTCTAGTTCTTTCTTTCAGGGTGAAGCAAACCTACTTTTCTGTGCTAGTTTGGTGCATCAGAGTACTGTGCTCTACAGTGGCAATTCCTATATTCTTTTAAAAATTGTCCTAGTCATACTTTGTATTCTCTAACATGATCTGAAGTGAGGTTATGATTTTTTAGAAACTTGATTTTTAACTTAACCTTTCTATCAAACTCAATAATTTTCTGTAGGAATCTAATTAATAGGAGCTTGTGATGTATTTCACATCTGCATGTGTGTGTGTCTACATACCGCAAAACATGATGCCCTGTCCTGAGGGCCACATTCTTCTGAACCTTGCATTGTGCAGTGCAAATGACCAAGACATCAGTGTCAGGAGCAGCCAGCAGCTTCCTAGAATGGACTTGCAGCACAGTGTGACTCAGAGTCAAAGAACGTCTTCCCAGATCTGCCTGACTCTGAGCTTTTGTTTCAGCCCAAGGAAACTGGGGATGCTCTGGCAGTCCTGCTTGCAGCCTGATCCTTGTTCCGTCTGAGGCTTCTGGAACTCTTATCCTCAGCTCTAGGACAGAGTGCCTGGAATAGCACCACACCATCTACCTCCAAACTGACTCTGGAGGGCACAAATTGTAAAGCCTGAGTCTGGTATAAGATGACACTGCAGTTACCTGCCAAAAAGGCTACCCCAGGGTTTGAGGTTAGCCTAGAAACCACTGGTTTCCAGTTCTAGTGAAGGCAGACCTGTGACTGAGGCTGCTACAGATGACCCAAATCTCTGATGGACTTTAGTCCACAAGTCCACTAGGTATGCTGTTAAAAAAATACATATCCACAAGTTTTCAAGGCCCCTGCAACAGGTGGATTTCTTGAAAGATGTACAGAGCACTGAACTATGCCAGGATTGAACATAGGAGGTGGTGCTGGAGTCCTGCCTGGGAATCCTCGTGCATTCATCACCCCCAGGATGACTCAGACAAAACCTTGCAGGCTGTCTGCCCAACATGTCCATGTCATCTCAAAATTTCTGACCAGATTCTAAAAATACATCACATTTTTAAATACAAAATATTTCATTTATGTCTGGGAGTTCTTTTAATGAAAAATAATTGAACAGAAGAGGCTAGAAAAAAAATCCACATTTTAGATATCATAGACTTGATTCTTTATTTGTATCATGATCTCCAAGTTTACAACTGCTGAATATGTTTAATTTTATAAAATATTCTATACATTTTTGTCATCTAAGAAAGATCTGTAGAAACTATGAGGCTTCTACAGCCCATCACCAGGTATTGTCATTTTGTTGTTGTTGTTGTGATACCATTGACCAGTTGCAGCATGCCATTTTTTTCATTTGAACTATGATAATCGGAGCAAATAGAGAAAATGCCATTCAGTAACAAACTATATTCCCTCAACGTATTTTATATTTCCTCAACATATTTTATCAAAGGCTCAGCCCTCCGCAAAAGCTGTTTTCTTTTTTACCATGGGTGCTCTTCAATACAATGTGATTGTGGCAGCTGCTGTTTTATCTAGAAGCTTAGTTTGCCCTGTCAAAATATCTGACAAGTCCACCTTCCCATGTTTAGGAACCTGACTAGAGTAGTGGATGTGTACATTTTCAAAAAATTGAGATTTACCTGTACTTAAGCACAGAATGTAATTCAGTTGCCTCTGTGTTTTTTACGTTATGCTGTCTCTGTTAAATACTGTAATTGCAAATACTCTGCTAAATAGAGTGACTCGTCCTATGCAGCTATTGAGTGAACCAGATCTCTGTGACACCAGAATAGGTTGAGGGAACTGTCGATGGTAAGCTCAATTATATTGAAGGGCACATTGACCTCATGATGCTAAGATTCTGAGCTTTAAAATGTACTCACATCTTGAGTTTGTTTTTTCTCTGTCTTCTTATGTTCCCTTTCTTCCTACTTAAACTAGTACCTCATTACAGTAAACTTTATAGAGAAGGAGCCTCTCTACATTAGTCATGGAATTTTCCTTGTGACAAAAGCACCAGACTTTTTGGTCCCAACAATCACTCCCGTATTCTCAAGCCTGCATTCAGAACAATTCTGCTGCCCCACTCCCAAACTAAGTGGGGATGCCATCATATAGGCAGGGAAGCAGTGGAATGTAGAGGTAATGATGCTTCAGCCTTGCACAAGAAAAAATCAAATTTAACAGCTCACATCTAAATTTCTTTTGCTGCTTGCTTGTTGTGAAACTTGGAACTAGTGCCCTTTTTGGCCCTGTACCACCCCTTCATAGATGAGAATGATGGTGCTTTGTCACTCTAGAAGGGTCTGAGCAACGCTTGATGTTGGTCATTCCAGTGTGCTGGAAGTAAAGTGTGTGATTGGAAGTAAAGCTGAAATACAGAAATGAGGACTCTGTGTCTGGAAGGACTGGAAGACTTTCTCATTATCCCTTCTCTAATCCAAACTCAGGAAGACTTTTTTTCATTCCAAATCAGAGCAAAACCTCAAAACTTACTGACATTTTCCAAATGGAATGTCATATTGGAACAGCTGAAGCTGAAACATTTCTGAACTATTGTCCTTAAGTCAACCACTTCAGTGAAGGTACATTGAGGTACTGCACTTTGAGGCAGTAAATTCAGTGTGGGCTGCTAGAAACCCAAACAGATCAACTTTCTACATTTAATTAAATGGGTCCACTGAAAAAAGAGTATGATTGTCCAATTAAAAAACATCGTACAAGGGGATGCTAATTTTTGAAGTTTTGACTTTATTTTCTTGTGACATTTGCTTGTGTAATTCCTTCAATTTTTGTTTTAAAGCATAGGGCAAAATAGAAATTCTGTAACACTGATTAACAACCACATGATACATAAGCTAAACTGCAACCTCTAGAGCCACCACCACCTCCTGCAGACTGAGATAGGACAATAATTGGTAGTAATGGTGAGCTCTGCCTGAATCTTCACTAGTGGAAAGACTGGGAATTTTGCCAGTGGGTTTCACAGATGTTAGTTGACAGAGAGGAACAGGCTTACCTAACATGCATGGTTCCAGCCGGGTTCTGAAGAGCATTCTTCAATGGACATGGACTTGGCTGCTGTTTTGCCTCAAATTTAATCTTTTTTTGCTGTGTTCTTTCTCATGTCTGCCTCTTAGTTCTTTCTCTTCTACCAGTTCTGGTCTCCCAGGTCTTTAGACCATCTTTTCCTCACCTCTTTGCCTTCCTGTGCAGCTGCTTTTGCAGTTTTTCTCTCTACATCTGCTTCTCACTTCCTGTCCTCATTTCACAAAATTTGTGAGAGACTTAATTAATTTGACACTATCAAAGCTCTGCTGAGCGTGACAGACAACTTGGCCAAATTTGTAGTGGAATTTGTAAGAGTGGCAGAGGGCACAAGCTGTACAAAAATGATTGCCCTCTTCCCTGAAGGTCAGGTGGGATATGCTGAAGTATCTTAAAGAACATCAGAATCTACGAACATGTAAAAATTATATTTTCCTCTGTGGTCATTCTGAGACAGCACTCAGGACAGCATTGATCCAGACAACGAGGTGTGATAAAGCCAGAAGCAGAGAGTAGTCTTACCCTGTCTTAACATCAGCATCCTGTCAGGCTTCTGCTCAGTGATTTTTTCACCTTTGAAAGTCAGAACTGATTGGCAAGATGAGTTATGGCAATGCATATGTTATGATACCTCCAGATTCCTCCAGCTCACCTTACTTCTCAGTCTGTGTGGAGCTAGTATTCCATTTTACATTTAAATAGTTAATTTCTGAGCAAAAAAAATGTACTATTATTAGAAGATCCTAAAATTTTTCAAATGGAGTGTGAAAATGTCGCATTTCAACTTTGTTGACCGACCTCCTTGTTCAGAAGCAATTAAAGCGGCTTTACATTATGGCCCCAAAATATCATAGCACATCAGGCTATGATATTTGTCACTTGTCAAGCCTAAGAGGAGAAAAATACGGACATTTTTCAACCTCTTAAAAATCCAAACACATCTATTTTGTTTATTTTATAGAACTTTCTGGATTCACATCAATTGCCAATAAAGCCTTCATGTTTAACCCTGGGTTTATATTTTGGATAACTAAATATTTCATTGTTGTTGTGGTTTAGGAATGGTATTCTCCAATTCAGTGTTCCCACTGAAACCATTCCAAACCGCATGCTGCACCTTCACTCCTCCTCCCTCTTCCCCTCCCCTGTGGTGGGCTCGAGAGGAGAATTGGAGGCATAAAAGGTAAAGATCACGTGTTGAGATAAGAACAATTTACTGGAAACAGCAATGAGATAAGAAAACAAACAGTAATAGCAACAATATTAGTGACAGGGGGTACAAGAAAGAGACAAACAATTCATATGGAAACCCAACCACTTCCTCCGCCACATTATGCTGACCCAGAAGCAGCCTTTCCCCCGTCCCCAGAAAATGACATGAGGTGGTATCGAATAAGCTCTGGGTCCTAACCATGCCCCATTTTTCTGCAAAAATTAACCCTGTCATGGCCAGAACCAGGACGTTATCCACCCCTTATTCTGTAGCATCTCTGTCATGCCCAGATCCTACACCTTCCAAATGTATACATATATATATAGATGCATGAGTATCTATACACAAGCATGAGTATCATTTCCATAGTCAATGGCCATCCCTTCAAGATGTCTGTTGAGTTCACTTAGTCCATGACTCTGGGTTCTACCTGTCCTAGATGTCTTCCAGGGCAGAGAAACTGGTGTACTGTTGACTGGTTGCAAGCTGCATCAGGAGCTCATGACTGGTGTATCCGGAGCAGTCCATGCTCATTTGTCTGTGGTAGTTATGGTGCACAGTGGCAGTGTCATTCAGCAACCAGTGTTATACAATTCAACATTACAGACTGTTCTCACCCAAAAATCAAATCCCCCTGCAACATGACTTGATCCAGCTTTTGTCCCTCAATAGCTTCTGCTGCTCGCCACATAGGACTCCATACACCAGCTTTGCATTTTCCATGTATCCCTACAATACAGCAGGAACCATCAGTAAAGAGACCGCATTGCTTTTCATTTTCTGGTAGCTGATTATACTATGGGGCTTCCTCAGCATGTGTCACCTTCTCCTTCTCCGATGATGATGATAGTCTGAAATTTTTGCCTTCGGGCCAGTTCATGATGACTTCCAAGATCCCTGGGAGACCAGGGTTTCCTGTTCGAGTTCACTGTGTGATCAGTGTGACCCACTTACTCCACATAGCATCAGTGGCATGATGTGTGGAAGGGACTTTCCCACTGAACATCCAGCCCAGCACTGGCAGTCAGGGTGCCAGGAGGAGCTGTGCTTCACCACCAATCACTTCTGAAGCATCTTGAACCCCTTCATAAGCAGCCAGTATCTCTTTTTCAGTTGGAGTGTAACAGGCCTCGGATCCTTTGTATCCCCAACTCTAGAACCCCAGAGTTCATCCTCGAGTCTCCCTGGATACTTTTTGCCAGGGACTCCAGGAAGGACCTTTCTCCCTGCCTGCAGTGTAGAGAACATTCTTCATGTTTCACATTCCTGTCCTGACTGGCCCAAGGGCTACTGCGTGAACAAGCTTCTTTTTAATATTCAAAAGGCTGTTGTTGTTCAGGACCCCACTTAAAATTGTTCTTCCTTCATGTCATATGATAAAGAAGGCTTACAACCTGACTGTAACCTGGAATACGCATCCTCCAAAAACTCACAGCACCTAGAAAAGCCTGTGTTTCCTTCTTGCTAATTGGTGTGGACATAGCTGCTATTTTGTTGACCACATCCATTGGAATCTGATGACCATCTTGTCCTTTTACTCCTAAAAACTGAATTTCCTGGGCAGGTCCCTTGACTTGACTTTGCTTTATGGCAAAACCAGCCTTCAGGAGAATACGGATTATCTTCTCCCCTGTCTCAAAAACTTCCTCTGCTGTGTTGCCCCACACGATGATGTCATCAATGTACTGTAAGTGTTCTGGAGCCTCACCCTTTTCCGGTGCAGTCTGGATCAGTCCATGGTAAATAGTGGGGCTGTGTTTACCCTCCTGGGCCAGTCAGTTCCAGGTGTGCTGGACGCCCCTCCAGGTGAAAGCAAACTGTGGCCTGCCCTCTGCTGCTGCTAAAGGAATGGAGAAGAATACATGAGCAATGTCGATGGTGGCACCACTTTGCTGCCTTGGACTCCAGTTCCTACTGAAGTTCCAGTGTGTCCGGCACAGCGTCGCTCAGTTGAGGTGTGATGTCGTTCAGGCCACAATAATCTACATTCAGTCTCCACTCTCCATTGGACTAATGCACTGACCACATAGGACTATGAAAGGGTGAGTGAGTTTTGCTGAGCATTCCCTGGCTCTCCAGTTCACGAATCATCTCATGGATGGGGGTCACAGATTCCTGGTTGGTGTGGAGGTGTTGACAGTGCACTTTTGGGATAGCAATTGGTACCTGTTGTTCAGTCCCAAAGCAGAGGGTCCTCTGAGAGACCAGGCAAGGTATTCAGCTGTCTAATTGCCTCTTCTCCACAGCAGCTGTCCCCAAAGCCCAATGATGCCCTTTTGGGTCCTTGAAATACCCCTTCCTGAGGTAATTTATGCCAAGGATGCACAGGGCCTCTGGGCCAGTCACAATGGAGTGTGTTTGCCATTTGTTCCTGGTCAGGCTCATTTCAGCTTCCAGTACAGTCAGGTGTTGGGATCGCCCTATCACTCCAAAAATAGAGATGGATTCTGCCCCACATATCTTGATGGCATCAGGGTTCATTGGGCACCTGTGTCAACTGAAACCTTATACACTTGTGGGTCTGATGTGCCAGGCAATTAGATCCACACACTCCAGCAGGTCTGATTGTCCCTTTCCTCCACCTGGCTAGAGACAGGGCCCCTTTAGTCCTGGTCATAGTACTCGTTGCTCATTTGTAAGTGTGACCTGGAGGTCCCTTCAAGAGGATCAGAAGTAACATCAGTCCTCCTACTCTCAGGACTTGCCCTCTGGAAACTGGAGCTGCATTTATCCTTGAAGAATTTCCTGTGGTGGTTGTTCTTCCTCTCAACTCTTGTACCTGTGCTGCTGGGGCAGAGGTGGGTTTTCCATCCTGCTTCCTCATGTCCTCTCCATGGTGCAGGTAAAACCACAGGTTAGCTTGTGGTGTGTCCTCTCTCTCACAAGCAGGGGGGTGTTTGCTCCCAATAGCAGAGACTCTGGTCTGTACTGGTGGGGCATGGGACCTTTCCTCTTTACTTGCTTGAATCTTTTGAGCCTCTCTGCAGTCTTAGACAGTTTTTCCACAGCTGAGGCACAGGTCAGTAGGGAGGAAAAAAGATGATCTTCATATTGCCAGAGCTGGGTAGTCACCTGAAGCACTGTTCGTTCTCCTTCTTTCATTGACATCAATGCCAATGAGTTGGTGCATGACGATGGTGTTCTCCATACAAATTTCTGCCACATGGATTGTGTACACTGGACCTCATCTGGATCTACAGGGGACTCCTCATTATTTGAATCCCTGTAGATTACCTCCAGCATAGCCAATTCTCTCAGGTACTGGATACTTTTCTTCATGGCCTTCCACCTGCTTGGACACCCCATTAGATCATCCTTGAGAGAATACCTTTCCCTCATGCTTGACAGGAGTCGCCTCCAGAGGCAGAGTTTCTGTCCTCTTCCCAATCGCCTTGTCAGTGCCCATGCCCTGGGACAGGGATCGCAGTTGCTTGGCTTCACTACCATCTAGTTTCATATCATGGACTGTGATATCCCAGCATCAGAGCAGCCAGGTCACCAGGGGCTCTCCTGACTGGTGGCTGAAATCTTTTCACATATCTCACAGCTCACCCGGGGATGGGGATCGGGTGATTATCTCTGGCCCTGCCTCTTGCTCCTGTTCTGAGGACCCTGCTTCCTCTTCATCCCTCACTAAGAGAACTGATTTGGTCTTGGATTTCTTCTTCTGTATGGGGCGACTGCTACTGGCACAGGTTGTTCCCCTGGTTCAGCTGCAGTTTGAGTGGCCATGGTGCCTGTTGGTCTGGTTTCCTCCTCCTTCCCCTGAGGGTGCTGTCTAATATTGAACTGTGTCTGGTAAACACCAGCCAGGACCCAACATACTGCAATAAGTTGCCCCTCTCTGGAGTTGTCACAGCATTCTTGCAAATATTCTGTCACTTTAATAGGGTCCTGTAGTTGTTCAGGGGTGAACTTCCAAATCATTGGAGCTGATAATTTTCCCCAAAACTGGCCCATTTTCTCCCACCTTCCAGCTCATAACACTAGACTAACTGTCCTAACACTAGACATGGTGTTGATCATATTGATTCTAGACATGGTGTAGATTTTACTGAGGAGACGTAGCAACATAGCATGCTTTCCTTAACATCCGAAGGGAATTCAAAATTCTCAAAAGCTGTTATAACAAGCCTAAAGGAGAAAAAGGGGGTGAAAAGCTGAGGAAAATCATCCTTCCTTTGTCTTCCCACAGAATGGGAACAATTATTAATAGAATCACAGAATCAGCCGGGTTGGAAAGGACCTCCAAGATGATGAAGTCCAACCCTTGGTCCACTACCGCTGTGGTTACTAGACCATGGCACTAAGTGCCACATCCAGTCTCTAAGATCTTAAAAACCTTCAGGGATGGAGAATCCACCACTTCCCTGGGCAGCCCATTCTGATGCCTGATTACCCTCTCTGTAAAGAATTTCTTCCTAATATCCAACCTAAACCTCCCCTGCCAGAGCTTGAGACCATGCCCTCTTGTCTTACTGATAGCTGCCTGGGAGAAGAGACCAACCCCCACCTGGCTACAACCTCCTTTCAGATAGCTGTAGAGAGTGATGAGGTGTCCCCTTATAGACTCTCAGAGGTGCCGCCCAAGGTGGGGGTAGGAGAGCAACACTGAATACACATACTAAATGACCCTCATTGCCCTTGATATTATGATATCATAAACTGAAATCACAGAGTGCATCCACATAACAATCCCGATCTCTCTCCCTGCTCTGAAAAAAGAGCACTGTGATGGGCGCATAGTGCATATGCAGAAAACATACCCAGGGTTAGGTACCGCACCCACATGAACAGACCAAGCAACATTGTGACCAGTGGCTCTGGACCTAATACAACTAATGCTTAGATCAAGTTTTCTTCCCAATCTGCTCTGGTCAGATCTGACCCTTCATTAGGCACCAAATAAGGCTGTCATGGTTTAGGAATGGTATTCTCCAATTTAGTGTTCCCACTGAAACCACTCCAAACCATGCACTGCACCATCTCTCCTCCTCCCTCTTCCCCTCCCCTGTGGTGGGCTCGAGAGGAGAATTGGAGGCATAAAAGGTAAAGATCACGTGTTGAGATAAGAACAATTTACTGGAAACAGCAATGAGATAAGAAAACAAACAGTAACAGCAACAATACTAATGTCAGGGGGTACAAGAAAGAGGTGAACACACTATGCTGACCTGGAAGCAGCCCTTCCCCAGAAAAATGACGTGAGGTGGTATAGAATAAGCTCTGGGTCCTAGCCAATGCCCCATTTTTCTGCAAAAATTAACCCTGTCCTGGCCAGAACCAGGACAATTGTGGACAGAGATACTAACATTTTATACTGAAAATTTTAAAATTATGGAGAGGAAGCAAAACCTGCAAAATTTTAATATACCACATTTAATATCCACATGTGTATGTGCATATGTATGTATATATAGATATATGTGCTTATCTAAAATTCAGAGAAATTTAGTTACTAATTAGTCTGTTGATTATTGTTACTCTTCACTCTTCTGGTGTGATATGTTCAGATGTGAAAATCACTTTACATGACTTCTGTTCTTCAATAGCTCTAAGTTTCTTTAAAAAATGTGATTACGTGTGAATTTGTGCTTCTGTCTGCAGGAATTAAAAACAAAATTTTAAGCTACGACTGGAATAATACCTTAATTGAAATAATGGGGCAGGTTAAGGTTTTCTTTATCTACCCTGTGATAAAATTCCACACTAGGATTTAACCCTTCGATGCAGACTAACTAGCTTAAAACTAGCTGTTTTTTCTTCTTTACATGATTTCAGGAGTCTCATGTTGAGACTGGCTATAATTTTAGCATATTCAATACCGTGAAACAGCTGGGGAGCAGAAGCCATATATCGAGTTGTCATTTGTTTTTTCTTCTCGATTGTGTGTATGTGTGTGAGTATTTAACTGTTATCACAGATGTTAAGCAAGCATTTCAGACAGTGTTTAGGATGTATCTCAGTTGCTATTAATAAGGTTGCTGGATCTGGATAATGTTATAGAATTCTTTTCTTTCTCTCTCCCTTCCTTTTTTTTCTTGTAATGCTTAGTTGGTAAGTATGATGCTGGATTTCAGAGCTGTTGCTTCATTGCACATAACTAACTCATCACTCTCTTTAACCTGTAGCATGAGCAGCAATTGCATAATGAAATTCGAAATTCCGTTTTCTGTGCTCATCTGTTAATACCCTTCAATCTCTGCGGTTCGTGTCTCATGTCTCACACCTGTTATCTTTTATCTTTTCTCCTCCCCCTTCCTCACTTCTTTCCACTCCTCCTTCCTCATCACTTCTTCATTCTCAACAAAGAAAGAAATGCTGTGATATTTCTTCTCCTTCCAAAACCTCCACTAGAAAGCATTGGCCACATCAAGGTAAAGGGCAAAGGCTTGAAACGGAAGGTCTTTCACGCTAGCTGTGAATGGTATGCTGTGCAAAACAACAACGGTTATTTTCTATTCTCTAATTTCCACCATTTGAAATGCTTTAATTCCTTGTAAAAACAGAACAAGATAGAATTTCAGAAAATGCGAATGCATGTTTCCCTGCCTGCCTTTTTCTATAAGGCACAGTGAATCAGACATTATCATGCTTTTCCAGATTGTTTGGCAATGAAGTACCTAGTTCATGAACAGAATTACTGTCACCAGCTGGGGAACAAATAACAGCCCTTGCTTTCCCCTGTCACTCTGATGGTTTGTGTCAGTCTGAAGATAGAAAGTACCATGATGTCCCTCTGGAGCAGGCAGGTGAGGGACCAGGCAAGGACAGCCAGGTCACTAAATACCAGAGGTTTATGACGATGTTTTAAATGTACTCCTTGACTTCTTAGTGATGACCTCACTTGATTTTAGAGGAATCTTTCAAAATAAATCATGACCAGTTTTGAATTATTTTTGCACCCCTTTTAAAGAATTAGCAATAATAGCATGATGTGGAAGAAATAGCAGGGGATTTCAGGCTTACTGAAGTCAGCAGGGGTTTCCCCATCAACACCTGCAGGACTTTCTGTCTGTAATTTACACAGGTCAGAAGCCTTCAGTGGCAACTGAAGTAGTTGAGTTCAATCACATTGTCAGTCTCTATGAATGGCTAATTAAAATGCAGTTTAATTTTATGGATGGGAGTTCACAGTATTAATCTTCTATAACATGGAAAGGAGAATGTAATTTTGATTTCATGTTTTCTCCTTTTCCTTTTGTATCTATGGAAGATTTGGAGACAGGCTGTTTGTAAGGAAAAGCCTTGTCCCCTCGCAGTGAGGACTCAGGGCCCACTGGAGCATAGCTCTGGGCACTGGGCTAATGAATTACATACTGTTGTCTCAAATTCATCTTGTTCCTTTTACAAAGAAACATTAACGTATAGTGCCTCCAGTTAGTACGATCTGTTCAAGCTTCTGCCTTGTGGGCCCTGTAGGAATTTGCCTTTTGAAGCACCAACTAAAGTTGGGATGGGAGAAGATGTTTTGCTCTCCCAGTTGGTCCCAAATTCACTCCACCTTTTCAGCTGCATTCCTAGAGCTCCTTTCATGCACAATGAGCTGTTAACCTTCATGTTCTCATTAAAGACTGGATTCTTCTGGGTTGTGGTTTGAATAACGACTCCCCATCCCTGTGAGGGAACTGGAGGTGTTTGTTCTCCTGGTTAGCGGGAGAACATCTCCCACTTCAGTGCTGCCTCAATTGCTGAGAGCGAGGGGGTTCTGCAGTCCCATAGCTCAGAGGTTTCTGGCATCATCTTTTCTCTAGGGGTGGATTTGTGGCAGTTGCTAACTCCATGAGCAGTACCATCACCCACAGCTGGTAAAGGGCTAGGAGATGCTGTGGCAGTGACAGCAGCACTGAAATTCTTCCCTGCCCCTTGCTAAGAGATCCCACACTGTGAGTGCGGAAGGCAGCACTGACCCATCTGGTTCTTGCTGTCCTCTTCAGGCTTCTGCCCAGAGACTCAGCTGGGAGAAACTCCAGCAGCAGCAACAGCACAGGTGGATGGAACAGACTTAGTCTCTCCAATGTCTCCTCGGACTAGCAAGAGCCGCATGTCCATGAAATTGCGCCGCTCCTCTGGCTCAGCCAACAAATCCTAAGTGGCAAGATGCCTGAAGCTTTCTAGTGAACAGCAGTTGGCCACCCTTCCCGCAGCAACTCAACGCTGGGGTTTTATTCACCGCTCATACCTTTCACTCAAGGGTAATGTCTCTCATGTGTGTGCGCCTGTGCCCTGCATACTCCTTTTCTGTATGTTTGTTTTAAACAGTGACACTGGAATTTTACTTTGATATTTTAGCATTGGTTTTTTATCAAACTTCAGTCTGCCTGCTTTTTTTTTTTTTTTAATAGCAGTGCAGTTTGTCTTCTGCACCTTTTACCTTCATGGATGATTATGGTATCTTAACAGTAGTCATTTTTAACTCTGGTTGATCTTGAGTTACATATGGAATTGGAGACTGCAGCTGGATTACACTGTATTTATTGTGCCCCATTGCAATTTTCTCTGTAACAAAGACAGAAATATGTACAATTTGAAAATGAATGTACAATTTTAAATTGACGTTGCATATGTGAAGTCTTTGTCAGATATCACAATGTTAATGCACAGGATGTGTACAGATT
The DNA here is from genome assembly GCF_003984885.1 of Neopelma chrysocephalum. NCBI lineage: Eukaryota > Metazoa > Chordata > Aves > Passeriformes > Pipridae > Neopelma > Neopelma chrysocephalum. The sequence continues at coordinate 31,655,525 of NW_020897693.1, read as the reverse complement.
ATTTATGTTGAGAATAAAATAGTTCAATGGCCTTTCAAGCATTACAGAGTCCAAATGAAATAATTTCCTCATAGCATCAATTCTTTCTTCACAAAGCAATGTATCATTTCATAACTCTGCAGAAAACTATGCCAGAAAAAAAAAAATCACTGTGCTGAAATTCTATTTATGCTTGGCTTCCAAATATTTTTATAATGTTTGCTTTTCCAAGTGGTATCAATAGTAAGTGCTATCAAGTTTCATGGGTTTTAGCCTTTATCATTGGGATGCTCCATCTAGATGTATATTCTTTTTTTCTTACATTAAAAAAAATTTAAAAACAAACACTTTCCTAATAGAAATTCATTGCTGCGATGATGGGTACTAGGGAAGAAAAGGGAACATGCTCTGGGAGCCTGGCCTGAAATGCTGTTGATTTCAACCCTTTGAGCGCAGGTTAGTGCACGAATTCCACCCACCCAGAGGTACTTTCCTACAAAAGGTGAAATGCTCACATTTTGAGTCTAGTAAACAACAAAATGCTGTTAACAAAATGTAGCATGGCATCGGTACTAACTGCATGTGTAAATATATCATATGGGCAACAATAAAAAGAGAAATTATGTATTGTCATTCATGTAGTATCAACAAATTTGTAATGGTTGAAAAGAAGACATGCTATTTAATAATACAATAAAATTATTCTTACCACCTTTTGCATATTAGTCATTCACCTCACTGACTAGATTCTTACTCCAATTTATGGAAGAATTGTGTACTATGTACACATGGAGCAATTAAGTGCAATACACAGCTTAGTTTTCATTTGTATTAACAAGTATATGAGTTCTTAGGAGCTCTTTCCCAGTGCATCAAAAGAATGCCAGGCTGAAAACTTTTCCCCAAATCTAGTAAATACATTGCATGTAATATAAAGCACAGGATATTCTCTCCTGCAGGCTCGTTCAAGTGCTGATTTTAGGAGCAGTTAATAATCATCACATTTGTGTGGTCTGGCGCCCTTCATCTTTAACTGCACAAGTGGAGAAAGGAGAACGATGATTTTAAAAATCATGGTGACCTTCTCCGGGAGTGAACCCATTAAATGCATGAATAGGCATTTTTGCCATTGTTACCAACAAATGACAGAAAAATGCACAATTTAAAACATGTTTTATTTTTGTCAGAAGAGTGAGATGTGAGTTTAGCCTCCTCTGTCAGAGAGCAAATCTTGGCTATATTAGGTGATATTGTTTTAATTCACTTGTCCAGGTCCTGGAACTAAAATGACAAAAGTCCGTGAAGCGCATTTAAAATAAAGCATTTATCACTTGCTTGCAGCCTTTGGGCACGATACATCTGAATCTTTTTTTGTGTGAAGCAAAATGTAAAACGACAGAAATAATGGCTTTAGAGGATGCTAATCAAGAGATTGAAATATTTTACATGCTTTATTTCAGAGAGAGTGTTAGAACAAAGACTACAACTGGGATCAGTTTGGTTCTTCAGAAATCACCAGCTGACCTACTTTGCCCTGCTGAATTGAAAAAAGGTGTGAGCTACGTTTTAAATCTTTTATTGAATTGTTTTGCCCTTGTTTTTAGCCTCATCTTCTATAACATTTAGAAACAAGCACTCAAGTTGAAAAATTAAATAAGTAAATAAATAAATAAATAAATATGGCTGAAATGTCAGTAGCTGGTAAATTCAACAGCATTTCAAAGCATTTGGCCAGAGCACTGTCAAAGCCAGGGAATACACACCACAGGATGCTTTGCTAAAAGTAGGTGTTGTTAGGGAGAAGGAGGGTAGCCTGTCATCTGCACTTTAGCAACATGTCTAAAGACTGTTTCATGTCCTAATTTCAGCTGTTCACAAGACTTGGAGGAACTCACATCAAAAGCGCAGCTCACAGTGGAGAGGGGTCGGAGGCCTCCTGAGAAGGCCAGCTGCAGACAGGGTCCTTTCTGCCTGCCTACGATGCAGGGGCTGGCAGGGCCACACACTGCCCAGCCAGGTGACACTGAACTGCGCTCCTGGCTACTGTCTATGCTGCACTAACAAACCACTAACGGAGCAGGTTTTGGAATGGGCAACTGCCAGAGACGTGTTTTGCCTACTGCACAGTCGCTAGAGTACAGAGACACAGAGTAAGCAGGAGATGCATACATAGATCAACACCTTGTATTTCAATTAAGCAGACAGCACAATTAGTTTCCCATACGTTTTGCTAGCTATTATATGACTTGACATTGACTTAATATGAACATTTACTTTCTCAGCTATCTTAGTACAGAGTACAGCAAACAAAACACCTCACCATAACTTAAGTGTTGAAGCTCAGGGGCTAAGGCTATTAAAACAAGGTCACTAGATCAGACTCCTTTTCTCACGAAAAATAATTCCTCTCTTTAAATACCGTATATACAGCTGTACTTCTATCCGAGAGTCGCTACGGAAGATATACTAGCGGTGGGCCCGTACCCGGCGCCCGGGCATTGCTCGCGTCCCGGCAGATGCTGGCAGGACTCCTCGCCCGGGACCGTGCCCACAGCCGCCCCCCGTCCTCCAGCCGCCCCGACAGCTGGGGGTCTGCGCGGCCCTCCCTCCCGTGCGGGGCTCGGTGTGAGTGCTGCTGGCCGGTCCCGTGGAGCGGCGGCGGTGCCGCCCGTGGGCTGAGCCCGCTGCCGTGCCCGTGCGGGGCGCGCATCGCTACCCACCGGCCGGAGAGGCGGCGGGCGGGAGTCCGCGGGCGGCTCTCTCCGCCGTCATATCCGTGAGAGCCGCGACTTTCCATAGGAATTACAGCGTGGCCAGGACCCGCTCGGCTAGCCCGGGCTCTCGGAGCAGTCCCACCGAGGCGGCCGCGGGCCTAGCAGCCCGGCCGGACGGGCACCTGGAGCAGCAGGACCTGCCTGCTCTCCGGCGGGTGGCACTTGCTGGCGTGCCGCGCCAGCCCGGGCGCGCTGAAGAAGGTGGCGGGGCAGTGCTTGCAGGGGAAGCCCTGCCGCTCGCCGCCCGCCGCGCCGCCCTCGGGGACGCTGGCGGGCGGCGGCGGCGGCAGCAGCAGCTCCTCCCGCACGGCGTGCCACAGCCGATGCTTGTCCCTGATATCCGCCGAGGGGAACCGGGCGCCGCAGAGGTGGCAGGCGAAGGCGAGAGGGCCGCGCTCCGGGGGGCCGAAGGCGGCAGGCCGCGCTACCCCGTGGGTGCCCAGGTGCTTGCGGAGGTAAGCCTGCCGTCGGAACCGCTTCTGGCAGCAGGGGCAGGCGAACGCCTCCCCGCCGGGGCCGGGAGCGCCGCCGGGAGCCGGGCCGAGGCCGGGGCCGGGGGCGGCCGGGGCGCCGCCGGCGCTGTCCGCGCCGCCGCGGTGCTGACGGGCGGGCAGCGGGGGCTGTGGCGGGGGCGCGGCGGGGCCGCGGAGTCGCCGCTCGGGGCTGTTCTCCTTGCCCGGCGGGGCGGCGGCGGCGCCGTCGGCGCTGGGGCCGGGACGCGGCTTGTGCCAGCGGCGGTGAGATGCCAGGTTGGCGGGGCAACTGAAGATCTTGTGGCACTCGGGGCAGCGGTACTCGACGCGCACGATGCGGGAGCAGCGGTGCTGGGCCAGCGCCAGCGGGTCCGCGTACTGCTCCTTGCACAGCTGGCAGATGAACTCTCCCAGCGGCGTGCGCCCCGCCGGCGGTCCCGGCCGGCCCTCGGGCCCCTCCTCCTTGATGCGCAGCCCCAGCACGGGCGAGGTGGTCACCTCGTCGGCGAAGCTCAGCTTCCGCGTGGCCTTGCCCTTCTTGGCGGGCGCCTTGGCCCGCGACGGCCGCTTCAGCGCGGGCACCGGCGGCGGCGGGGCGGGCAGGGGTGTGCGCGGCTGCAGCAGCAGCTTCTCGGCGGGCGGGAAGGAGGCGGCAAGGGGGAAGGACTCGGCGGAGGCGGGGGAGCTGAGGCACCGCTCGAAAAGAGCCGCCCGCGGCCCCGCCACGCTGCACGGCCCCGTCGCCCCCCAAGCGGCCGGACCCTCCGGCGGGGTGACCCCGGGGCCGCTGCAGCCGCCGCCGGGGGGCCACGTCGCGGGGCAAGCGGCGGCGGCGCCCTCCTCCTCCTCGCCCTCCTCCTCCTCCTCCTCCGCCCCCTGTCTAGCGGTGGGGCTATCCCCGGCGGAGGGCGGGGGGGGCGGAGGCGGCGGCGGAGGGGCGGGCGGCGGGTCCCGGTCCGGGTCCGACTCCCGCGGGCGAGCCCGGTAGGAGCCACCGGGGCGCCGGCTGCGCTTGACGAGGAAGCCGCGCGGCATCGCGGGGCGGTCTAGGGCGGCAGGAGCGCAGCGCCACCGGCCCGCCCGGGCTTTATACCCCCGGCGCCCGCTCCCGCCCGGGCGTCATCCGCCCTCCGGCGGCCGCGGCCAATGAGGAGTTGGGGCCGGCGCTGCCGGGGCGGGCGCGCTCGGGCTGCGGGGACGGGCGGGGTGTCCCGGCGAGCGCACCCCACGGCGCCCTGCGCGACTGAGTGGGATGTGAGGCCGGGAACGGGTCAGAGACGGGAGAGACCCTGGGCTGGGTCACGGCAGCGGCCTCTCGGCCGAGCGGCCGGGCAGGGCTCAGCAGGAGCGCCTGTCGTGGGTGTTTGTACCGGAGTCTTCATCCGCCGCCGGGGCCGCACGGATCGCCCCGCACGCCTTTCCGCTGACGGGAGCCAGAGCTGGGAACCGGCTCCGTCCATCTGCACCGCCACATCGGGAGTTTTCCCTCAAGTAGCCAGAAAGCTCTGGTACTGCGGTGAGCTCCCAATGCAAGAGCAGGGCTGACACCTTCGCGTAAAATGCTAAATCACGGCTCTGCGTAGTGGTCGTGACTGTGGTCCCCTGGCCTCACCCGCGGGCAGCCTCCCGAGCCCAGGGGAGGCAAGACTGAGGTGTGATGCAAAAGCTCCGTAACCTCCCCCACCACGCCGCCCCGATGCAACTCGTGGGTGCTGAGAGCCTGCTGGCAGCTGGTGTGCCCCTGGAGCGAGGCAGGAGTTGTGTTTGCTAAACCACCAATCGCCTTTTTAGCAACGCTTCTGTTCCACCGCGCAATGAAGCGTACTGGCAGCGGCCCCACCGCGCGGTACCAGCATCTCCTATTTGACCGGTCATGAACTCGAGCCCGGGTTTGGAAGCACGACGGTGCTGTCCCGTCCGTAGACCTTCTGCCCGCAGTATACACGAGATGGCGTGCCATTGGAAATGAACGCGCGAAAGCTCTCTCCATCCCTGCTCAGGGACAGACATCCCTTGCCAGGGTAGGACGGTCGGACTCACCGTGCTGGGAGCATCCCCTAGCCGGAAGAAGTAAAGAGCACGAGGAGAAAGGGAGAAACAGCACTTCTGAATACAGGGGCTTTCCAGAAGTGGCAAGAAAGATTTGAAGCCTTCATGCAAGACCAGAACTCACCCCACCTGCTCAAAACACTCATCCACCTGTGTAAGTGCTCTGATTATATTTGTTTAGCAAAGTTTTAATCATGTTTTACATTACTGTCCCATTTTCCTCCATTTTCATGGTTGCAATGAATCTTAGATTAGATTATGAACTCCACAGGCTAGAGATCACCCTTTGTTAGTACAAACCTCTGTAATTGGGACCAATGAGCCACACTTTTGTGCAGTTAGGTCACTCCACTGACTGGCTGCATGATTTTTATCTAACAATTTTTGCCTTTGTAACTGGACTTCACAGCTACATTTTTCACTGAATAACTGAGTCTCTGGTTACAGATCCACTATTTTATGTGTTCCTCCAAGCGATATGTAAATAGTTCTTCCACTTGTAAACTATGTTCCTATTAAAGTTTCATTTGCTTTTGTCATGTTGCAAAAACAGTCGGGGGTAGGAATGTCCAGTTCTGAAATGTTCAGTTCAGCTTCCAATCCCAAGGGGTGAGGAACCCAACGATGCCTTTTCCTGCACAGGAGTAGCAGGAGACAGAGTACCAGCTGGAAAGCAGGCATATTAAGTGTTTGCTAGAACTCTCAACATTTTTCAAGTAAAATCTGTAGGCTGGACTTGCATTGGAGAGTTTATTTAGGCCCCATGTCATGGTCTGACATGGCCCAGACATCACAGGAAGGCTTGGGGGGGTAGCTTAGAGTCTCCCCTCCTGAAGTCACACATGTGGAATCACTGCTCCACCTCTCCATCCACTGCCCTTTCGGCTGTGTTTCTCAGCTCTTCCCTGTGATTAGGTGCCTGTCTGTGCCCCCTTCTTGTTCCACAGTGCCCTCCAGCACAGCCTTCTTTTAGCCTTCTCAGTTGGCCTCCAGTTTATGATCAGTTTTTAAGGTAGAACTGATCATCTGTAGAAACTGTAGAACCCATCATCCCATCCTTGGTCTTGTTGCAGCATGAGCCAGTGCCTGCAGATCTCTGACAAAAACACCAGCAAAATTGCACTGGGATCCAAATTGTTACAGCCACCTCGTGACTCGTTTCTCTCAATAAATATACTGGTTTTCTTAGGCTGTCCCTGCCCCAGTACAGACTCCCAGTCCTGACTCCCACTAGAAGGTTACAGATTATTTCTCCTCCCTCCCCACATTTACAAGAGAGTGTAACCCCGGCAACTGGCATTAACACCCAGCTCTTGCAGCTTCTAAGCTTTCCAAACTGTTACATGGGTTTATCTTCTTGCCTTCATCCTTTACTCCTTCCAAAAATTTTATAATTAGAAAATTCTGATGATTTATAGAGATAGTTAACAATTTTGTGCACACACACACACACACAAATCCTGTAGAAATTTGCTGGATTTTTTTTCCATTGAGTTATTCCATTCCATTAGTCCCATCATATAGCTGAGAGTGCAGCACCTCACCCTCCTGAATATTATACAACAGGGAAGCTTTCTTTAACGTTGAAGCTTTCCTAAGCAAGGAACTGAACAATGTTATTGCTCCTGACCTTACACTGTGTTCTCTACAGTCTGATAAAATCAGGTTGGCCTTGATTAAACATATTGGCCGCTTACACATGAGAGTCATCCTTAGATGACCTTAGATTAACCAAAGGGTTAACCCCACAGTAAATAGGAAATCAAATTTCTAGAGGAAAAATGCAGTAGCTGGTGGGAAACTGGCAGAGTGAAAAAAAGAGGAATGAGTTCTTCCTCTTACGTTCTTTGCTTCCTCAGTCCATCCCCTCATTTCTGTTCAGGGAATGGAAACAAGAGTAGTAGAGCAGTGCTCTGCCTCCCTGTTGATGCTGCCTTTTAGGGACATGATTTAATGGTGGACTTGGCAATGCTAGGTTTATGGTTGAATTCGATTATCCTAAAGTTTTTTCAACCTAAATGATTCTATGATTTTGTGATTCTGGAGGATGCTCCAACTGACTGCCCAGGCAGCTCCAGAGTATGGTACCAGCATCTCATCACCCAGGTCCCCTTCTACATTCCAGCCATCCAGGGACTGCCATCTCTGGCTGTGAGGTAGGGATACCATTCCTTTCAGCCCCAGCCGTGTCTCCATTAGCTTCAGGACACCTGGAAGCCTGTGCAGACACTGAAAAGGAAGTGTAACATGGTTCATGAATTGTCAAGCAAGTAGGCAGCTGCATTTATGTTTCTGAATAGTCTTGGGGCATAAACAGCAAAAGGAATGTATGACAGAAATTCCAGCTGGGAGGGAGAAGGTCTTGGGTGAGGTCTGGTTCTCAAAGAAAAACCTTCTGGGGGCTGAGGGGGCAGAAAGAAAAAGAGAAATGCCTTTTGCCATTTAGTAAAAGACAAAACAACCACAACTTTAAAAAATAAGAGTTAAAAAAAATAGAAAAAACTATAAGCAAAGGATTAAAGAACATTCCTCTCCTTCATGTTTCCCCTCCCCACCACAAAAAAAAAATAAATTGTTGTAGTTGAGTTTTTTATATTGCAGAATTTCAAATAAAGTTGACTTTTAAATCTTCCCCTGACATCTGGTTTGTAATTAATGGAGCAGTAAATAGGAGAGAGACAGAAGCCACCTCAGAAGCCTGTCCTTGATACATGACTCTCCAGCAATGTAGCTAGATGAGCGATACCACCCCCAGGCTCCAACACTTACACAAACAAAATCCAGGCTGGTTTTGGTGGCAACACAAGCCATTTCATCTTCCCCCAAAATGAGGCTGCCAGTTATCTTGCTGTGATTGGGGATTTGATGCTGGTGACAGATGTTGAAGAAAATATCTGCATTATGAGGATATGGATTGTCTAATATAACTGACTTTGCCAGTACCTTAATTGTGTTTTGCTTTACCTGAGGACAATCTGCTTCAAGGGGAAAATGCTGTTAACAGCTGCTGTGTCTTCTTCATTGCTCAAATATTAACAAAATGCTTTCCATAAGGGAAGGTAGAAAACACTGTTCTGTGAAGGTAGTTGGGCTAGAGGGATTTGAAGGGATTTGAAGACACTATGAAAATATTCAACCTTCTTCTTTGTTCACAAATGAAGTGATGCTGTGAGTTCACCATGCTGCTGTCACTAAGGTGATAATGGGAGGACAGTGATGCTGTGGCTTCAGTCCTTACTTCGTAAGTGAGCAGCTGCGTAAGGTCCAAATGAGTACTCTCGTGTTTTGGTTCTTCCCCACCTCCCTCTACATTAGCCCATCACAGGGACACTAGATCCTCTCCAGGGAGCAGCTTGACATTCCCAAACCTATACAAGTTACAGGAGAGTCTCAATGAGACCATTATAACTTTTGTTACTTCATTACAGATTTCAGCTGGATTTCAGCTTGTACCCCACGGGCTGAAGCCATTTGCCATGACAAATTTGCTTGCAATGGAGATATTTATTGATCTCACTATGTCATAATAGGAAGATTTGGCTTCCTTCAGCATGAGATACTCAGCAGTCTGTTCCCTACAAGCATCATTATATGTTGCAACTCACTGGAAAAAGATCTCCTTGTACAGAAGGTTGTGGTTATTAATTATGTGGATAGCAATAGTGGCTTTCAGAGAGGCCAAGGCCCAGCTGCAATTGGTGCAGATGTATGTGCTGGCAGGTGGACAGCTCTGTATGCGAAGAGAGTGACAACTGAAGAGACCAGAAGACAAGACAGCAGAAAGGTGAGAGAAATGAAGTTCCTGAGTGGTGCCTATGTTACATGCTGGGCTGGGAAGCCCCATGCCTGCCTCCAGTAGAGTTCAGGCAGGACAGAGAAACACATGGTTTGTGTGATTTCCCAAAAGGGCTCAATCTAGGAGGCTTTTGGAGAGCAGAGACCAGGCCCAGATGAATCACAACCACAAATACTCTAATTTGTTATGGTCACACTTCATCCTGCTCTTGTGCTGGCACTGGAGCATGTTCAGTTCTGCAGGGATGTGGTGCAGGGAGCTGAGCCCTCAGGAAAATATTTACCTTTCCTTCCTTTCTCCCCTCCAATAATTTTTTCATTCTCCTGTGCCAAGGCCACCTTAATCAATAAAATTCCTCTGACTCAGAGGTGCAACAGGCAACTCCCCGAGACTGTTGCCCAAGACTTTTCTCCCATCCATACTCCATGATACCCTGTCAATTTCTCCCTCCATTTTCTCCAGGTCCCATTGAATTCCCAGGTCCCTTTCCATCCAGAACTGCAGGTACTTCCTGCCAGAGTATGCTATTGCATCTCTGCTTGCCTATGCAAAGGAATGGCAGCAGTTATTGTGGAGTAAGGTGCAGGTATGCCCTGGCCACTGCAAAGCAGATGGCAGCGCAGGAGTCACCATTGCCAGCAACAGTTGCAAAGGGGGCAGATGGAGCATGGGAGATGGTGTTAAGGAAAACCAGTGGCAAGGAATGGGAGAAGACAAGCAAACCAACATAGAAAGATGGCTAGAAACAACTGGGCAGAGCAGCACCCTAAAGAAACAAGCAGGAAAATTGCATTACAAGGAAATAGAGCACATCTGATCTGGGTGCCTGCATCTCAGAAAAGCAACAAGGAGGGTGATAACTCCCAAAAGGAAATGGTGATTCATCTCTTTGCAGGGAATGTGATGGAGAAGTGCAAAGGCAAGGCAGCACTGGGCCAGAGACCTGCTGCTCTTTTCTGATAGTGCACCTCCAGCTTCTGAGCCCAGTCACCCTGTTCATCTCTAAATGAAACCTGGCAAACACCCATCATGCACAAAGCTTCAGGGGCAAGGCTGCAGCACTGGCTCTTAGCAGGTGTATCAGGCTGGAGACTCTGCCTGGTTTTAGTGGGCAAACACTCATGGGCAACCCTGGGGGGCAATGACAAAATGCTCTGCTGGCTGATGAGGTAGGAAAAGTAAAAATGCAGCAGTGCTTCAGGATGATCCATAGCCAAAGCTCCCCTTCAGCTGCACTCCCCCCTCCAGGAGCCAGCACCCACACAGAGAGCAAGGGCAGTGGTGGCTGGAAGGTGCCTCCAGCAGAACCCAAGGGGAAAAGCAGCACCAAGCCAAAATCATCAAGCATATATTTCATTGTTTTGAAGATATTTTTTCCTCTTAGGACTTAGCTCTGTTTACTCCAAAGTCAGGAGTTTACTCCAAAGTCAGGGGACTCAAAACTAGCATCAGGCTCCAAGTACTGCAAACATAAGTGATCCCTAGCAGTTGCAATACAGGATTCTCCATGTCCATCTGTTTTGCTTCTTTCATGACAGTCGATTAAAGTTTTGCTAACCTAACTATTAAAGTGCTTGAAGGCAAGGCCTAAATTTCACTTCACCTCCCAAGTTCATTGGCTCCATCCTCCTCCTCCTCCTCCGCTGCCAAATATGTTTTGCTATAAATTACTGGCACTGTTTCTGTTGATAGTCAACATAATCAAACATTTGTAAGCATGCTGTCTCTTCAATCTGTTCAGTTGATGCACTTTACCTGATCTTTCATTAAAGTAATCAAAACACTTGCTGTGCCACATCTAATGAATGTTGCATGTATGATTAAGTACTTTCATTCATATTGCAAGTTTGATTTAATGTAATCTGCCTTTCAGACAGCCATTAGCCTAGCTCCTGCATGAATTCGATTAATTGGCTGAATTCTTCCAGATGTCCATTAAGTATTACAGGAATTTCTATGTAAAAACAGCAGGGACCATCTAGCGGAGAAGCAAACAATGATACGTTATATTGCTGCCATGACTTACAAAAAGCTGGATTCATTTTCATTAATAAAACATCTGTACTGCTGCACAGCTATGCATCAAGATGCATTTATTTTATATGTTTATTTCTCTTATGACTATAAATAGACAGTTAAACAGAAGCACAGTATGTTCAGTTGGAAGACACACAAACAGAACTGTATCAGAAATTAAAATCGCAATAAAGAATATCAGAATTGAAACAAGGACTTGAAAAAAGTATTAGCTGTTGTAACAAACATGGCAGTGACTCCTATGGCTGTGTGGTGTTTCTTAGCACAAAGACATTTTTCTTAGACCTTGATGAATCTGAAAATCAGTTGGCTCCTTGGTTGAAATGTCCTGTGCCTGGTTTATGTTTATATGGTTTATTGTAGTTTTAAGGGGGAGGAAAGATGCAGTTTGGCATTTTTAACTGGTATGGGGTAAACAGAAAATTTGCCATTAAAATAAAGTTTTTCTTAATTCTCAGAATGAGAATTATTTGATTTCCACCCTCCCCCCAAAGTTGCACTTCAGAAAGGAATCACTTTTTCCTAAGAAATAAAGCCCCCAGAAGCCAGTTTGTGTTTCAGCGCCTACTGTACCCAGCCCATGCAGGAGGTGGTGGTGTTTTGGGGAATGGGGAGGATGGTGCCACAAGCAGAAGTAGCTCCCTTCAGTTTCTGCTCACCTTGCTAGATCAAAGAGCACCTTTCAAAGGATCATGTGAGATCTCAGGACCTCTCTGCCCCTTTTGTCTTCTCTCCACCTGCTTACCCTTTCATCCTCGGGAATGAGCCCATGGGGCAGACTGGAGAAGCCTGGCAGGTGTCTGACGCTGACCTTGCGGCCCTGAGCTCAGCACAGCTTCCTTTTCCTAAATTTGTGGCACATTTCCTCCAAGTCAGGGAGGTGCAGGGCTGTGACCACTCAAAATCATGGGGCTCTGCCGAGTCAGGAACTGAGGAAGGCAGAGGAGACGCAGCACTGCAGCAGTGTTGCAAGTCTCCCCAGTGATGCTCAGGCAAGTGGCTCCATCTCACTCAGGAAACAGCCAGACCACACTCTTCCCTCTCCTCCCTGTCTTGGTCTTTCCCAACTGCTGTACAGCCTTACAAATGTGTTTAGTCCTTGACTAAACTGTGCTGGGGAAATTATTGCTGCTTTCCAACACTGACTCCCCTGTCCAAATTAGCAGCAGCTAGTACAAGCCAGTTCATTTTCAAAGGCTGTTTAATAGATGATGGATTTACAGGAGACATCTGAAATAATATCATTCAGCAAAACTTGAGCTGTACAACAAAAGGGATTGAGATTTACTAAAGTGTAGCTTTTTTTTTCCATCAGAGTCACTGCACTGCTCAACAGCTTGCCTCTTTATGTACACATTTTCCTCTGCTTTCACATCTTTCTCTGTTTCTTGCTTTTGTTGCTGTGTTCTCTATTATCCTCCTATAGCAAAGGTAGCCATAGGAATCCTGTATTATTAGTATACTACGTTATCAATATTATCTGTATTCTGCTATGTAAAACACTCTAAGACAAATTTTCTACCACAGTTATGCTGTGAGACTCTGCTCCAGTACCCACATAACCTCATAGAGGCATGGCCCTGTTGTACCTAAATCATTACACTAACCCATTGCAAGTGTCTCCTGCCAATGACAGGGAGAAGCAAAATACAGCGAACTGATTGACTACCTTGATCTCTGTTACAAAGGAATTTTCTTAGCAGGGAGAGCAGTGGGTTGGCTGGAGAAGGGGAGCGAGTGGCAAGCAGGATGTGAGGCAGGTTTTCCCTGGCAAGTCGCAGCAGCCTCAGCAGCAGCATCATTTCACCCCTTTGAAACATCAGAAATCTGTCTCTCAATGCAACAAAAACAGTTTCTAGATTTCCGCAGAGAAGAAAATGGTGTAAATATCATCTATAGGTGACCAGTCTAAAAATGAAATGTAGCAAAGCAAAGAAAGCCTCTGCTAATTTCCAGTGCTGTGTGTTTTTCAAGACAAATGTGGAAAAGTCACATCTTCTTTTGAAGCCTGAGGGACGGAAAAATTAAATCAGAGGGCTTTGTTATTGATGTTTTTCTAATACAAATGTTTTGAAATCCCTGCCTTTCATATGTCTCTCACAAATAAGCAGAAATGTGTGATGAGTCATCTTCGCTTTTAATTCCTTTAATAGATTCTTACCTCACCCACTAACATCTAAACAATTCTCATTTCTGTAACAATCCCTTCCTCAGTGGTAAATATTGCTCTCAGACAACATCTTTTTTGGAGGTTCATTATGTTCATTCTGTGGCTAAGACTCATTATACTCAGTTATTTATTTAAAAGAACAAAATGACAGCAAATACCTGCATTTATCATGTCTCTCCTTACATGATATATTATATATTACATTAAATATATTTGATATATTTAACATATTATATTAAACATATTTCAGTGACGAGGCCCAGCATTCTCATAGTTTTGAAAAAAACATCAGACCTTCCTTCCTAGCCATCATTTCTCAAGAAAGGAATAGTGAAAGGCTATGGTAGTCTAACCTCGCTTGCTAAATGAGACTCCTCTGACACTAATGGGAGATTTGGCAAAGACAGGAAAATAATTTATGAAGTATTTGAATATTTTCAATTATAAAATAAAAAAACCTTTGAGAATTATTTGAGAAAGAAGCAAATGAAAATGCCACTATAAGGCATGGTGAAATGGTATATGTGGAACCAGTTCAAGAAGTAATTGGGATACCTAAGGGCATGTTTGAGTCTTTCTAAAGATTCAAAGTATCACCCATCTCACTGAAAAACTTTCCAAAAAAACTCACAAGTTTTACAAAGGAAAAAGTCCTCAGTCCTTTAAACTAACATTTCACTAACCCAAAATTCATCTAGTCTTCTGTTCATGTTATTCCTGTCTCCTAAACCAAACCCCCCTCTGAAGTCCTACAGTGACACCCACTTCTGTTCACACCAAACTACATATGGCCCTCACAAGAGAGGTGCTAACTGGACCAGAGTCATAGCAGAAGGTTTTCGAGATACCTATATAGATTATAATCAGCATAATTATAAAAATGGAGAGCAGTTTGGCCTCAGGGAGCTGTAAAATACATTTTTAACTAGGCCATTGATATAAAAGAGACAAGATGAAAAACAAGAGAGGAGGCAAAGGTTCAGCTGTGTGACCATTCTGGGAACTGACTGAAAAACAAGAACAAAGCTATTCAGAGCAGGTCATTAAAGAAAAAAATATCTTAAATGAGACTAAAAGATAGGAAATAGAAATATGACATGGTCGCTTACAAAGCAGAGGTCAAAAAGACAACAGTAATTAATGATAAAAAGATAAAGAACCAAGCACTTAATTTCAAAGAAATAGTCAGGGAAGGTGTAATGGTACTATGAGCAGGAAAAAGACTTTGCAGAAGTAAATGGAAATGAATAAGATCTCAATAGGGGAAAAATGGATAATTGAAACAGTAGAAGAACTGCAAATTGCTATAGAAATTCACCTGGAACATAAATCAGTTATTTAGGACCAAGGGTGAAATACAGTGTTGAATGGACCCATTTTTTTTCAAAGGGACATTAAGGCACACACTGCCAATTTTGCTCTGATATTTTTCCATTGCAGTTTTTGTGCATGGAAAATACAGGTGAAAATGTCTACCATGTTTGGAAGTTTAAAGACTACTTTCTGAAATGGAGAGCAATGGATTTTACTTCTGTTTCATCAAGAGATGCCTACTGGAACGAAAGAGGTGGGAAGCAAAAGCAAAGGAAAACAGAGAAAAGCAGATATTTTGAAATGGCTGAGCCAAACCTGTTAGCATCTTCCCTTGTTTTCTCTTTTGTTTTCTGAGCTTCAGCTCAGATAAGTAAAACTAAATAATCATAGAATCATAGAATGCTTTGGGTTGGAAGGGACCTTAAAGATCATCCAGTTCCAACACCCCTGCCATGGGCTGGGACACCTTCCACTAGACCAGGTTGATCAGAGTTTCATCAAACCTGGCCTTGAACACTTTCAGGGATGGGACATCCACAACTTCTCTGGGCAACCTGTTCCAGTGCTTCACCACCCTCACAGTAAAAAATTTATTCCTAATATCTAATTTAACCTATCCTCTTTCAGTTTGAATCCATTCCCCCTTGTCCTGTCCCTATATGCTCTTGTAAAAACTCCCTCTCCAGCTTTCTTGTATGTTCCCTTCAGATACTGGAAGGCCACAGTTAGGTCACCACAAAGATTTATTTTCTCCAGGCTGAACAATCCCAACTGTCTCAGCCTTTCCTCATAGGAGAGGTGCTCCATCGCTCTTATCATCTTGGTGGCCCTGCTCTGGACTTTCCCCAACAGCTCGATGTCCTTTTTGTACTGGGGACCCCAGAACTGGATGCAGTGCTCCAAGTCAGGTCTCACAAGAGCAGAGTAGACAGGCTGAATCACCTCCCTCAACCTGCTGCCCACACTGCTTTGGACACAGCCCAGTTTGGCTTTCTGGGCTGCAAGTACACATTGCCAGGTCATGTCCAGCCTCTCATCCACCAACACCCCCAAGCCTCCTCAGCAGGGTGCTCTCAATCCGTTCATCCTCCAGCCTGTGTTGATACCAGGGGTTGCCCGGACAAAGGTGCAGCACCTTATACTTGGTCTTGGTAAAGCTCATGAAATTCCCACAGATCCACTTCTTCAGCCTGTTTATGTCCCTCTGGATGGCATCCCATCCTTCATGTGTGTCAGTGGCACCACTCAGCTGGGTGTCATCTGCAAATTTGCTGAGGGTGCACTCGATCCCTTCATCTATGTCATTAAGGAAGATATTAAATAACACCAGTCCCGGTATGGACCATGAGGACACCACTTGTCACTGATGTCCATTGGGACTCCAAGTTGTTGAATGCAGAGTGCAAAACAGCAGTGGACAGCCTACATCGTACAGCCTCAGTTACTCTCTGAAGTTGTAACAAAAGGAGTTCATCTCGATGCGAAAAAATATTAAAAAGATGAGATGAAGATAAGACTTTCCCACAGCCAATGGTGCAGGAGATTGTCCCACCATTTCTACCTGAAAAAGATGAGGAAGAGGGAATAATCCATATTACAGAATTGTTTCAGTTTATTTCCCAGTTAAGCTCTTTTTTTTTCCCCCAAGAACTGTATGGGAAGACTCCTTTACAAAACCCCACAGTTGTGTTAAGTGGCATCTTAAGCAGGTCACATTTTTCAGAATAACCAAACCTAATCTTCTGCTCTCTTAGTTGAGTCTCCTGATGCTGGTAAGCAGATCCCTGGTATGTGGAATGGCAGAGCCCTGCACAGAGTCACACAGAGCAGTGAAAAATTTATCTACTCTTCTGAAGAAGCTGCCACACCAGAGGTTTGATGTATTATGTATTAATGCACAAGCCCACCCACCAGACAGTGACAGAAGAACTGATAATCACATCACCCCTGTACTGCAAAGCCAGACACCGTAATTCCCAGGGGCTGGACCACAACACTGAACTTTTACATGAAGGAGTAATCCAAAGTGCCGTGGACTGTAAAATACAGTGAGGCTGTTCTGGGAGAGTATTGGTGACAGATTTACCTGGTACAGCTGTGAGTCTCAGGCAGTAAAGGAGGACATACATGGTAGCTGCTCTGTGTAAAGGTGACCAAGTTTAGCAGAAAAGACATGGTGCCATCTCTCAAATACACTTTTTCAGTAGCACATCTGTTTGCAGATCCAAGGGAAGAGAATCAATGATGATCTGCATTTCAACAGGACCTGGGCAAACTGCATCTGTTGTGACATTTCTAGAAACCAAGCAAAAGAAATCCTAACAGCTGCAGGTGTTCAGTGAAGGCATAAAGCCCTTAAACACCATAAGTCACTTCGGGTGCATTCCTCTCTGGATGCTGAGCCATAATCCCTGAGTGCCCAGCACTCACAGAGGCTTAATCCTTTCAACAATGGGATGAGCTGGAGGCTGTATCCTTTCAAGATTTACATAACATCCCAGCACACGTGTCTTTTGGGAGGATAAGAGCTGCTTAGTATATCCTGCATTCCTATTTTTACAGCTGCTTAGTTTACATCCATGTCTCTCTCCCCAGTGGGAAAACCCAAGTTAACGACATTGCTCTCAACCCACCAGCATGAGACCACCATGGTTATGAGCTTCACTGATGGCTCAGCCCAGCAGAAAGCACTTCTGCATTCAGTGTCCTGAGCGTGGCCCTTGCCCTGTCACACAACATGCCTTTTTGTGGCCATCTCCCTGTAACCCCACCAAGTGCACACAGGTTTTGTGTCCTCTAAAGACACCACAGCAGAAACGTATAAGATGATGCTTGAGTTGGAGGCTTGTGTGGAGAAGGGCAGTGGCTAACTGGTATCTCTTGTGAAAAGCGAGCCACAGACATGATGTTATTTAACCTTGCCTCATTCTTTATTGGCCTTTCTATGTGCAATTCTTCTGCTGTACCATTACCTTAAGGGTGACCTCCACCATGGAGCTCCACAGTTGTGCTCCATTGCTACAGCACCACAATAAGCTGTATTTCATTTGGGTCAGTATGGATACTGCACCCACTGGAACGAAGTTTGCTTGCAAACAAAACTGTTTTCTGGTGAGACTTCGTAGCTCCTTTGAAAGGGAGAAGCAAACCTGACATCAGCCTTCTTCACTTTAATTACTGTGTGTTTTTCGTTCCAGAAATCTCCCATGGATGCAACAATCAATTCTCAGGAAAACGATAGGTGAACAACTAGCACATCTGAACTGAAAAGAGAAAAGAGATATGAAATACAGAAAAAAAACAAACCTACAATGAAAATTAGCCCAGTTTTTAGTTATCAGCTGACATCCTTGCATCTTCCTTTTCCCATTAACTGTATTTCCTTGCTTTTCTTTTGCAAGCCCTATAGCAGCTTCATCTGCAATCTGGCAGATACACAGAGCTCTCTTGGCTCCTCTTTAGCAGTACCAGGCACTTGTCTCTAGTTGCAAAGGCTTTCTTTCACTTTGCCAAGGACACATTCCAACATTATTATTTTTTCAATGTAAGTTTTAGCTCATGACACTTTAACAAATCTACAGCCACAACACTTTAAAGTCCACAGACATACAGATCATCCTCTAACCCCTCACCTGAGAGAACAGGGCCCTAATGAGAAACTGAGGAAGAAACTTGGAAATGTAACAACATACAAATCAGACTGGACACTATTAAAGTCCATCCCAAAAATGTAATTATTTTTCCTTGTCCATTTCTTTTTATAATGCGCATCTAATACTATCCCTTGCATCACAGCATACAAAAATATGTAAGAATTACAGATATTATGGACCGACTTGTTCCTTTTCCCTGCCTGCTTCAGTTACTGTATAAGCAATTACCTCTGCCTCTGAGAAGGGTGCTGAAAATAAAAAATCTGGCACTTGCATGACAAATATCTGATGCTACAATGATGATATGTCACCAAAGCCATTGCATAAAACTGATTCAACCAACAGAGGAAGAGTGCAGGCGCACCCTTAGCAGCTACACCTGGGCACTTACTGTGTTTATGCAAACCTGGTAAATGAGGCAGAATCAAAATCAGCATTATGGTAATCTTACAGGAAAACGCAAAATGTCCTTATCTCATTTAACTACTGCCTCAGTTAAACCACTGTGTGCTTGGGGATGTGCCTATGCTAGGAAACTGATATTGATTTTCCATCCCTTGCCCAGTTAAAAGTTTCACCAGGAAGTCCTGCAAACACGTGGAGTACTGAAACCATGCAGAGGCCAAGTACCTACTTCAGAATAGGCAAGATCCAAGAAATTCGAAAAGCCCAGAATCTCCGAGTTCTTCTCCTGACCACGTGGGGGGTGTAGGTTCTGTCAGTCAGAGAACAAGTGCCTTCCAACCCTGTTCCACCTTCAGTCTCACCACTGGGAGTCAATGGGTCCGAGGAGGTGTTCTCCAAACACTTTGCCTCAGCAGCTCAAATAGATACCTAGTTCACTGTACAAAGACTTTGATTCACTTAAAATTGAGGGAAAATCTTCCACAAATATTTTTGTAGAGGAAAGTGGGGCAGAGCATTAGCTTGCTCAAGATAACCAGAGTGAGAACCAGAGCCAGACCAGAGTTTTATTCAGCACTAGACCTGCACAGCATCCTTGGTGCCACAGGCTCCAGCCTGTGCATGGTATCCAAGGGGACATTGCTGGCCTCCATCCCAGCCCCCTGGCTCTTCAGGACCATAAACTACCCATGGAGCAGAGAGGTACATAAAAAGGGAAAACTTGGATGAAAATTCATATCTTAGCTTTGGGAGAGCCGAGGGTGTACTCAGATTCCTCAAGAATACTGTGGCTAAAACATGCTTACAGCAGACACACACTAGAGCACAGCCAGGGAGACACACATGGACTTATACAGAGCTCAGTACAGAAACACATTCAGGAGATGAAAACAAAGATGAACATACAATGGACTTTTTTATCATTCAAAAATGCTGTCATAGAAAAAGGAACCAAAACAAAAACAGATATTATTTGTCCCCATCATTCCCCCCCCCAAAAAAGGGATGGATGATTGATGGATGTCAATCAGTATCTTTCAAATTTAGATTCTTTTTTTGGGGGGCTGGGGGAGGAAAGGGACAGAGGAGGGTAAGCAAGCCAAAACACAAACAAATACAAATTTGCATTTGTTTGTCAAGCTAGTTTTATGTCCTATAATACTTTCCATTAATCTTAAAGTGAAAGAAAAATTGCCAATAAAATAAGAGTTACTGGATTGCTAGGAAGAATTTTGTGACAGCTGACTTCCTCCTAATAGCCCCTTATACACAATGTTGTGGAAGAGAAAGAGGTGAAAAAACACTGCTATAAGAACTATGGCCATTTAATCCTTAACATGGGAATGTATTTCTGCTCTTTTTCCCTCCCTAGATTCATTTTATGTTCCCATCAGAAGGTTAATTGTGTTAGCAGGAGTTACAGCCACAGGGGAAAGATGTGATTGAATGCTGAGTGCAGTTTTAGCTGATAACCTCTGAGTGAGTGAAAGGGCACAAAAAGGGGTTGATCTCCTCTAAAGGGGTTGTCAGTCATTCAGGAAAAAATGCAGCTGTGGGAGAAACAGCCTTATGTCCCAGGACAAGAAGAGAAGCTATCAAAATAATCACAAAGCTACACTCATCCCAGGCTCCCTGTCTGTGCCTGTGGCTCTGACAGTGGAGTTAAATGGGAATAACTGGCTTTTTTGTGTGTATGAACAAGCAGACCCTGACTTGATGCTCATTCTTGAAGACTGATTAGATTGCATGAAAATGTGTAATTAAAAACAATAGATCCCAAATAATTATAACTCTAAAAAGTTGGCATGAAATCTTGACAACTTTTAATTGATAGCACATATCCTGCTTGCTGTACTGGGAACATGATTGCATTCCAAGGTTTTAGGTAAGACTAGCAGTGAAATCTTTCACATACATTTAAACTTAATGAAAAACATCTGCATGTAAAACAAGGACTTCTCCCTCTTTGGTCATTTCAGCCCATGTCTGAACTCATCCTGCAAAATTACACAGGATTACACAGTAAGTAGCTCGGAGAAGAAGGATTCGGGTTTTTTAAAATTAAATATTTCCATAAGCTGAAGTGATGAGAGCAGGCATTTGTAGAAATGTTTGGACCCACAGAGACAGGACTAAGGACCAAGGTATATTTCAGTGCTACAATGCAAGCAGCGAAGTTTGTGTCTGATTTCTCAAAGGTGCACTGCAGATTCCAGAAACAGAAAGCCTTCCCCTCCTTTGCACTCCAGGACTACCTTAGAAATGTCTTGTGAGCACTCCAGAAATGGTTTTAGGTGCTGTCACCAGCTGAATTTCAATTGTCCTTCTCTACCTTGACAATGGAAGGGATGGTAAACCTTCAGAAACTGGCAGACCCTTCCTGTTCAGACTGTGATTCTGCTGCATTTACAATGAAGATTCTTATTACATACGCGGAGTTAAAACGTGAGGCTTCTCCAGTTAAAGCCATAATATAAAAATGCAGTCTTGCAAGAGAGAAATAAGTAGATGGAAAACCAAATGGTTAGACTTTTGCTTTTAAATGCCCAAATATAAACCTGGCAATCTTTTCCCTCAAAGCTTCTAAGCGCAAAAGAGTTCTGTAATATTAACATCCACAGTGCAACTTGAACAAAACAACTAAAATGCTTATTGACCTGGTAGCAGGGAAAGCCAGTTTGAAATATTTGATCCTAACACCAGCTAAGCAAGTATGTGTAAAGTGTAAAGCCTGCACTTGTTGATTTCTGAGATAAAAATCAATAAAACTGTCCATAACCTATAACTCTTTGGTTAACCTCTCCATAGAGATCAGAAGAGAGTAATTAGATTTCTGCCTGACTAGCAGGGGTAGAAAACTGTTTCATTTCAGATCAAAACCTTCCCAGTGGATCACACCTTCTACCCACTGCCTATCAACACTTAACAATTGCTTCTGTATTTGACTTTGACAGAACTACTAGAATGTTACTATCTAATTTTCAGTGTAGTTGATACAAGGCTTTGATGCTTTATTCTAGTGACAGATTTTAAAATTAATTCTTCCCACTTTGTATTTTACATTTTTACTCTGCCCGGTGCTTTGTAACAGCCAGCCCTGCTAATGTGATAAATAATTAAAAAACAAAACTACAATACCCATCCAACCTCTAATTTACAACAGGCAAAAAAACCTTAATCTATTATTGATGATCCAGCCTTTGGATTTAGATATCAGTCTAAACAAGCAGTTGTCTGCCTTGGATTGTCTTTGCATTTCATATTCAAATGAGGTGGACCCCATTGCATATATTTTCATCTAATGACAATTTAGTATCACCAGATGCTATTGCCTTCCTAGAAGATAACTGCTCCAAATACAACCTCCTTCCCCCTCTAAGCACAGCAATACTAAGAGACAAGCAGACAGCTGGTCAGGTTTTAAAATAACTGTTTTATAACACTCATTACTATCATGGTATTCTCACATTTTAACCGCCCCAGAGTCTTTCTGTAATTATGCTTTTTTAAAGACAAATGTCATTCTGCATTTTCATCTTTCTTAACTAAGCAGCTTTTTGAACAGGCTGAGACCATGAAATATCAAATAAATTGTACTCACAACAACTTAACGTGTTAGATAGAGATTAATATATTAGAAAATATGTGACAGTTTAAGTTCAAGTTAAATGTAATGAGCTGTGGTGATGGGCAGTTGCAATAAATTCATGTGTTGATGCAGAGGGCTTTTTCAGATGAAGTCCAGGTCACAGACATCCATCTGCAGCCTCCCAGCGTCTCCTGGTCTACTCAGAACAAGTATTTGGGGGCATTTTGCTTACTTGCTTACAAGATTAACAAACCTTCCCATTCTCACAGCTCTGAGACTTTTAAAATTAAAAATTAATCTCATTTTTAAAAAAGAACCGAAACTTGCAGTATTTGAACCTGCCCACAACATATATTTGTACAAAAGTATTACATAAGATTTGAGCTTACAGTAAATGTATGCATTTAGACTTAAACTCCTGTAAGCTGGAACATTTTCCACTATATCTTGGGCAGGATAAAGTACCCTATCCTCTAAAAAGGAAAGTATGACTAATGGTTATTGTTTTGATTGCCCATGGTTTCCCTGTCCCTGCACAATGCCACACAGACAGTTGTGTGCAGTCTTGGAGGGTTTTTTTGTGCCACTACACCTCGACACCAAGAAAACCTTCAAATAGTGTCAGAAGGCTGGAGTTAAGGGGGGTGTGTTCTGCCCCTCTTCTCCCAGTGATCGCTATAGGGAAATCTATGAAAACTTCTATGGAAACAGGCTGCTTAAGTACAGTCCACCCAGGCTGCAGAACCCCTCTCTCCTCCAGGAAGGGAATTGAGTAGGGTGGTAGAGGTAACTAGCTAGTCCAGGATATGTCTTGGCATGCCCAAAGGCCTTCCAGTTTTGAATTATGAAACCCTCTTTTCCTTGATCACAGCAGTCAAAAAGAGCAAGTGTTCCATCAGGGTCCACCCAGACCAGAGCACAAGGCAGAAAGCCCCAAGCTTCTGACCATAAATCTACACTGTGTGACAAGCTGTCACTGTGCTCATGTTCAGAAGCAAGATAGACCATTTCCTCTCCTTGAAAGACATACAAGTTAAAACACAGAGTCATGCTGACATGGCTGTACTACTGCACTTCATCTCATTCACGTGGCCCTGGCTCAGGCAGGGATTCTGGCACTGTACTCCCCAGTGTGAGATTAATAGATCCAGGACAGCCCCAGCACCTCAGCTGAGGTAGCTCTTTCCGCTGGGAAAGTTTTGGGTGTTTCAACAGGGACAGTTTGGATGCATGCTCTCTGCCATGCATGAAATGGGGACAAATGCCTGTGCTCACCCCCAAAGGCAGAAAAAGGGCTATGCTTTGTGCTTGGTGATAATTGTTCTCAGCATGCCAATTACCATCACCAAGCAGCAGTGAAATGCTCTGGTTTTGCAAATTCATGTGCAAGATGGTACAATTTGCCCCACTTGCTTGCCCCTGCCCAGACTCACATCTGATCTCCAAATCCCAACAGTGTTTTCCCTGCAGAGACCAGCCAACACAACGGCTGTAGTACATGCTGAAGTGCTGGTTCATACACTCAATGGATTCTGGTGGCTTTGAATAGGGATGTGATTGTTTGTGAACTGTGGTGGTAAATGTTGTTAACTTAAATACACACCTTTGAGAGCCTTTTTCTTTAACCTCAGTATTGTCAACTCCTTTCCCTACACTCTTCTCCATTTTAAATCAGATTCAATACTGTCTGTAGTTTTATTTTTCCTCAAGTGAAACATCTCTTTATCTAGTCTTTATCCTTCATCAATTTCTATTAAATCCTGCTGAAATGCATTAGCATTAAAAAAACAGTCAGTAGAGATTTTCTGTGTTATATCCATTGAAGAGTTACATAGGTAGAAACAACTTTATGTGCGACTCCACAGAACAATTTCCAAGTGGTAAAGCTGATTTAAGGCAGTCCCACCTTTCTTGAGGCAACTCACTAGTTCTACCCATTAGGGTGACAAACCAATAAAAGAAATGTGCAATAAATTGCACCTGTAAAAAACAGACATAGGTCCTAAAAAAAATAATATTTTTAGAGCGTTGCTGCATTGTCTCAAATGTTGTATTGTCAGAATGGCTCAGGTGGTTAAACTGAACAAGGAACACTTTGGCTACATTCATCACCTAAGAAATCATTACACAAGACAAATCTACATTTTGCCATGATGTAGACGTGCCAAAGGGATCCAGTCCTCAACTGCACCCAAAAAGCAAGTCTTGATTCTGACCTTCTGAAGACCATCAAATAGATACTTGGGGATGGGGGAAAGATGAAGCACTTGTCCTCATGCCTAGCAGTAGCTTCTATGTTTTGCTGAACTGGGACTAGTGACTTAATTGTGAAATTATTCGTATTTTATGTCAATCATTTCATCAGGTAACCTTAGCACCTAAAGAGGACCATTAAGTTATAAGTGGCACTATATTAGCACAAAGCCATTATTCACCTCACATCTCTGGAAAGGTGTTTGGGCACTTCATGTTCCTTCCATTGATTCCAATTTTGCTGGTGAGAGGACTATTCTGGCCTCCATCACTGCCCCCCATTTTCTGCTCTGGGAAGGAGAAAGCTTTCTGTCTTTATTAAAGTCATACCAGTCAAGAAGTACTCCCTTGACATGTAACAGGCTGAAACATAACAGACTTGTAAGAGTTAGCAATTGCACCTTGTTCTATAGTGCACCTTGCTCTCCACTCTGCCTTTGGACAGCAGTTGTTTGTGTGATAGATACACACTGTTCCTTTTCCATGGGTACCCAGGGATGTATGGCTGTCTGTCCGCCTCAGCCTCGCAGGCATAGGAATTGCACATAAGCTATTTCCAGGCAGGCAATGTTCTTAGACCTTTCTCTATAGATGCCAATTAGAAGATTAGCGTCTTTTCTCTCCCCCTCTTTGCTATTAAATAGTCACACAAAAGCTGAGCTGACAAATTGCTCTCTCTATGGTGTGGGACAAAGACAGACAATAGATCAACATCATTTACTATACTCAAATCCTATTAATCACAGATTAATGAGAACATGTCTGGGGGGAGAAATTACCAGAGTGTGGGCATAGTGTCTTGTTACTCATGTAACATCTGCTATGGCTTTACCTTTAGTGTCATGTCATCTTTTATCACATTGAAATAATGTTTGTTCCAGAAACATAATTATGATAATGTGTCCTTCCTTTAACAATTACTGAGTTCAGGATTATATATTTTAGCCACTTGGTTTTTGTTGTTTTGGTTTTTTTTTAATATATCAACTATTTTCTGAATGTTTCTGCTAGTCATTATCTGATTAAGGAATATGTATTTATAGGCATTAATAGAAACTTGCTATTCTCTTTATTAATTATCATTTTATTCATTACTCCTCTGACAATCATAGGCACAGAAGTAATGCTAGAGTTTATATTTCAGTTTTTAAGCTTAGAGAATTATTTGTCTTTGGGGTTTCTCCTAAATTATTTTTTCATTAATTCACATTACAACAGTATTAGACCACGATGTTGGTTTTGAAAAATGTACACTTTTCTAACAGTTTCCTTAAAATAATTCTATAGCTGAATTACTTATCAATTTGTTCCCCCATTTTTTTTTCTGCTGTTGCCATTGGTGAGGAATATTGTTCAGGTCAGCAGCCTAGTACACAGAATTGTCTCAGAGCATTGCATTGCCCAGCCTGGATGGAAGCTCCTTTTTTAATCAATTCTTCCATCTGTCTTTAAGACCCGAAATTCAAAGTTTTGGGTTTAACTAATTAGAATTCTTCACGGAACAAGCTGCTTCATCGATAAATAGCAAAGCAATTACAACTTATAATCACCCGACAAATAAAGAGGGACAGCAGTCTACACGTGGGACCGCATATTTTAAAAAACTATTTGGCCCTTGCTTATCACTTCCCGAGTACTCACCGGTCCCTGCTGGGCAGTGGCGGTGAGCGGGGCGGGGGCATGGCCGGGATGAGCGGCCACCGCGGCGCTGCCCTTGTGCGGCGTTTCAGCACCGCGGGAGCGGGACAGTTCCACAGGGCAGGCCCGGGCTGCGGCACCGCCCCGGCTCCGGCATAGCCATCGCCGTCGGCCCCGCCGTCGGCCCCGCCGTCGGCCCTTCCCATCCCGTCCCGCCGCGCTTCGCCGAGTTCCTCTCGCCTCCCCGACAAGCCCGGCGGCGCGGGTTATACTCTTGTTACTGCCCTTCCAGAAGGAAGGAGTTGACAGAGGGCTTCAGAAAGGGCCTGCCATCCTGCTAGATATGTCTGATCTCTGTCCTGCAGTGCCTAAATGCCGTTTGAATCTGCCCATTAATTAATCTCAGCACACCCGGGAACTGCTCTCACCACCACTGTGCTGGCTGCCTGCTGCAGCACCCAGGCCACAGGCTCCAGGGTCCCCTGGCAGATGCACAGCCCTCACCTGAGCACCCAGCGTCTCCTAGGGAGCCCAGGACTATTCACAGCTGGATTCACAGCTGTCACAGGGAACAGAGAAACATGTA
Source organism: Neopelma chrysocephalum (assembly GCF_003984885.1). Classification (NCBI taxonomy): domain Eukaryota; kingdom Metazoa; phylum Chordata; class Aves; order Passeriformes; family Pipridae; genus Neopelma; species Neopelma chrysocephalum. Next base: position 31,628,809 of record NW_020897693.1, on the reverse strand, counting down.
AGGAACCCAATGGGCATTGTTAAGGCTGCTACATCATAACCTCCAACCTTCACTAGGTCTTAGGCATTCTGGCATGGCACTGCACACAAATGCCATTGCTCACTTCAGATTTGGAGACCTACATCCTCCTCTCAATGAAGGCTTCTTAGCCATGTTCTTGGGAAAGCATAAAAGGGATTATGAGTTTCTATAATGCATTACACCATATTTTACACCCTCATACAACATGTACCCAAGACATAGAAAACCAGACTCAATGCTTTTATCTGTCACAGCAGAGTCCACCCTTCCCTTTTCTAAGAATGTCCCTCACCATCTGATGACAGAGTTAGCTGTATTGTGGTACTCTCCACTCTCTCCACAGGAATAAGGCCACTGTTCTCAAATTATTTAAATACTCATGGAGAAGGGGAGAAGAGAGAGATCAACTTTGTTGCTTGATGTCTAAGACAACCAGAGGAAAACCTAACCACCTGTTCCAGTCCCTGCTCCAAGAATGGCTCATATTTTTTCATCCAATAGTTGTTCTATATAGAACCCTATAGCAGGGCTGCCTACAGGAATTTTTTACCCAAACTACAAGGAATCTAGCATAAAACCCCATATTTCTTACCCATCTCTGAGGAAAAAGTTCAGCAGAGTGCCCTGGTTGCACCTAAGAGGACAGCACGCAGAGATAGAGGTGGTGCACTGCATCTTCACCAGGCCTCAGTGAAATTAGTGGATCTCAGTAAATTGGGAGTCCTACTTTTTAGCTCTTGGCCTGGGCAGTTAACTGAAAGCATGCACAGACAATGCACAAATAGTCTGCTGCTCTCTCACCTACATCCTGAATGACTGATCTATTCATTCAACTTCCAAATATAAGACCAGTGAGAAGGCCGCCAGAGCTTTTTGCATCTGGGAAAAGGGAGAGGGAAGGAAAAAAAGAAAGTAATTCCACTGGAGGTAAATGTGAAATCTGTCTTGAAGATTTCAGCAGACATAGGGGCAGACTCACTTTCCACTGGAGAGAGTCCTGCTGAGGTCACTTTCCTCTGACAGAGAAAAGTTTAAACAGGCAGCTGCTATGATCTGACAAGATCAGGGTCCTTCAAAGTATGGTCAGAAAGAAATCTTCAGCTTTGTGGGACTCTAGTATCCACAACAGAGGCACCTTCAAAGTAGGGGACTTTGGGTAGCAGCTGCTCAAAATGGTCTTGAGGATTACATTTGGATTTAGACTCCTCATTTCTGCACAAATTCTGCCTTCTCTGTCTTTGGTCTGTAAAATGGGGATATACAGCATTTCCAAGTGACTGTGAGGATAAAAGTATTCATGGTTTTGAGGTAATGGTGTTAAAATTCTGGTAATGGGGAACCAGAGATAGCTGAAGGCTGCTTACTAACACTGTGCTTCCTTTCTCAGTAACTAATAGCATGTCTAGGCTTTGATGTTGATGGGTAGGCAGAAGAGAGGTCTTGATTAAAAGCATTAATTTACCTCTCGCAGATAAGAGATTCATATATACAGGTCTAAATTGGGAGTAGTTGCATCAAAATAAACAGCCCTTGGGTAAAACAGGTGTAAAAGAGAAGAGAATCAGACCCTGCATCTAGCAGATATATGACAAGATAAATGGGTGAACACAAGGAAAGTGAATTATTGTTATTATATACACGTTACATTCAGTACCATTAAAATCCAATGCTACAAAGAAAATAACTTTCAAGCTTGCAAAGTATATGCAATAGGGGCTGTGAAGAACTCATCAGAACCTGTGAATGTTTCCTTTGTATATGTTGCCTTCATTTCAGCATTGACATAAATCAGGAGTAGCTTTATTGGCAGAAAACTGGTAGAATAAAAAAAATCAGGTCCTTTAGCTTTAAGGAAATTAACTGAGATCCATTGACTCAAGAAAACCTTTAAAACTTTTGAATTACATCTTAACCGAACATTTAATTTTATAATTTGTCACCTTAGATAATAATGTTACCAGATCTATGTTGATACGAACCATTGTGTTAATTACAGTAAAAGCCATCAAATTAAATTCAAATTCTGGAATCAATAGCATTTCTCCAAGTACCATGTCTAATTATGGCCATACCTTTCATCTGGAGTTTTATTAATGCATATGTTATATCTGTCACCTTCTTCAGTTGTGAGCAAACTCACTGCATGTTAATTCACACCTGATAACAATCGTTTTTCTTGTATTTACCTTCTAAACCTGATGATAGGATGTGTCAACACCCATAGGATTTTTTGTTTTCTTTGAGAACTTCGCGCAAGTTATGGTGGAGAGACAGACACCTTCAGGAGCACTCACCATAGCCTAAATCAAACCTTCTGGACAGCTTTCTTGGTCTTTACATGTACTTGCATGTAAAGCATTAGACAACATTCTGGTTACCAGTGCTGTTGTCATCAAAACACTTGCTCTCATTTTTACAGTGGAGTACCTAACCACAGATGTCTGCATGGACTCTGCTAAAAACAAAGATACATCCTTCAAAATATGTACTTATATATACTGTGAGTTAATCTTGCTTCTTGTGAAAAAGAAATTTAGAATTGGGCCCTGACATAGAAATTTTTCTAATAGTACATGGAGCTGTCAGATGTGCATAGCTTTAGCTGACCTGAGGTGAGGTGAGGACAAACATTTCTACAGCTAAGCACCAGGTCCCCTCAGTCAGCACCCAGAAACGAGCAGCCATCTCAGCTCTCTGTTGAAAAATGTGTTTTCACTGGTGGCATAAAACATCGCACTGGCACGCTCTCAGGGGCAGCACCTCATGGCATTTGTTGACCATCCTCAGCTCTCACCAGCAGTTCCTCTCTGCCCATGAGCTTCTGCAGGCAGGAGGAGGAGATGGGACTCTGCAGGCTACCCTCTCCTTCACCCTGTGCTCCTCATTCAATGCTAGTCACCCTCCACTCTGTGATATGAACAAGGGAGGGACCCTATGTTAAAAATAGGGTACTGCTGTGTAAAGCAGGTCTATCTCCTAGTACACACAGGAGGGCGTTGGACTGGGAATTTTCAAAAAGTTACAATCCTAAGATTACAAGTCCCCTTATGGTAACATTTTCTTCTTTCTAAGTGCTTAACTTTGCCATCTTAATGTTATTCTCATTTTCATTACTTTATTACCTGGTTAATTTTAAGCTTTCTGATACAACCAGAATTACCACTGAAGACTCATCCACAAAAAACTTAGGAGTCTGCAAGATGCTAGCAAGAAGGCAGCACAGAAAGCCTTCTGCAGTTTTATAAATACACGTGTATTATATATTTTATGGATATATTTTTATAAAAATATCCTGGTTTCTTGCTGAAAGCCCATCTAACCTTGTATTTTTGCCTGCTACGGTGGCCAAGAGCAGGGGCTTGAAAAAAAGTACAGGAACAAGAAAGCATAAAGTGGTACTAAATATTCTCTCAACAGCCATCTTTGGCTCAGGCAATTCCTGAGTGGTGCCTTTTTATTTAATAGATTTAATAGATTGGCTTTTCCAACCATTCACTTTTGACCTCTTGAAAACATTCAGCATCTTCAGGAGATTGTGAAAGACAGTGAAGGAATGGGAATGCTCACCTGGGGACCAGGATGTCTGTGGCTTCAGGTCATGCTCCAGGGAGAACTTGTCTTTCCCATGAAATAGCCACTGAGTAGCTGTGTGCAGGGACTGGAGCATAAACCTTTTCCCAGTTAATCTTTTATCCACAACAAAAGAAATTTTGAAGAGTCTACATGAAGAAGCACCTTACCAAAGGTGCAGCATGGGAGGCTCACCGGCCTAGGTGCTCCCAAGACACGTTGCGAGGAAGGAATGCAACCCAGGTTCCCAGTGTGTTAACCACTGATATGTCAAAAAAAAGAGCAGAAGTTGTTTCCAAAGAAAGCAACATCTGCCTCAAGCCCACTCCAGCCAGGCCCTGGAGGATAATGGGCTGAAGATCCCCAAGAACCTTGGGTCTGTATGGGGGCTGAAACATTGGATGTTCAGCAGCTGAAGTCCTTTGCCACATGAAAGTGGAAAAGGGTCAGACAGCTGCTGAGAGGCAGTTCTCATCATCACAGCTTTGAACCAAAATGTCTGAGTCCTGCCTGAGTCCTATGATTGCATCCCACACAGAGCTGGATGCACATCCACAGTCACTGCTCTGCTGTTCCCAGTGATGATGCTTTGCCTTAACTAAAAGCTAATGAAGAACCTTTAAAGCTGTTCCTACAAGACTTAATATAATAATATTTAAAAGATATAACATTACTGAGCATGAATTAACTATTAACATTACTACTTCAACACACTAATAACATTTTAAGGTACCCATAATAGCTTTTTCATTTTAAGAGCAATAATCAGAAGAATCACCTGCTTCCTCTACCAGATGTCAAAGAACAAAATGATGTTTCCTATTCTCATGACAAGACCTGCGTATGATGAAAAGAGTGCAGCCCTTCAATGGCTTCTAGCAGCTGCTGCTGAAGGGACTGAAGGGGAAGGAGATGGCAGGTTAGTGGGAAAATACATGGAGGAAGTGAGGCCAATGGCAGAACTGGAGAATCCAATTGACACTGCCAGAATGAGGATCCCAAGATGGTCAAATGTGGGTCAGCAACAGGTGGCATTCCCTCAAGTCTTGCTTGTCTCAGAAGCGAACATGCAGTCAGACTGAGCAAGGGGAGAGAAATGCGGTGACATAATGCAGAAGGCAATAATGCAATGCAAACAGACCTAGAGGCTTGGGTCAGCAGGTCCTGCACCTTGCTCCTCCCGAGTCTTTGGTTTGGTTAATGACATACAGGACAGGTTACAAACATCTATATTGGGCTTTCTAGCATTCACAGTCAATAGGTAGTGAGGAGCAAGCATGATGTTTGCTGAGAGCAACTCCAAACTGCTCAGGAAGGTGGGGCATAGGGTACCCCATCCTTGTGCAGGGCACCTTGCAGGCAGGGCTCCCCCACCTTTGGGCTCAAGCCAGCATGATCCGTACTGCTCTGAGCTCTTGCCATTAAGGATCTGCGCAATTCACTCACAGATGACATTTACATTAGATCTCATAGAAGCTGGAGGATTTAGCAACCCACTTCCAATTGCCTTAAGACGTGGGATATTTTTCAAAGAGTGAGAAAATCCCTTACCCAGAACATCTTGAGAAAGCTTGAAGGCCCTGCAAGTACCTGTGGAGAAGGAGATTACTAGAAGTTTATGCAGCGGCTAGAGAATATTGCTGGTTGTTATTTGTGAAGAGTTTCTTGTCCATACAAGGTTTTTTTACCTCAGTTCTGATACATTTAATGTTTTGTTTCCTGGAGATTTAAAGTATGGTTATTTTCAACAATTCTACCATTATTTTCACCAGTTTCTGCCTGTTGCCTTTAATACTAGACAGCAGCAAATCAGCAAGAGAGTCACTTGACTGACATTGACTTCCCCAAAGAGGCATTAGGTGACCAGGAACAAGCTTGATGCTTCAACATCCTAATTCATCCAAATACAGATTTCTGGAAACAGGCTTTTCAGCTGTTGCACAAGTACTGTGTCAAATGCCTTTGGACTTGGACTGCGTCAAACATTGCCATTATCAAACTAGAACATAACGAGAACACTGACTTCACGTGGTCCAGGAGAGAAGAAGTGTTCTTCATAAAGACATACCTTAGGAGTCTAACGAAGGAAACACGGCTATATTGTTTTGGCTGTAAAGCCAGTGCTGTTTGCCTGGAGACGCACTGCCGTCTCCGTGGATCGGCCCCCGCAGGAAAGGTGAGCTTGGCGAGCTCTGGAACCAGCCACTCACGCCAAGGGGCGATGGCCTTTTGGCGGGGACACTGCATCCTTCTGCGGGGCTCAGGCACCACTAGAGGGAAACCCAGCACCGCCTCGGCCCTCCCCTGAGCTCCAGAAGGAAAAGGGACGAGCGGCGAGAGCAGCGGCGGGGATGCCAGCGGGCTGTGCCGAGCCGCCGGGATGCTCCCGCCGGGATGCCGCGGCGGGGGCGAGGCGCCCTTCCTCTGTATCTTCCCCTTTCGCCCTGCTCCGGCACCGCGGGGGGAGCGGGACGGAGAGGGGTGCCGCACCAAAACCTGTGAGGGGAATAAACGGGAAAGGACGAGGGGGAAGTAATGATAAACCCTACCAAACTAAACTAAACTACACTAAATTAAACTAAACTAAACTAAACTAAACTAAAATAAAATAAAATTTGTTAATTAAAATTAAATATAATTCTAGTAAACTGAGAAGCAACTGTTGAGAGGGATGCTAAAGTTTCCAAGGGTACTTGGGTCCTCCTCTCAGAGCAGTAGGCGCAGGTCTTCATTTTAACTTAATTATTAGCCAAAACCAGCTTGCTCCTGGTTCTCTTCATCTTGCCAGTACTGAAATTCCCCTGCTGGCAGAGACCCCTTGACCCACTTAGCTCCTAAAAAGACAGTACTGTTCTAAAGAGCTACTGAATTGTTTGTTAGCAACAAGATAACTGTCAATGACAAAAAAGTTTATGAGAATTATCATTATCATCATTGTAACACACTTCACTTAGCTTGTATAATAAGCATGTTTCCTCCCTCCCGATCTTGTCTTCCAAGAAAACAATGCCAAGTTTTTTACCACATCCATAAATGATCTATGTAAAGGGAGTGAAGGGCAAAGTAGCAAAGGCTGCAGCTGATACAGAAATATTCAGAAGAGATTAAAGTACAGCAAAGAAGTGCAGAAATATTTCATAATGGGACGTTGTAGAGCAATAAAAAGTCAGATTTTGCATTAATTCCACATGAACAAATGCACTATACAGCACCTGAGGGAGGAAATCTATATGTGTCACAGGCTTTAAATGAACTGGTTTTACCAGGAAACAAATCTCAGAGCCATGACGGATAGTTGAGATTAGGGCTCCATGAAGGGCAAAACAGAAAGAATTATCAGAATTAACATCACTTTACTGTTTTATAAATCCTTCTTAACTACAGTTTGCACTCTGTATTAAAAAGATAGCAAAAAAAATTTAAAAATAGGTTCTGTAAAAGATTATGAAGTATGGAAAGTTCTCATTTGAGAAGAAACTAACCAGGTTAGAAGCAGGACTAACTGAAGCTTGGAAAGGAGACAACAGGGGGTGGTGACAGCTCAGTCACATCACAGGTGCCCCAAAAAGGAGGAGAACAAAATCTCATTCCCTGTTTCACTTAACAGAAGTATTCACTTTTCTCAATTAAAATACCACCTAATAGTTAAAAAAAAACCCCAAAACAAAACAGAGAGTTTTGGTGAAGTTTTCTGTTCAGAATATGTATAATTAATCATTATTGCAGGACATTGTGGGGATCAAAGATGTGGCAAAGCCCACCAAGGGATTAGATAAATTCACTGCAACTGCTAAACAAAGGTGCATGGAAAGCTCCTAAAGCTCTGGAAGCTGGATGCACAGTCCAGGAGAAGGACCATTACATATTTGTCTGCTTATATTTTTTCTTCCCTAGGTGTCTCCAGTTGGCCAGTGTCAGAGAGGGATTGCTGGACTACGTGACCTAGCATGGTGTTAGCCAAGTGGGAAAGCTGGATCACAGCAAGGCTATGATTCTCTGAAGTTCATATGAAATTTAGGTTGGAGTTGGGAACTGACTTCACACCTACAAACCATCATATCAGGAATACAGCAATACATATCTGCAGGGGCAGTTTCTCTGCACAACTGTGTGCCAGAGTTTCACTTGCTGGTCTGGAAATGAACCAGGCAGTAAAAGCGATTAGCAGTGGAAAGACACTAGACAGCTGTAATTATCTAAATGCCTTCCTATTAACCATGTGAGAAACTAAATCCTCACAATCACATTCATTAGTAAATGCTAAGGACAAACTAAGTACATGATGTTTCATTTGATTAGGCAGAAGAATTCTACTCCAATATGATTATGTTACACAGAATGACCTAAAAAAAATATAAACCAAGTCTGCTTCAGCAAGCAAATGAATGTTAATACAGGCAGAGAAGAGCTGCTCCTACCAACAACATAGCCAGGCTTCCTCAGCTGATGGCAAATGTTCCTACCTCCCTAGGATGGCTCCTGCTCTCACTGCCAGACCCGCTGTGGATGGTGAGTGCAACAGGGACAGAGCCAGACCTGCTGCAGCACATCGTAGTGATTCACCTGCATACTATCCCCATTTAGAAAACCCTATAATGTCATAGCAAGAACAGGTAGCAGGCAGCGGGAGAAATTCACCTGAAGCAAAAATGTGTTTCAGTGGATGGGGCATCAGCATGAGAGGCACAAGCACAGCCTGCTTACCTCAGAGGTGCTGGGTTTTCACCAACCCTGGCACACCATGTTGCAGAAGTGCATCACCGGTCTCTATGCCAGACATGCTCACTCCTTCCTGCATTCGCAGAGCACGAGGAGAGCTAAACATAACAATTTCTACACAGATGTGAAAATAGCATGGCAGACATCAGTTTTCGGGGCAGGCTGCCTTCTTGGTACCTTTGCTGCTTCCTTTCTTGAAATACTGATAAAGAACAAACTTTTCTGAATTAATCTCTCCCAAGAACCTACAGATATGGGCTAAGAAGGGTGGGTGTGTTGGCAGTGGGGTGGAGGAGCTCACTGCACCTTTAAGAGAAGTGTGAGGGCAATTCCAGCACCAAGCTGAATCCCACTGGATCTATAACATCCATAATTTCTAGATATCCATGTATTGTGGTGGCAAGCATCATGCCAATGTCCAGATACAACAAAACTATATCCATACGTAATAAAATGAACCATGATCACAGTCCATCCAGAGCATGAAGCATTTTGGGGAAGACCTCGAGAGCCTAGATACCAGTGATGAGGAAAGGAGACAGAAAAAGCCTGAGCCAGAGGGTCCATTTCCAACATGAATTACAGAGTGCGACTTGTTCTTGACTGAAACTGTAATCATTGGTTTTAAGCATGAGTTCCCTCCATACCTCTTTATTTTGAGGCAGACAATGTGGATTTCTGGTGTTTGTGTGACTTTGTCCAGTCATCCCATTTAGGAGATTCAAACCTCTGTGAAAACTTCAGGCAAGAAGGAAGGAGAATGTAGCCTCTCCTGAGAGGCTTCACCACAGGGAAGCCAGTTGTTGTAATCTTTTAGATTTCAATAAAGCTTTCGATATTGTCACTCACAATATCCTTCTGGACAAACTGTCCAGCACACAGTTGGATAAACACATCATGTGGTGGGTGAGCAATTGGCTCACCGGTTGAGCACAGAGTGTAATAGTGAATGGGGTAACATCAGACTGGTGACCTGTCACTAGTGGGGTTCCACAGGGCTCTATCCTGGGCCCTGTGCTCTTCAACATCTTCATAAATGACTTGGATGCAGGACTGGAAGGGATACTAAGCAGGTTTGCAGCTGACACAAAACTGGGAGGAGCTGTTGACTCCACCGGAAGGCAGGGAGGACCTGCAGAGAGACCTCGACAAATCAGAGGACTGGGCAATCCCCAGCCATATGCAGTTCAACAAGGGAAAGTGCTGGATTCTGCACCTGGGATGGGGCAAGCCTGGATGTTCATACAGACTGGGGAATGAGATGCTGGAAAGCAGTGCCACAGAAAGGGACCTGAAGGTCTGGGATGACAGGAAGTTGAATATGAGTCAGCAGTGCCCTGGCAGCCAGGAGGGCCAACTGTGTCCTGGGGGGCATCAGGCAAAGCATCAGCAGCTGGTCAAGGGAGGGGATTGTCCTGCTCTGCTTTGCATCTTGAATATTGTGTGCAGTTTGGGGTGCCACAATATAGGAAAGACGTTAAGCTCTTAGAGAGCGTCCAAAGGAGGGCAATGAAGAGGGTGAAGGACCTTGAGGGGAAGCCGCGTGAGGAGTGGCTGAGGGCACTTGGTCTGTTCAGCCTGGAGGAGACTGAGGTGAGACCTCATTGCAGTCTACAACTTCCTCATGAGGGGAAGAGGGGCAGACACTGGTCTCTTCTCTGTGATGACCAGTGACAGGACCTGAGGGGATGGCCTGAAGTTGTCTCAGGGGAGTTTTACGTTAGATACTAGAAAAAGTTCACCTAGAGAGTAGTTGGGCACTGGAACAAGCTCCCCAGAGAAGTGGTCACAGCACCAAGTCTGACAGAGTTCAAGAAGCATTTGGATGATACTCTCAGGCACATGGTGTGACTCTTGGGGATGGTCCTGTGCAGGGGGAGGAGTTGGACTCGATGATCCTTGTGGGTGCCTTTCAACTCAACATGTTCTCTAATTCTGTGACCACATTTCTGTGTGGGCATAAGTCCCCCTGAAGTCCACGAAAGCTGCTGCCTGCCCAGATGAAAGGCACCTAGACATCATCTCAGCACTCCTCTTCTGCTCCACAGAGTAACTAGGGGATAGTGTATGTGCTGTTGGCAGGTTGGGGACAACACATGCACAGAGTCCACAGAGTAGGCAGGCGACCAAGCATCTGGCTGCTCTGCAGCCCCATCCTGTCCAAAGACTGCAGGTGACTTCTTTATACATAATCAAATAAACCAGAAAGTTATTATATTTGAATTAGCATTCATTAACACAATTGATTGTGTTGATTTAGTCATCTAAATGGTCAATGCTAGGACGTTTGGATAATTATTACTGTTTAGTGATATTTCCTCAGCTAATTGTTTTTATTGAATGACTCACTTTGATGATGCAGCTGAAACTAATGTGCAGCTGGGCTCCTGAAGACAGGCTTTTATCTGCCCAATCCACCTCCCAGAGGCTCCATCCTTCCTGTAAGACAACGCATTTTGGTCCCTCTGGATGGTCCTTAGGAAAGAAAACATTTGGGAAATGCTCCTGCATCTGCCAGTGCATGCTTGATCACATGTAGTGTGATTTCTCACAACAGCTCACCCCAAGAGGGTTAAAAAAATTGGGCTAAACTAAGCTGAACTGTTTTTTTTCCAGATTTTGCTTGAGTGGGTGCCACCTGTGAGGGCAGCAGTGCAACAGCCCAGTAAACTGAGATATTCCCTCCTCCACCCTCTTAAGCACACCCCACCCTCAGCCCCACAAGCTAAGACCCCACTTGTGCTGCCCTCCTGCCCCCTCCTCCACAGAGAGGTTCACCCCACTGCCCCACTCTCCCAAACCCAGACTAAGCCCCAGCCCCGCAGCAGTGCCTGCCTACATGGGAGAGCTTGTGCAGTGACCAAGCTCTGGACATCTCCCCACAGGTGTCCTTCATCACATTTAGAAGGTCACAGGTAAGGTTCTGCATCACAGCACCACAATAATGTAGAGAGATCAGACCTGATGCTAAAGTTTTCCCACCTGTAGCTATCTGGAAAAGCCCAAATGGGCAGACCACTGCTCCAGCAGTAAGAGCTTACCCATGCCTGCTTCCTTGTGATCAATACCTTCCTCCAGGTATGATGTCTCCCCAGACCATTGTTACGCTCCTTGGGATCAGTAGCATCAAAGCAATGTTTATCAGAGGTCTCTAGATGAGGCAGCTGAGGTAAGATATTGAGGGATACAGGAGTGTGACTAGCTCTCACAGTCACATTGTGCCTGAAACTGGGTGATCTGGCTTGATTTTCATTCTACTATATGTTGTCATTTGACATTACCTAATCCACAGATATGGAAGGAGTCATAGAGACCCCAGGTAGTTCCCAAACAAAAGGGGAGCAAAGGAACTGCATTCCGTGCCCAGAGAGAGGACAGCTCAGCCCCATGCTGGAGGGGGCTTTCTCCATGGTCAAGCAGGCTGTGTGACCATTGAAGTCACAGGGACTTGATAGTGCTTGCTAGGAAGGGGGGGGAAAGGCACACAATCCCCAGATGCCCTTTTGCTGCTCATCACCCACAAGAAGTTCATTGCCCAGAAAAGCTGTGAATGCCCTGTCACTGGAAGTGTTAAAGGCCAGGTTGGATGGAGCCCTGAGCAATCTGGTCAAGAGGAAGGTGTCCCTGCCCATGGCAAAGGGGGTAGAACTGGATGGTCTTTAAGGTCACTTCCAACCCAAACCATTCTATAATTCTATAATTACCCATTAGCTAATGCTCACACACACCACTGATGTCTTAAAGAAGTGCAGGACTGCATGGGCACATAGCTTTGCAGAGCAGTGCCAAGAGTCTGTCCCAGGCAGAGGCCAGAGTACAGAAGTGCCAGTGGGATAGACAGTCACTGAGTGACACCCCCATGACAGGAATAGCAGAGAGTGTGGGTGAGGGAGGATTCTCCTTTGAAGGATATATATGAATATAATGTGAGGGACAGGGTGTTGCTGTGAATAGAGGATGAGACACAAGGTCTATTGTACAGCCAGCTGAATCCTGCAAGGGGTCAGGTTCCTGTAGGCTCCTGGACATGAGGTGACACAGTCACATTGACTGTTATGACCTCTACCTTTCAGATCTGCAGTGCCATAGAGCTGCCAGCTGGTGAGGATAACAGGAGTTAGTTGCAATGGCCATAGTGGGATGGTGGGCTTTGGGAAGCAGAGAATGCAGCCAAGAAAAGGGTTCATGTCTGTGAATGCAAGCAGAAGAATTAGCGTGACTGTCAAACACTTGTTTCAAAGTGGGACTGATACAGCTTCTCTTCAGTGCTCTGGGGAAAATCACTCCCTTCAATCTCCTTTCCCTTGCTGGCTTTCCCACAAATGTGTTTCAGAGCCTCCACAAATCTTCTGTCTCAAACATAAAACCAAGCTTGTGGCCCTAAGCCTGTTACTAGAGGTCAGTGTTTTCCCAAGCAAGTTATATTTTTCCCTGCTCAGAAATTTGGCCTGGGAAGAACTCAAGCATTAGTTTTCCCCCATTTGTACAGTGTTTCTAGACATATAGGGATGTTCAGCACCACGTGCCCTCAGGAATATGCCATGTGCAGGCCCTCCAAACATCACCACAGCACACACACAGGATGGAGAGTTCACAGAAGAACTGAATTTACTGCCTGTGCACAAACTATCTTTCCAAGAAAGGCAGGAGCTTATTCCAGAGAGATATTTCTGCCTGGGAAATACCACAGCCATAAGTTAGGAAATTACTTCCATGAAATCTGAAGAAATCAGAGCCCTAAAAGGCATAAGCTAAATGGGAAGTTATTCCAGGAATGGATGCAACCTTGAAGAGATAAATTTAAACTCCTTCCAGGCTGGAAAATCTGTGTTGCAGCCTTCATCTGCTCCCTCTTCCTTCCCAACACAGCTCCAACTATGAATCACTCGTCCCAGCCCACTCTGAAAGATGCACTGTTGCTTCCAGTTCCCCTTTTCTATGTGCAGCTCAGGTACCACCGGAGCAGCAGGACCAGCCACCTTCTGATCACCAGCCTGGGCAGCAGAGGTGAACAGCCCCCCAGGATGGCACTGCTTATTCCCTGGCCCCCACAAGTGATGGTGGCCCCGAACTTGCTGCCACTTATCACCTGCTCAGAGTAAACAGTTGGCTGCATGAAAATAAATAGAAATGCAAGGGAACAAGAGATGTGTGAGGAAAAGAGGATTCTATTATAACTCGGTCTGGAGAACCTGTGTCCTGGGAATGCAGGCAATATTTGGAGTGTTTGGGGATGTTTGGAGTTTGGACGAATCTGTATATAACCTCTCTCAGCCTGCCTTTAGCATCTCTCAGTGTGTAAATCAGAGCTCACCTAATACCCCTATAAATGCAGCCTCTTTGTTGTCCCTTGGAGCTATTCTCCCAGCTTGCTCTCCTGTAGAGAATAACTGAGCTACCCCAGGCACTGCAGCCCCACTCTCATCAACAGCCACTTGTATAGCTAGAAGAAGGATGGGCTGGACCAGGACACCGCACTAGAAGCACAACCAGCCCTTGGCAATGCTGCATGCTCCCTGATGGCACAGTCAATGCTCCAGCTCCAAGCACAGCCCAAAGCCCTGCCAGAAAACACTTAGGTTAAAACCTTGGGAACTTCCTGAGCAGAGCCCCAGAACACACACAGGTGGGTGTTTTGCACTGAGATACCTAAAGCCAAACCCTGCATAGAACCATCTCAGCAGCAGCAGCTGACACCCCTTGCCAGCCTCAGGCAAGGTGGGAGACAGAGCGGGGGTGGCAGATCAGGGTTACCCCTTCTGGAACCATGCAGTCTGCTGGGCTTCGGGGCTCCAAAGGACTTCCACCAGGAGAAAGAGCAGAGAGCAGAGAGTCTGCCTTCCTTCAAAGAGGGTGTGCACAGGAGGAGCTGACCTCGGCAGTCCCTTGGCTGGCTGTCCCTGGGCTTTTTCAGGAAGCACCCAGCCCAAAGTTCATCTTCTGTTGTTGTGGGTTTTTTCTCTCAGGGTTATACTGTTAGCATTGTCTAGTATTTCCTGCTTCCTCCCCTGGCAGCTCCCCTGCTAGCTCAGACAAACAGCTACAGCACTCAGTTCATTAGCCCCTGTGTTTGCCACATCCGTCCCCAGGGAAATCCCTGGGCCCACATGCAGTTCAGCTTCTAATTGAGGCTTCTCATGCGCCTGTCTACTGCACCAGGCTCCAGTGTGTACAGAAGAGCAGTGTGCTGAATTTTTACATTTATCCACGATTATTTGCACCCACCAAGTTGAGGCATAAAGGTTGCACAGGAGCACGTAGAGGTTGAGAGCAAAGCATGTGCTGAGACAGACAGCTTTCACTGCCCATGTGCAGCCTGGCTCAAACAGCCCAGAGTAACTCAGTTAAGGTCCTTAGTTTGCTCAAAATACCATCCAGTACCACAGAGAAATTTATATCTAGATCTAGTTTTGACATTCTGTATCCGTAATTCAAACAGAAAGGAAAGTAGCTCCCTGTTTGGCACAGCCCTGCTGGCTGAGAATGCTCACACTGTGCCAGGCTGAGCTACCCCTTCCGAATCCTCACAGGCTCTGTTTTCTGCACGGTCCCACTCTGCCACTCTCTCCACCTTTGCAATATTCCCACTTGCTAGGAAGAACTAGAGACTGTAACATTACCAAATATCACAGTTGCCTGTAGGGGGAAAGTCCCTTTTTAATTATTAGCATGCTCCCAGTTCATATTTTCCCCATCAGGTGCTTCCACTCTGTCTTGCACCCACGGAGGGGGCCATACTGATGGGGAGCAATGTCATTGCCAGAGGGAAAGTTGTACAACAAACTCAAGAGATCTGCCTTTACTTCTCTTCCCCCTGCCCAAGATTCTTTTTTCCTACATGAAACATATGTGGCAGCAAGCTTCGCTGCATCAGGCAGCAAGCATCTGTTTAAAGCTTTTTGAGCAACGTGCTTTAACAAAGCTTCCACATGAGAAACGGGAATGACACCAGAGAAAACTTGTCATCCAAGTGGTAGCCAATTTCAAATGACTTGACTTATATTTACCCTTAAGGCATAACAATAAAAGCAGTTTAATCTGATACAGTACATCTCATCCCTAAGGATACCCAGAAATGCAACCAGCTGATATACAAACAGCTCATAGCTCATGCAGAGAAACGCAGATCTTCCCAGGGATGCAATTCACCAGTTTAAGAGATGCCAAAAATAAGCTGCAGTCAAAAAATAAAAACAGACTAGAGTAGGCAACCAGGAATCTAGATCCACTAGACTCTGGTCAGAACACCCCAGCTAACACTATTTTTGTGTCTGTGGGACATGGGTAGGATTTTAAATGCCCTCATTTGGATCTTGGCTTTATGTGCCAAAAATTACCCTGTGCACTATTTGCTTGGATATTATATCAGCTCAAATAAGGTGGAGATATGCTTCCTACTGCATCCACCATTCAGCTCTTTGGAATATGTGACTGGAGGATCTGCCTCTGATGAAAAATTTTGAGGAGGTAGGGATACAGGCCACATGGCACATGTAACATCATCAGCCCTCATCCTGGCTGACAAAAAGTGACTTTGCATAATTTTCCTTCCTCTCATTTGGCTGTTTTTTAAAAGCTTTCAGATTAGTAACTCATATTATTATTAGAAAGCAGGAGGGAAATATGTGTTCCTTGTTTACCACTGGACTAATTGTTCAGAGCTGCATGGTTCTTATCTCTATAGCAGCTGTAAATTGGAGACTGAGATATGTGGATTTTAACTGCAAAATGTTATCAGAATGACAGCATTAAGTGTCCCCTTGCACTAGCAAAGTTCACAGACTTCTGGAGCAACTAACCAGAGTCCTATTCCAAAGCGGTATCTGCACGTGCATGTGCATGTACAGACAGCAGGTCTACTACACTGATTTGCTTTGCTTTTGGTTTTAACAGCTTGGGCCAAGATCTTGCTGGATGTTGTTAACTACCTTTCCTGATATATTTACTGCGAGCCATGCACAGTCCTCGAGATTTAATAAGAGGAAACAGTTAATAGGTATCTGCAGCAGCAATCACAAAAGGATGAAGTTGAGGGACCAACTACGGTAAATCAACAGCACTAGACAGTTCTCATGATTAGTGTGGCAATCAGGAAATTACAATTTAATGTGTTTGCTGGAGGAAGGAGCACGAGAATCCTTCATGTACTTTAAAAACTAATTAAAACCCTACTGCCCCTTTTCAGTATTCAGGCACTCAAGGCTGCTTCTCGGAGCCCTGCCAGCTGCTTTCTGGAAGGTAGAATAAAAACAAACATCACATCCCTGCAGCCCCACAGACTTGCGTTCTCAGGGCATACAGAGTAGAGGAGCCTTTTGCAAAACCTAGCTCTTAGGTATCAGGTGCAAATCCACCTCCCATGGTTACAGCCTTTTACATTGTTGAAGTGACTTTCAGGTAGTCCCTTGGTCCTGAAGTGCCTACTGGACCAGGCAGCGGAGACTGTTAACATAATCTTGAATAAAAAAATGAAGAGAACATTATAGAAGAACTGCTAGAAGGTAGTAATTTAGAAAAAAAAAGGACAGTACTTCAGCAGCACAAAACCAGCATCTATGACCTTCATCAACGCTCCAAAATCTTTGCTTTATGCTATCTTCTATATGCCATCCCCTTAGGCAAATATCATACAACAACTGTGGTAGCTGTGAGGAGTTACAGAGGAGACAGCAGCTTTATTTGTTAATGAGGGTTCCACTTGCCCCTGCATCTTCAGCTGGTTGCTGCTTTATATATGGACCAGGGTTTAGGGCT
Organism: Neopelma chrysocephalum; assembly: GCF_003984885.1. Classification (NCBI taxonomy): domain Eukaryota; kingdom Metazoa; phylum Chordata; class Aves; order Passeriformes; family Pipridae; genus Neopelma; species Neopelma chrysocephalum. Next base: position 31,611,745 of record NW_020897693.1, on the reverse strand, counting down.
AAATCCCTTCTCAAGCCTTGCTTTGTCTGCCTAATACTCAGGGGTCTGGGGCCCCCCGTGATGCTTATGGCCAGGCTGCAGAGCAGCAGCATCTCCCTGGGGCAGGAAGTGGACTGGCCTTGCCATGACTTTCCATTCAGAAAACATCTTTGATCACCTTTCTGCTACCTACAACTAGCTGCAGTATCACCAAGCTTAAACACACACGAAATAAAAGTATCTCATGTCCCTCTGAAAAGAGGCTGTTGCTGGCAAATGATTGCTAAAAATAGCCCTGTGGTAGCCTGTGAGAGCACCTGGAGGTCACTTATGGAAGAAAGCAAAGAATTCCCTTTGCTGACCTTGGTTTCCAGCCATCAGAGCGAGGACAGAACTTTTAAAGTTTAATTTCTGTGTGGTTCTAGCAAAATCCCCATGCAGACAGCATGGTCCTCACTGGGCTCAATTCCCCTGCTAGACAGAGCAAGAGATTGCTTTCCAACTCTCATCCTCCCTTTTTTGCAGAGAAGCAGGTAGGAAGATATTTATTTGTTAATTAAATGTCCCCTGCCAATTTACGTTAAAAAGGGGAAACTGTTTCAAAAAACTCACAAAACTTTCATAACCCTTAACCTATAAAAGAAAGAGTTGTATGGCTTTTTTCTAAACATGCCCAAAAGCACCACTGGATTGTCCCAGGCCAAGTGATAAGCACTGAAAAAAAGTCCAGGAATGGCACAGCTGGGCTGAAAATTAGGAACATCTGCTCAGAGATAGCCAGGCATTCTCCCTCTCCTCTAGCTCCTCCTTTCATCTTTGGATTTTCTCATAAGTTCTTGTTCAAAGGGATGCCATCCCATGGGAAAATGACAAAAGGAAAAAAAAGCGCAGACACTATTACTCAGTGAGGTCAGCAATAGTTGCAAGGGAAGAAAAATTCTTCATGGGAATCCCCTACATCTGAGAAGTCGAAGCAAAAATTCACCAGGGAAAAATTCAGTGCTGTCAGCTCTGCAGACAATGTCTTTTATCCATGTCGGAGCCTGCATTTATCCAGTTTTCATTACCCACAGATGGCACAACAGCAGTAAAAAGGAGCAGAGTCACTAGGAATGGGCAGAGAAAGTAATAATAACAGTCAAAGATGGAATTCCTTTGTTTGTTCCATTATGGATATGCACTCTTTGAAAGAGGCCTATCTAGTCCTGGACTAGAACTGGATGTACAGGAGTGGCTCAGAATTCTCACAGCACTGATCCCACAGCACTGAAACAGAGTGAAAATTTCCACTGCAAAGATGCAAAATCCTCTAAACGCTGAGGCAGCACCTGCACACTTGCAGATGTTGTGACATCATAAACATCCATCATCTGCAATACTACCTCAATCTCTCCAAAAAGTGATACATACACCACCATCCCCCAAAGCAGGGCAGATGCAGTAGCAGCCTCAGCATTGCTCTGGTGGTATTTGGTTCTCTGAAATTTTAGCATGACTTCGCCACCCTAGGCTGGCTACAAAGCTTGTTACTGATCGTTAGATGAGCGCTGGTTAATGACTCCTAAGAGTCTCTCTCATCAGACCTCAAAAAGATCCTCACAGCTTCAGGGATCTGCCGTTGTGCAGATAGTAGAAGAGAGAGGAGCTTCTAAGAGTATTAATGCTTACAGCCTGGGCTTCTGGCCAGGGACACCTTGGGAAACCTTACTGTGGTCTTGCAGTGTTCGAAGGGAGCCTATAAAAAAGATAGGGACAGGCTTCTTAGCAGGGCCTGTTGCAATAGGACAAGGGGTAAGGTCAATTTAGATTAGATATAATTAGATATTAGATATCATTTTTTACAATGAGGGTGGTGAAGGTCACCGGTTGTCACAGGTTGCCCAGAGAGGTGGTGGATGCCTGATACCTGGAAACATTCAAGGTCAGACTGGACTGGGCTCTGAGCAACCTGATACAGCTGAAGACGATCCTGCCGATGGCAGGGCGGTTGGACTAGTGAGCCTTTAGAGAATCCTTCCAACCCAAATTATTCTATTATTTTATGATTCCACAGCCCCTCTTACCGAACTTATAGAAAGTCGGTGGATGCAGGGTGCAATCAGGGCCAGCAGTGCCCAGCTGGCGAGGGGCGTTCAAGGGGTCCCCAGAGCGTGCAGTGAGACTCCGCAGCGGTGCACACACCCCTTGCCCGCCGGGGAGGGGGCACCTGGAGCCCCAGGACCGGGCAGGGCAGGGAAGGGAAATCCCCCCCGGGGCGCGGCAGGGAACTACCGACGGGGACATCGGAGAGGCGAGTACTTCCCCCTTGGAAGAACGCCAAGTTCCCTCTCGCGCCGACATCTTTCCTCCCCTCCCCTCCGACGCCCCTTCTGGGCGGCCCCAGCTGCTCCGCCCTCCCTGCCAGTGCCGGCGGCGCCGAGCAGGACCAGACCCGTCGGTCGGGCTTTGACTGGCTGGAAATTCCCGTCCTCGGCGGCTCCTCCCCCGCAGAAATCCCCTGGCCGCGGTGTATATGCGAGGCGGCGCCGAGACCGCCGCTCACTCGCAGCGCCCCGCAGCTCCGTCGCCATGATCAGCGCCCGCCGCGCTGCCGAGCCGCCCGCCATGGAGAGCTACGAGCACCCCAAGAAGGACCGTCAGGGCGGGTTCCCGCTCGACGATCGCCACGACAGTGGCTTGGACTCCATGAAGGAGGAGGAGTACCGGCAGCTGGTGAAGGAGCTGGAGGACATACGGCTACAGCCCCGCGAGCCGCCCGCCTGGGCACAGCAGCTGACGGAGGACGGGGACACGTAAGTGGGGGTCGAGACGGGGCGGGGGTGGCTCGCACACGGTGGGGGACACGGCACGGCCGGGACGGGGCAGGACGTGCAGCCGGCGGGGAGGCGCCGGGCTGGGCCGCGCTGCGGCGGGAGGGAGGGAAGGGAGGGAGGGCGGAAAGTCCCTGGAGTGGCGCCAGGGAGAGGCGGCTCCCGGACCGCGGAAAGCCCCGGCCGCGCCGAAAGCCCCGGCTTGCGACACCCGCGCGTGACCCTGCCCCGGGCCCGCCGCAGGGATTTGGGGGGGCTAACGTGGCATTAGGGGGTTTTAACGTGTGTCGCTTAATTATTCTTTTTTTTTCCCGTGCAGTTTTCTCCATTTGGCAATTATTCACGAGGAAAAAGCCCTGAGCCTGGAGGTGATCCAGCAGGCAGCCGGCGACCGGGCTTTCCTGAACTTCCAGAACAACCTCAGTCAGGTACTTTCACCTCCGCAGCCCCAAATCCGGATCAGCCCCAGCTACCCCCACACAAGGCCTCTGGGGAATTCCCCAAAAAAAGTCCTTTTAATTTTTTTTGTTGTTGTTTTAATTGATGGAATCAATTGAATCAAAACCTACTTAAATCAAAGCCTGCATTCGGGAAAGTCCCCAGCTGGCTCCAGCCAGTGTTAGTACAATGCTTCCTCTCCCCTGAGAGAGTGGCATTTAACACCCACATTTTTCAAATATGATGCAATGAGTTGCATCCCTCTTTATTGAGATGTTAATGATACACTTCATAGAGATGGACTGTTCGGTTTCCAGAGAGCCCTAAGTTCATCACTTCCAGAGGAAAAGGCAACTATACAATATCTTGGAAAGCATAAAGAATTGAGTTTATCGGGTGTGCTTTTAGCTGGTGGCACAAATCTCCAAGCGGTCGAGAGGTCTGCTCGTCCAGATGTTGCTGCTAAGTTTGCACTGTAACTTACAGGCTCCTTTTTCTTTCATGCAGTCTCCTCTTCACCTGGCAGTGATAACTGATCAGCCTGAAATTGCTGAGTATCTTCTGAAGGCCGGATGCGATCTGGAAGTCAGGGACTTCCGAGGAAACACCCCCCTGCACATTGCCTGCCAGCAGGGCTCCCTTAGGAGCGTCAGCGTCCTCACACAGTACTGCCAGCCACACCACCTCCTTGCTGTCCTGCAGGCAACCAACTACAAAGGTACAGGCACACTGCTAAACAGTTTATCTCGGTGTGCTGCACTGAGGGTAGGGTTGGTGTCCTGTAGATCTCAAAGATGTCTGGAGAGGTGGAGAAGGATTATTATGACCATTTGAGAGTTGAGGAGCCCTAAGCACGCAGCAGTGTGTGAGTTCTTTAAAATGCCACTGTCTTATAGGCCTCCTCAGTGTTGATTATTGTCTCTCATGGCTTTGAATTTTGCATTTTTAGTGAGTACTTTTGCCGTGCTCCTTCTTTTTTTGGTTGCAATAAGTTGCAGTCAAGCACTGGAATAAAACCCCTAAGAAATCTTTTCAAAATCCAACCTTGTTATTCGTACTCACTGGAAGCTGGAAAACTCTTCCAGAAAACACCCTTTTGCCATGGATGAATTGCAAATTTAGTATCATCCTGGCCTATCATCTTGACTTTTAAGAAATGATGAGGCATTGAGTTAGACTTATCAGATTTTCCCTTTGTTTGTGTTTTGCAGGACATACATGTCTTCATTTGGCATCCATTCAAGGATACCTGGCTATTGTTGAGTATCTGCTGTCTTTGGGAGCAGATGTAAATGCACAGGTATGTAATGTGTACCATGACTTTAACTGAGTGGGGCTGTGTAGTCTTAAGAATCAACAGATCTGGCAACGGCTCTGCCTCTCCTAACATGCCAAACCTTTTGTTATTTTCACACAGGAGCCGTGCAATGGCAGAACAGCACTACATTTGGCTGTTGATCTGCAGAATTCAGACCTGGTGTCGCTTCTTCTGAAACATGGGGCAGATGTGAACAAAGTGACCTATCAGGGCTATTCCCCCTATCAGCTCACATGGGGAAGAGACAACTCAAGCATACAGGAAAAGCTGAAGCAGCTGACCACAGCTGACCTGCAGATGTTGCCGGAAAGTGAGGATGAGGAGAGCAGTGAATCAGAACCTGAATTCACAGAGGATGAAGTAAGTAGCTGTTTGTGTCTTTTCAAGAGAAGGGGAAAATCCTGTCTTGTGTAGGTTTTTTTGTTGCTGCTGCTCTGACAACATGCCCTAGTAACCTCTTGCAGTATAAAAGGCATGTATAAATAAGGTCATGCTGTCAGCAGTCAGCAAAATGGCAAGTGGGGCAAGCGTATAAATAGAGTAAGAATAAAATGTAAAAAAATAACATGAGGGAATGGAGGTTAACTTCATGCAACATGGTTCTCTGCACACCCTTCTGTGGCTGACAGAGAACCTCGTAGATAAAATTCAAGTTAATGGGCGGTTTCCTCCTCCCCAGCCTTTGTTTCTCTAACATTCTGAGTGCTGTTAAATGGCAAAAGTAACCATTTTGGTGTAAAAACTTTATACGCTGCTGAAGTCTGGGCATGCAGAATTTGGCTGTTGTCCCAGAGTGGATACAATATTTTCAGTAAGATTTTTGCATTAACAGCTTTTGGTTTTTTTCTTGTAGCTTATATATGATGACTGCCTTATTGGAGGACGACAGCTGGCATTTTAAAGCAGAGCTTTCTGTGAAGTGTCTATATACATATGTATAGAAAAAGGACTGACTTTCTTCATTTAAAAAGAAAGTCGGAATGTGGAGAGAAAAACCAGGAAGGAAATACTACACTGCCCAGCAAGGAGAAGGAGCTCATAATTTTAACAAAACAGTTCCAGGATCTGCCCTGTGTTTAAATACAGGAGTGGGATATGTAACATCAGTAGAGATCTGTGATTATTCACACCACCTGATAAAGAGCCGTGTAGGCCATTTTCTCAGCCCTACAAAGGTAACAGACTACACATCCAACCTGCTCATTACAGAGAGCTTGCTTGTGGCATTAAGTACTGCAAGGAACACGTGTACTTTCATGGCAAGGTGGACTCATACCAACACCCGTTCTCAGAGCCTGTGTGTTAATTTGCGTTGGGCTGGTGGCAGTCCCTGGCGTTACTGACTGACCTCAGGTCAGGGTCATTGCTCTCAGTGGGGCGTTCCAGGTGGAGGAGTCGGACCAAGGGACTGGTGACCTCCTGGCTCATAGGAGAAAGTAGCAATAGTGTGAACTGTGGGCATTGGAAACAGTGTGTTTCACACCATGTGTGTCATAATTGCTACACTTTTTAGCAATTGTATATTGTGTAAATACTGTACATTTTTTGTTTATAATTATTTTGGTACATGTGAGATATGTATTTATTAAAAAAAGTCAGATTACTGTACCTAGTCTGTGGAATGGTTCATTGCTCACCTCCTTGTCCTGAGATCATGGGAACCTGCCTGGTTTGCTTTTTAAGAAGCATTTAACACCTAGTAGACCAATGGGGTCACGGTCTCAGGGGCTTTAGGTAGTTCACCTCAGCAGTGATAAGACATCTGAGCAGCTTGCAGCTCTCAGCCCTTCTGCTGCAGCTAATTTTGGAGGCAGACGTAGGTGTTGTTTCCTGCACCCATTGCAGCGGGCGGGCTGTGGGGCTGGGATTCCCCCTCTGTCACCCAGCACCAGGCTCCCCGCCCACTAGAGCGGGGTTTTTTAGGCTGTTTGTGGCAGCACCTGACCACTTCTGCCCTCATAGCACCTTTTGTTCCAGCTCCAATACTTGGTAGTTTTTGCCAGGAGGCTGGAGGTTTGCAGCACAACCCTGTCTCTGCTCACCTCTTGTTTATCTCCTGGCCCAGTTCCAGCTGGAACTCTGACACCTTTGGAATTTCCGAAGGGGATTTCCGTGGGAAGAGGGAACACACCCGGGGTGCTTCCACCCTTGAAATTCAGGTAGGGGGCCTCCCAGCTTCCCCACTGCAGGAGCTACAGCTATTCTTGTCCAATTCATAGCAGTAAAGGATATGGCTTTAATCCCCTTCAGTTATTCCTCAGGTTTCTCTCCAGCATTCAGGGAAACAGAGTCACTTTGCTCAAATCCTTGCCTACACCTCATTATCTGCTGGCCACACATCACAGCACAGGACTACTTTCAGACACAAATTTTAGCCTGTTGTGTGTCCGGGTAAAGGATGAGCTGTGTGAAGGGTGACCATGCCCTGTTTCTTCTGTGCTGTATCCCCTGGATGGGAACAGGGAGCAGCAACGCTGCTGACGCAGCATGGAGTTCTGCCAAGTACATTGGCCAGGGGACTTCTGTGCTGCTGGCACCTGGCCTAGCTCAGGCTGCTGGAGAATGCCGTGGCCCCAGGTTGCACAGGAACATCCATTTCCTTTTTCTACCCTGCTCTTCGCGAGGGGTTCCTGACACATGACCTGCTCTAAGGAGGGTATGAGGAAGAACACCACAGCTGGTTGGGTGCTTCCTAATTTGCATGGGAGCCAAAGGCCATTGTGGAAAGTTTTATATAAAATTGTCATCCTGAGTCATTTTTATTTCCCTTCCCCTCTAATTGCATAAGCATAACCCAGGTGTATGCACTGAAAGTTCCTTCTGGCAGGCGGCCACATCTGCATTGCAAACCTGCAAAGTTTTCCAGGTGTGGGGTGGGGTGAGAATCTGCCAAAACCCCTTCTTGTTGGGAACTCACCCTACGCTCTGACCAACCACTAAATCTGAGCTGGGAGTAGAGACTGAGGGGGTTTGTTCACTTGCTGCTACAGGTTTTTCACCAGCAAAGAATCTCAAGTGATTCCGTGTCTGGAAATAGAAACAGCAATGCTCCACTCAGTTTCCCCTTGCAAGATGGGCTGGAAATGCTGTCAAGGTCCTGCAGAGGCATTCACCAGCTACAGCCATCAGTGCTCTGAAAGAGCTTGGGTACATGGCTGGACCTGCTATGCAAATACTTAAATAGATACCATCTGAATGCAAATACTTCTCATTTAAACGCCAGAGGGATGGAGAAAAATGCAGTTATCAGTAATACCAGGCTGGTCTAGTAGTTTCAGAGGCAGTGGTAGGTTCTCTGCTGTCCATTGCAATATTTACACAAACAGTATCTAGGAAGGCACTGCTATAATCTTGCAAGAATTCTGCAACGACTTAATAAATTAAATAAATGTTTTACTGTACGAGGAAGTTCTGCAGCTAAACAAATCATTGCCCAAATACCACATGCTGGTTTTGCTACTGTTTGCCTCCACCAGTCATGCAAAAGTAACCACGTAACGTATGCAGAGGAACCACAGGTAAAGCAAGTAGGATGGAGATTAATGTGAGAATATGTGTTTGTTAGCAAAATAAGCTGGGGCATGTTGTGTATTTGCGTGTTGCTAACGCAGGGTTACTCAGTGCAGAGCTTTGCCTGTTCACTTGATTATATAGCAAGATTGTCCGCTGCAGGACAATCCTGCACCCCTAGTTTCGAACATGTGCTCTTAATGGCTGCGTATTGATGGAGGGGTATAAACATAAGGCATACAGGCCAATGTGGTCAGCCATATGTTCCATTTATTATTTAATTAAGTCAACTTTTATACAGTTTAGTTTGTTTGGGGCACATGCTTACAACAAGGTGATTGGATAGCTCAGACTGTACACGCGCCTCATGTCTCCAGTTCATTGGACCTGATGTTCTGTCCACGCGATCTGAAATCATAGTTGGAATGTAGAGGCCTTCCTAATTAGGAACTTTCTGAAAATTGCAGGTGCACCCTTATCTATACTTTCTCAAGGCTTTCTTGCTCTAAACATACTATGTTCTCAAACCTTATAATTAGACACACAGCTAACAAGTATAAACATTGCATATTTTCACACAGTCTATAATAAACATTACAGCTTACAGCTTCTAGTCATGTCAAGCAAGGCCTACAGAAATGCAATGGAAATTGTTCACAATTTGAACCCTGCAACAGCTGCGTGTCCTCTGTCTCTGCCCTTTCCACACCTATACCTTTAGAAAGATCTTCTGAGAGTGTTTCTGGTGATAACCTGCCTTCATGAGGTCTTCTCGGCATTCTGGCAGATATGTTGCATGGTCCCATTTGTTGGGCATAGAGCAAGAACTCCATATGCATTTATTCTTCCAACATCACTTTTTCCTTATTCAGACAGCACGGCTGCTATTTGCAGAGCACATTAGCTTGTTCTTGCTTCTACTGCCAGTGACTCCCCATACTGGTCCAATGTTCAAAATTCTCTCACAAGCACCTTTGTCACCTGCCTTGTGTGTCTCTGCAAGCTTCAAGAGCAGCCATGCTGCTGCAGATCAAGGTCCTGTAAAGTTCAGATTTAGTTTCATAATTGACATGCCTGTGTCCTCTGCTCTTACTGCCCTTGGCACTCATATCTGCCTCTGCTTGCTCTTTTCTCCTTTCCTCCCTTTCCACAGGTCCCCACTCCCTCTTCACCTGCAACACCAGCTCATTCACCTGTCATTACACAGCATGAGGTTACTTTTTTTTTTCCCCAGCCTTTCCCTGCTGCCCATTCTTGTAAATCTCTGAAAATCCCACAAGGATATTCCCATACTTCCTTATATTGCACACAAAGAACAGAACTCCCCATTTCCTCCCACACCCTCCTCTTCCTGCTTACATTCCAGCTCACTGCAGACCTTTCTCACCATAATCACAAGCAAGGGGCCACCTTCAGTCTCTGCTCTCCTGCTTTTCACCCTTTTTAGCATCAGTCCTGGACTTCTCAAGAATCTTACGGTGGTGACAGATAAAATACAGATCTCCAGGGAGGTGACATTGGACAGCAGAGCCCAAGGCCTGATTTTTCCCCCAGTAATTTGGAACCTATCTCTTCCATTCACTGCAGCTTTATAAAGAGTAAAAAGCAAGCGCAAAGGGCAACCCTGCACCTGGGGACATGCACAGGGAAGCTGTGTTCTCCCACTGGCTACAGCACCAGCATGACCTCTACAGTCATGAGCAGAAACCTTTCACCATCCTCCCCATCTGCTCGTTCTGCTGCTCTTAGGTTATGTTCCTCCTTGCACACACTTTGGGCTGCATGACCTGTTTGACACATGGATGTGGGTGTCTCTGCTCCCTCAACAAAGAGGTGGGATGGGCAGCCCAAGGAGCTGCCTGCCTGTCTGATTGCTGACGGGCTTGGACATCACAAGTGGCCACAGTCCAAACTTAGAGGCCTTAACTTTTACTGTCTTCCTCCTCCTCTTTCAGCCTTTTGACATTAGGAAGGGGCTCTCTATTTGAGTACTTGGCGTTTTACACCACAAGAGAAACTATAGATCCAGGCAAGGGCCAACAGACAGTGTTTACCAACCACATGTCCTGCATCCAGCTCTGGTGGACACACGTACCTGCCTGCCCCAGCAGGACTTGATGCAGAAGAAGGCAGTGAGGCCACCAGGCCACCAGAGTGGCAGCCCCACTGCTGCTGGCTTTGCTTCACAGCTTCAGTTCAGATCTGGACGAGCAAGATGGTTGAGTGAGGAAAGAAAAAGGTGAAACCAGCAACAAAACCCAAGGGAAGACACCATGATCTCCAAGGATGAGGACAAGTGGCATTTGTGACTTGTTTTAATGGGAAATTTTCAATGGTAGTGGACTCTGGGCCAGGCAGAGGCCCAGCACAGATAGTTTTTCTGTAGAAACTGAGCTGTGAAAATAATTAAGCATCTGGTTGTTCCTAGAAGAAAGAATTGCAAAACAGAGTGCAGAGGTGGCAGAGAAGAATCTCTCCTTGGACGAAAGGCTGCCCTCACTTCAGGTGACAGGAGGAAGGGATTTTTCCAGAATTTCTGTGCTCCCAGCACCAGTGCTTTGCTGGAGAATGAGAACTGCACAGTATCCCAAGGGATGAGGGAGCAGGAAGGCCCTGTCCCCTCATGCCAGTCAGAACAGCACATGCCACCAGATAGCCTCTCCCCTTCTCGAGCAACTGCCTGTCACAGCTCTGGCATTGTTCACCTCCCTGTCCCTTCAGATAGCTCTCTGAAGCATTGTCAAGACCAAAAGGCTCCCTTTAAATGCTGACACATTTATCAGGCCATAATGCAAGAAGTCCAGAGAGGCTGAAACAGAAACTCACTCTGACACCCTGGAGGTTTGACTGCCTGCCCTCACCGTGCTCCAGCCCTCAGATTTTCCCAGGACTGTCTCCTTGTTCAGTTTTCCAAACAGGACTTTCCAGTCCTGTCAGAAGTGAGCTGGGGTTTTCCCTGCTCACTCCTTTCTGCAGTTTCACCCTATTACAGCTGCCATGAGCCGTGGCACCAAGCTCCATTGCCTCTCCAGCTGCAGGAATGCAGCCTCCTGCCTGTCCACTACCAGCCCCAGGGGCTTCCTTGCTCTGAGGAACAGGCCCGCACTCCTTTAATTTAAATCCTTTTTCCATTTGCAGTTTTAGCTAATTCAGATTACTTTTCCTGTGCATCTTTCAAGGTAAAATTTTCATCCCTCCAGCTGAAAGCAAAATGTGAGCAAATGTATGCTTCAAGAAAGAGCCTTAAAACACAAATATTTTTAATATACATGCACCCCTTGAAGGGCACTCAGCTACAACCAGAGTGCAACACTTAGCATGGTTAATTATTGCCCCTGGGTTTCAGTAGCTTGAAGGAGGGAATTTCCCAAGGCCCTACAGAAGGTCTCTGTGAATGCTGCTGCTCCGTTTCAGGGACGCTCTTTGTTCTCACTGGGGAGTGCCCAGGGGTCAAGTGAGAGGCAGCTCCCGCGGAGGAGCATGGACCAGTGTTAACAGAGAGACGGTCGGTGGGGTTTGCTCCTGCAGTGTGGGAGGACCCGTGCTGTGTTGCGTGGGAAAAGGACACACCACGTGTCAATCAAAGCTCTGAAAGCACTGAGCTGAGGAGGACCAAGAGTCTGTAAGGATGCCTGTCCAGCCTATGCAGCACACAGAATGAAACCACTCTCTTCTTTCCATTTTTTCAAAGTGGATGGGTTTCCATTCCAGCATGTGTCAAGGCTGGTGTTTCTGGATTTCATCCAAAAACTTAGATCTGACCCCTGGCAGCAGCTTCTCTGAGAAGTTTTGCCCTGGCAAACAAACAAGCCCTCCCCCAAACTGCGTGGAGGCTCCTTACTCCAGGCTGTGCCAAGCATGGCTTGGGGAAAACAATCCCAAGGAGAGGGATTCAAACCACTTACTGACCCTCAATCACACTTGACCTCCATCTCCTCTCTGACAGCCTATGAAGTAGGCTGTTGGAGTAAAAAAAAAATTTAGTGAAACATCCAACATCTTCTGTCTGTCCCTCCATCCTAGACCTCTCCATGCTCCCATCCTTGAAGCCTTGACCCCTGGCAGTAGCAAGCTGAAATGTCTGGTGCCAAATTGCTGGACTACCCCACCATAGCAAGGGAAAGCTCTCAAACCACCGTCTCCTGCCTTGACAATCACTCTTGCAGGACAGCACTCAAATCTGTGTAAACTGAAATAATGAGGTGGAAACAGGGTTAACTCTACAGCGGTGTGGAAGGCTGGCAGGTTTCAGCTGCAGTTGGCCAGGTTCAAACAGAACAAGGGCATGTTCAGCAACTGAAATGGCAAGAAGGCAGCAGCGCCACCAGGATGCAAAAGCTATGTGGGACACCAGCAGCAGCAGCAGACAAGGGTCCAGTAGGTTCCATAGGTCCACTGCTGAGGTCATCTCATCCCTTTCACAGCCCAGCCATAGCACTTTTCAAACAGAAATGCTTAAGCTTTCCCCACAGCATCCTCTCCTCTGTTGTGATAGACTGAAATGCTGTTAATATCTTAAACACTGTCAAAATCATAGAAAGATTTTTGTCAAACTGAAAAGAAGCAACTGCCTGTCTGGGACCACCAAAGCATCCCCCCTCTCGAATATGCTTCTAGACTGGAATTTGGACTGTGACAGGAACTTGAGATAAGACTCAGGTCTGAGGAAAAGTAAACAAGGCTCAGGGAAGGAGAATATATCTGTGTTAAGAATCAGCTCTAGCTGGGCTCAGTGGGTGGTGGAGGAGGGGGGCTTTGGATGTGTGATGGTGAAATCTCTCCACACCAAACAGGAGGAGTAAACCCCCTCCTCCAGGAAGACCACGTACACATGGGACATTCCCATGAGAGGCAGCTGAGAAGGGGTCATAAACCATCAAAGACTCTCAAAACACCCTTCAGACTCATTCTTTAGGCCTTCCACCACCAGGGGACTGCACATGATCCAACTGATGCAACAAATCCAGAGCCTGTCACGAGAGATTGCAAAGCTTCACCCCCCAGGGGAGATGCCAGGCATCTCCTGAACATATATTAATCCACTGGACTCTATGTTTTGCAGGACCCTCACCACCAAGAAGACCAGAAGAACAGGACCCATGGGACACCTCTGGCTTCCATAGTGTGGTGATACATTTTCTATCTAATCTCTCTCTGTCACTCTTTCCTTCCCCCCTCCCGCCCCTCCTTTCCCCTATTTCTTTCTCTCTCTCTCTCTCTGCCTCACATTTACTGTTAAATAAAGTCCATACTATTGACTTTGGCACATGGTCTTGTTTGCACCTTAATTCGAGCAGAGGCATTTCTGATAATTTTAATAACTAAACCATAACACTCAGTCTCTGCACCAGAGGAAAGGAGGAAAGCAGGTCCAGGGAAGGCAAGGACTTCAGGACGTGTGCCTTCTCTCCCTGGGTTATGGCTCACAAAGCCAGTTTCTCTTCTCCACGCAGCTGACTGCCAAGGTGATCCAACTACCCACTTCCCTCCATGAGCAACTCCTTTATCTGAGAGGCTTGTAGAGTAAGGAACTGATAACTCTGTTTCATTTTCCAGAGAAGTCCAGGCAAAGGAGAAAAGGGAAACTGTGCAGGTTACTCAGCAGTTGGTTTTCTTCCATGAGCAGTTCCAGGCACTTGCTGGCATGATCAAGCAAGCCTTCCTAGGCATGGTGCTCTGAGAAGCCTCTCTCTAAAAACAGCTGTACTGAGGGGCAGAAGACAAAAGAAGGGAGCTGCATCCATGCACTGCACAAAAATAGAACATCTCTTTAGAGCACATGGCAGCTCCATGCCACAAGTAGGACCGCAGATATTTCTCCCAAAGATGTGTATGTATGTGTAAAACATGTGAGCTCAACTGCATTGCAGTATTCTGGGAATGAGTGCCAATATCTCCAAATTTCCTGCTTCAAATTTAAGAACAAGTAGAATAATTCAGAGTAGCCATTTTTTTTCAATTTTGCAAAGGAAATATTTTGCTCTTCTTTATTTTAGTTAGAAACAATGCATTTTTTAAAAAATTCATATGATTAAAATCATATTGAGGACTTCCCAACTGAGAGAGATTACTTCTTTAGACTCAGAAAAAAAGAATTTCTGTAGTTTTTTTCTTACCCATTGCAAACTTCAGGTGTCTGTTTTCTCACTCACCCAAAAAATGTTTTCTCCTAAATGTTCGTGATTGTGACATAGCAGAATTTTCTCTTCCACTCTTCTCCTGAGTCATGTGAACTGGTCATACCTCCATCCTGGGGCTTACCATGCCATCTCTGAAAAGCCAATCCTCCAATTTGTATCCAATTACCATCTATATAATAGCTATTAAACTCCTCATGCTTGCGTAGGGGCAGGACTTCATTTCTCCTTAGAGCTAGCAGCCTTCCATCAGGTCTGCTTGGCTGTCTCTCACCCTCTCATCATCCAGCCCCCTTCACACATGTACACCCTATTCCCTCTACCCTCTGCTCCATATTTTGGCTGCTCTAAATATACTAGGAAGAAAATTCAGCTCACAGGCGATATTTTCAAAATTGATCCTGAGGGCACTCTTACGCTGAAGATTTTGGGACTGCAAATCAATCTGTGGCAAGTGTACAGCTTTTGGATGGTGATCTGATGCTGATTCTAACAACAACCAGTGTCCTGCTGCTGGACTCTTTGCCCATGACTTAGACCATGTCTGGAGACTGATTTGACCCACAACATGATGCCAATGTACATCACCAGAGACCGTTAGGTATTTCCCATGGAGATGCTTTCATTTAGCAACAAGGCAAACACAGATTGGTGTGCTCTCTTCCTGGAGGCAAGTCTCTGGTATCGTAAGCACATTCACCATGAAACACCACCACACATGGCTTTTCAACATTGCCATAAGAAAAATGTTATCTCTGCAGCTATTCCGCTTCACTGAATTTACAGCTGGGCCCTTGAATGTTGTCAATAGAAATTGTACGTTCCTTGTAAGCACAGGATATAGGCAGCTCCGTGTAGACATTAATCATTGTGCTTAATGGCACATGAAATATCATTTTCATCTCCAATCCCCAGAGGTTCTGAGTCCTGTCTCTGGGGACACCAAGCAAATAACGTGGGAGCAGCCTCCCCCTAGACGGTGGCCAGCCTCCTGCCTGAGCTGAGGTGCACAGGTGAATGTGGCATCAGTGAAGATGCTGCTGCTGCGCAGGGTGCTGGCAATGGCACAAATGATCCTGCCTCTTGGTGTTCCCTCCTTCCCCCATGGCTGCCTATTGGTGCTGCAGGGAGATGGAGAGCATTTGCCCCAGGCTGGGTGTGAGCCTGGCCCAGTCAGAGGTGAAGAAGGATGCACGCTGCTGTGGCCCATCACAAAGGGGCCTTTTCAGGGTGAACTAAAAAGCAAGTGTGCCTTAATGAAGGGAGGAATTTTTTATCATGTTTCATCATTACTTAGCCCAAAGAGCAGTTCTGTGACACATGCAAAGCAGTTGCTGTTTGCTTCTGGTGGCACCTCAGTCCCCATCCAGAGCTGGTCACTGGGTACAAGTGCTCCTGACATCAGAGCCTGTAGTCAGAGCAGAAAGTGTCCTCAGCACTGAAACACTCCAGTGCCTGGCACTCCAAGTCCTATCCCATTAGCTGTCAAGGACCAGCTTCAGTAAACCACAGTAGGAACTAAAGACAAGATGTGTGAGATCACTGAAATGTGCAGAGCATGGTCCCACTTAACCTCATTAGTCTGTCACCAGAGTGTGGAAATCCAGAGTTTGTGGCACAAAGCACCTACAGTGGATGTAAACAGTCATGACATTCAGAAGAAAGCAAGCCTTAAAATGAGAGCAAGCACTGCAAAATGTCCCCCTTTAAAGGGTTAAAGCAGAGAGGCATCTTGTGCTTTTAACCTCCACTGAATGGAGGAGCTCACCTCCTCTGAACTGAGCCTCCAGGAGCTATTCAGAAAGGAAAGTTCAAGCTGGTGCAGAGTGATGGAGTTGCTTTGCATGGGATTGCATTTTACCTTTTTTTATGAAGCAGTGGTGAGAAAAAGAGGCAGTGGTGATACATGCAAATATCTGCAAGGCATCAAGGCTTCAGCAGGGAACCTGCTTAGCCCTGTGGTCCCTGAGCTGCATGGTTGTGACTTATGATTCATGTGGATCTTGCTGCAATGACTGACTGCTCTCCTGGCTGTGAAGTAAGGGCCTTTATCCCATCAATACCAGTTGGGGTTTTTTGACTCCTACTCAGACAGGATTGAAATATGTACTGAAGATCTGCCCTTAAAAGTGAGAGCTCAACACGCATGGCTGCTTTACAAGAAATGTAGAAGAAAGAGGAAATTCTTTGAAGTATATGCATCTGGCATGAGCTGCATTAAGCTGCAGATAGGATGAGTCTTCTCATACGTAGTGCAGCACCTACATCGGTGTCTCTGTCTCTCTCTTACAGCTGCCAGCTAAATTATTTCCCGTAGAACTGTGATCATACACCTAATGAACTTGCTCCTGCATAAACCCAGAGCATCTCCCTTTTGCTGACTGGCAATCTGCTGGGTCCTCTGTCCACACACAACACCTCACAGATCTCATGTGCAATGTCAGATACACTGCTGGCACAGTTTTGAGAGTCCCCAGAACGGACCTCCACGAGAGCTGTGTTCTTCCAGCATCTGTCAAATGGGGCTGCAGATGTTCTGAGAGAAAACTCCCTGCTAGAAGCCAGGAGAGAACAGGCTGATCTATACTAAAGGCATGAGGGAGAGGGAAAGAAATGCTTTTGCTAGTGAACATCCAGTAATTTAAATTAGGAATTGCAATAACAACAGTGAGTCTGACCGAATGTGGTGTTAGCCTCTCAAAGTACTCACAGTACAAATGCTGAAAGTTCTCTACGGGAAAACTGAGGTACAGATAGCCAGCAGTTTATGCTGCAGCATAGGAGGGCTCAGCCTGCTCCTTTAACAGCACTGAGAATAATAAGAAAGTAAAACCTCACCTCTCCTTAAAAGCAGCTTCTAGTAACAAGTGGCACAAACTGGCAAAGGCCAGGTCTGGCTCCATCTCTGCTGTTCATCACGTGTGTGACTGGGGCAAAGCCACTGTCACCCCATGCAGCTCTTCTGCTCCTCACCCAGGCAGGCTACATGTGCACCTTAGGGCACCACAAACCAGCAGACACAAAATGTTGCTGTAGGACATGGAGTCATAGCCTGCACCAAGCTTCTGGCCCATAGCTTCTCTGCCCCAGCTTAGGGCTGTACACTTCCCAGGGCAGGGAATGCCTTTAAATAGGTGTTTGCAGAGCTTCCTGGAGCATATGGGCTGCCAGTTCTCTCCTCTGCAGACCCACAAGGAATATGAAATGGTGAAGCCAACAGCTACAGTGTTAAAGCAGCTGCAAACATACCCACTTTGATGTCTGCTGGGACGGGCAAGATTTGGGCTGTCATCTGTGCATTGGGCCTCCCTTGGGTGCTGTAGGCTCTACTAAATTAGCAGACTTCTGCCAGTGGTGTGAAATAAGGTAAGGTAAAAGGCTGTGGACTCCAGTAACCAGAGCTATGTGGAAATTCAGGAGGATTTCTTGCTGGGTGACAGGTTTCACCTTTGCTCAGCCCTGCTGCCAGAGGCACCCTATGCAAATGCTGTTCTCTAAGCTTTCACACATGGGACTTTCAAATGGTTCATGCTTGTCAGAAAAAAATGTATAGGATCAGATTTTCCTATGGCACCCCAAGTAATTTTATTAATCACCAGGAACAATATCAAACATCTTTCAACATTGAGAAATTCCACTTAATCACAGTCTGCCCTGCTACGACCTTCTCAGCATCAGATGGAGAAAGAAATGATGCAGCAAGAACCTTAGTCACACTATCGCTGCTTTAAGGCTGAGCTGGGGAATGGGATGTGAATCATCTTTGATTTCTTACCTCTAAGGGAAGTTCAGAAGATGACTGCTGCTCTGAGATTAAAACACATAAACCAGTGACAGGTTTTCTTTCCACCTTAGGTCCCTGCTGTGTGCTCCTTCCCTGCACTTAGCTGTATCTACTGAAAAAGCCCATCTCTCTTTCAAGTTACTCCTTGGAGATTTGTTTACCACATGTTAACAAGTGCAGAGCCACACAGAGCTGTTTTCCAGGGCCAGCTGGCAGAGTGAATTGAACGGTATTTTCTGGACAATCCAGTTGCTCCTTACAGAGAACTTCTCTTTGTGTACAGATGCATAAGGGCAGTGGGATGTGATGCTGAAAGATAAAAGACCAGCTCCTTGGAAAGGTGTAAGCATGGCAGTGATAGGGGTTGCATCACCTCATTTTTGTGTGCCTGCCAGCTTGCAGGAGTCCACTGAGCACATCTGGTGCCCAGAACATGGAGCAAGGGGATGCCTACACAAGCAAAGGGGAATGTCAAGGCCAGAGGTGCACATCCAGCCTCAGATTGGCCAGCATGGTGGGAAGGAAGTGACTCAGGATCAGAGGTCATGACACAGCTGTTCTGTGAAAAATGTTCTCCATGGCCTCTGCTTTTGCCCCCTTGACCTGAGGCATGCAGAAAGGAGTGCACCCCGTGACAGCATGGGGCTCTGCAGACTGTCCCTCTCCCAGGGATAACTGAGCAAGGCTTGCTCCGAGGCACTATAATATGGGTAGCAGAAACCCTTGCTGCATAGGACAGAGGGCAGGGGGAAACAGCTAGAATATTTCGCCCCTCTCTCATCCACTGGAAAATGCATACCCACAACTCCCCATGGGTACAGCCACTCAGGAAAGGAATAAATATCTTCCTAGAAGAATCCAGCATTTTTAATCTAGATATGCTTTGAGCAAGGCTTACGTAACATTTAGATAAAGAACTGGAGCTGAACTCTAACACTCCCCCCACAGCTTCAGCCTGCTCCTGCCTGACTAACGTTAAGATCTGAGGCAGGCTACCCAGCACGTCAGCCATGGCTACCAGCCAAAGCATCCGGGAACTGCAGCTTGCCCCTGCAGCTGGCAGCCAGGCATGCCGCTGTGCCTGCCTCTGCAGGCTGTTCGAAATGGCCGGGTCCAAGTACAAGGCTTGGGCTCTGTGGCCAGGAAAAATATATGACTTGTTGTAAGCAAGCTGGGTCATGGTTTGCTGCAAAAAAATGCAGTGCATTGCTAGGGAGAAATCCCAGCAAGCTGCTTGGGCAGGCAGGGGTTGCCCTATTTCTGTTTGGGGTTTCCTGGCCTGAAATAAAGGTTCCTGTGCTGAGAGAAGCTGCATGCACATGGTAAGCCTGGCTGGTTATACTCTTGGGAAATCTGGCACCTGAGGGGACAGTCTGCTCCATACAGCCAGGGCACTTCAGCTGCACTTCTGCTACAAGAGTCCAGGATTTCCAAACGTTCAAGTGACTGATCACAGCTGCTGTTTTGCTGGGGTTGCTCAATGTCAGCCCAGGGTAACTGGTGTGCTCAGGGATCTCCTCCATGGAAAAGGTCAGAGGACTTCCCCTACAGATTGTTTGCTAAGGATGGACCCGTGCACTGCCCCTCTGGCCCCTTCCATGTGCCCACACAGATGTGCCAGTAGGCTGTCACTGTTCTTGGCTGGACAGAGCCCTGGTTTGGACAGAAACTTGCCACTAATTCAGCAGCGAGGTCTGCATGTGAAATAGCTTGTCGTTAATCTTGGCAGAGATTTCTTTTTTCTTGCCACAAGTTTGCAGCCTTCCAAACTCAAATGACATGAAAAGCCGGAAATCCCCCTGTCCCCAGACCTTTCTATCACCTGAATAAAGTCACCTCCCTAAGCCATCAACCTAGTTACTGCTCTTGGAAGGACACCTGTAGAGACACATTCCAGCCATACAGTAATGCCAGTGCTTGGAGTTATAGGCATCCACCTAGCCTGCAGAGTTACCTACAGGAAGACACAGCTTTAGCTGTTTCAATACCAATGCTCTCTTTCTTTCTCCCAGCCCACTACCACCCTAGAGGTTGCCAGCCGTGGCCAGTCCTGGCTTGTGACAGCTGCAAGTCTGATCACACAAGTTCCTGTGCAAAGTAGGTTTCTCAGCTCATTGAATTCTTGTGTTTTTTTGATTAGATTTAACAGCTTGGAGGGGATAAATCAGTCTGTTCCTAGAAACCTTGCCACAGGAGCTGGCAGCCTCTATTGGCCACCAGAGATGGCTCTGCAAGAAGAGACTGCCAAAAGTTATACAAGCAGGAAAGCCCCTGGCAGGAGATTTTCCAACAACATCCTCAGCATCCAGGACGTGGTGACAGGTTCCAAGGTCACTCACCTCTGTCAGCCCCAGCATGTTTACCTGGCAGGTGCTGCAGTAGCTGCACGTGCTCTCTGAGCACTTGCACAATGTGACTATCAAAGATGTGCTTGGGGCCATCTGAGCTCATGTTTGATTATACTTACACTGCAAAACAGAGGCCTCAGAGTTGAGCAAACCCATAATTAATGCCAAAGATGATCAACTGTGGGCACACGTGGAGGCACTGAGGGAGCTGCTCACATTGCCTGTAGTGCTGCGATTGATTTGCCAGTCAGGCTATTGCAAGCTGTGTCAGGGATACTGGGTTATATGAAAAAAACAGCTTGTTGAGCAACAGGCTGAGTTTGACACTTAATAAGGCCACCACGATCACCAGCCCAGAGGTCTTTTCAGTCTGGTGTGTTGTCCAGCCATGACCAATGCTGGAAAGGCTGGGATATAAATAACCTCACCATCACTTGGGCTCTTAGGCAACTAGTAGTTCAGGCCTGTGCAAAGAGATGCTTCTGCCCATGCTGGGGACTATCTTAACTACCCAACAGCAGGAGAATTAAGAGCAGTATAATCTGATCCCAACTAGGGCTTATGCTGCAGGGCCTACAGAAATGCATTCTAAAGTGCCACAGTAATACACCAGCTCTTTCATTTTTCTTTTCACTAGCTTCAGGAAAAAATCCTTTCTCTCCAGTAGCATAGTGCAAATCAGCCTTTGAGCATGGATCCCAAAAGAGATTTTAAGACCCTAAATCAGAATGTTGGTAGGCTGTAAAAGCCTCTATCCAAAGTTGGCATCTGGAAAGGCTGTGCTCAGCAGCTCCATACCTCCTGCAATGTGTACAGCTCATTAGTGGCTTGGAAGCCCTCGAACAGCCAGGGTTCTGCATGGGTGCATGCCTCATCCAAAGACCCCTCAGTGGGCCCACTCAAAAACCCCCACCACCTCCCTTCCTGGGAGGAAGGACTGTTAGATCTTCCCTCCTTCCCAGCCAAGCAACCTAATCCCACACTCTTGCACACTCTGCTCCTGACCCTACACCATCACTCTGAAACTCTGGAATTAGGGAAGAAAAGGAGATAGTGTCCCTTCTTCTTACTCTAACTTCTACCTAGGCATCAGGCCTCATCTTCCATGGAGATGTGCCTGACTGCCCTTGGGCTCTAGGGCAAGAAATCCATTTCTCAGGTGGATGCCCTAGCTGGAAGTTTATTGTGTTCACCTGGGAGACTGTTACCTTTGGCATATTTCAGGAGGAAAAGAGGAAGGCTGTAAAAGGGCAGCACTGTTCACACCAGACTTGAGGAAACAGCCAGCTCCAGCTGAGTCAAGAGTCTGGATGTTAGGAGAGGCAGATCTTCAGGCAGAACCTGTGCTCAGTGCTTCCAGCTAATTAACAGCTCCATTTAGCACAGAGCTAGTTTGTTGGCTTTGGCCCCTAGTGGAGAAGTTCAACACTAGGACATGGCTTGCTTCAGCCCCAGATTTGTGGGCGGATGACCCTGGTCTGCCTGGCTGCTAGCAGTGCAGCTGGCAGAGAGGGCTGCATGAGCTTTCCCCTAGTTCAAGTAGACAGAACCAGCCAGGGTACCCTAGACTAGTTTAAATTAAACTGTATAAATTTGACCAAAGCAAACACCGGAAACTGCTTTCTAATTACTCCACCAGCCATCTGAGGGGGAGCAACTGCCAGTGGGAGGGTGAGAGCAGGGAGACTGAAAACCTCTTCCAGAGGTATCATTCCAAAGGAATAAAAGTCCCTGTGTCCTTGTGGCCCAATCCATGAAGGAAACCCCTCCTGGAAATCCACCAGATTACCAGGACAGGCAGCAGCAGCATCCCTGTCTAGCAGTAGGCAAAAAGGCTTGTGCTGAGCCCAGAGGAATGGAGAGGTGGAGTTTGTGCACTTTCCATATAAAAAGTCAGAGAGGGCCCTGACGACTCATCATGGGAATGAGTAAGAGAAGCCAGTAGGACTACTTGGGAGCACAGAGAAAGCTGGACGTGGGAGAGAGCCCCCCTCAGGGGAGCAGTCAAGGTCAGGAGGACACCAGGGAAATAGATATTGGACATGCTGGGAGATTGGGCTGCTGTGAGAAACTGCCAGGCAAAATGGCAACTTGCATGACCAAGAGTTTGCTCTATTGAAATAGAGAAAATTGAGAAAACTGTGCTTCACCATCGCAACTGGCAGCATCAGTCTTCAGCTCCCTGCAGGCCCTGGGGCCACCCAGCATCAGGGAAGAGAGGAGATGAGTAGCACGGCTGTCCCAGTGAACAGGAGTTGCCTCTGCTCACGTACAAGGGCTCACCTTGAAAACAGGCCTGGCACCAGGTAGACAGGCACTGAGCTCCAGGGCTGGCTGTGAGCCAGAGGAGCTGCAGCCCTCCTCAGCCTTCAAGGAGGCTGGAGAGGTGGAGGTGGGGCACTGAAAAGGATGCCAGATGCTCAATGTAAATGCAATCACTTAAACCTGCTGCTCTCACCTTGGGAAATTCCACAAATGAAATGTTGTGTTTGCAAGCTTGTTTTGGTGGGGTTCCTGCCTACACTCAGGACGTATGAACAAAACCAGTGCTGAACATATAAGTATCCATCCTGTACTATATGCAGGCTTCCCTTCTTGTGTTAACCATGGTGTGAAAGCTACCCTCCATTTCCTTGGTTAACGTGCTCAGTTAAATCTTTGCGATGTGATCAGCACGTGCCATCAAATGTGTGGATCCTCTGAGAGATGGCTGACATTTCCCAGATCAACTGCTGACAGGTAGGTGTCCTGATGACTCAGCTCTCATGACCTGTTGCTGCTCATCAAGGAGGGTTTCACCACTTCCACTCTAATTATCTAAGCCAGCAAGGCATGTGTTTGAGCTGTTCTTTCTTCTCTGCTTCATGGATGCTTTATGTCATAGCTGAGCTGACAGTGCCCTTCTTTATACCATTTCCTTAGAGGGCAGAGGTGAATTTGCCTTGAAGTCACCATTAACCGGTGACATGCTGCACCGAGCATGGCCACTGCAGAAGGGCTGTGAAAGGAAAGATCCAAATCCTGAAGTGGGAGAGGATCCAGCTCTGGAGGAGTAAAAAGCAGATGCCAGTGTGCAGTTGCCATGGAGCAGTCAGACAATCCCTGGTTTTGAAGGTAACTACATGACATGTCCCACAATAGGTGGGAGAACCCAGGACAACTTCTCAGTGAGGATGAGGGTTGGGGGCAGAAACACAGAAACTTGCAGAAATTGAGCACTGGGGGAAGGCCATTGTCAGGCAACCAAAGGAGACCAGGGCACAGAGGTTCAAATGAAGACATTTGCTATCATCAGAGCAAAATTACCCTGGGATCAAGCTGATGCAATTTCTAGCTGAATGTACTGGATTTCAGTGCAAATGGGTGTGCCATGCAGATAATTTTTTTTAAAAGTTGGTTTTTTTTCCCAGAAAGCAGAGTGTTTCCTGTGGTAACTTGCAAAGAAAAACTCCTTTTCTCGAGTTTGGAAGGAAAAGACTTTTTCCCAGGGAGAGTCCCCAGTGGGACAGGCTGGGATGAAGGCTTTCTGTTGAGCTTGGGAGCAGCCAGGAGGATCATCTTTCTGTCCTCATACTCTTTTTCTTTTTTTTGCTTTACATGTGCCTGGCTGCTGCAGAAGCTGGGGGAGAGGCTGCTGTTGCAGCTCCCATGGAAGGCTGCAGTAGCGGAGCTGTGCCAGTGCCGGCGCCAAGCCACCCATCCAGCCTGGACTGTGGTTTTCTGGGGAATTACCCAGACCAAAATAAACACAGCACACACCTGATGGGTCTTATTAAACCATTTCTTACTTCCCTAATGCAGGCAGGCAGTGTCCTCTGCTGCCCTCAAGTCCAAGCCGAGACTAAGCCACCAGCCATGAGGAGGGTGCTCCCATGGCCCATCGCACCAAGGTGGCTCCAGGCAGCTGAGGGGAAAATTACAGCACAATAAGGCACAAAGGTGCCTTATGCCATTTTCTGCTTAATACCAACTTCCCTAAGGCTCTTCTCATCCACTTTCATAGTGATTCAAGTGGAAAACACTGTCAGGACCTGATTTCCACTGAGTGTACAGCCTCGGAGGGCCATGCGCTGATCAGAAGGTCAGTGACAAACAGTCGTGCTCCCCATCCTAGTCCCATTTAACCCCCCTGTAGCACTCTGCTGCTCTGAAGCACTACAGAAGCAGAAGGTTTGGCCCATAAGCTGAGTTGAGATGCCCTCCCCTCGTCCAAGTGTCACTTGGGATCTCCCCCATTCCTGCTGATCATTTGTCTGGAGGAGGAAACACCTGAAGATGTTCCCAGCAAGCCTGTAGGACTTGGGTGGAAAACATACACATCTAAAAGCCAGATTGGTTAGTCAGGAAAAAAGGATAAAAACCAATCCCACAGGAACTGCAGGATGGATGCACTGCAGTCCTTATGTGAAAACAAGACATGTTCCTCCCATTTTTTCAGCCAATTTTGCCTTGCAGCTGAACACAGCAAGAGACCTTGGTGACATAACATTTCCCTGGGCACATTTCCCCTCCCTTGCTTTTTTTCCATCTTTTTCTGTTTGGTTGTTTGTCTTTTTGTCCTTTTTTTCTTCTGCTTGGTTGTATGTGACAACAGCAGCTTTAGGAGGAAAGCATCGCTGCGGCCTCAGTATCCACTGGTTCAGCTTACTCAGCTTCTCCTCAGGGGGATTTCTAGAAGAAAATAATCGGCACTGTGACTAAAGCAGCTTCCCTTCAGCAGCAAGTAAATAACCTCTGACCTCCAGAAGAGAAGCAAATGAACTTTGCCAGGAGGAACTATTTCACACAGTCCATGGTAATGCCTGGTCCTTGTCCTGCTGAGAGCGGGGGGAGGAGAACCAAGGCTTGCAGTCAGATGTGTTCATAACCCCTAATTCTCCAGACCCTGTAGCCAACTAATCAGGCTTGAGGGATTTGAAGGGATTTTCCTCTTTGTGAAAAATATATTTCTACCAAAGTTAAAAACTCTGTTGGTGCTGATTGTACAGCACCTCTTCGCCTCCGTTTACATGCTGAGTTGCTGAGTCTGTTTTCCCTTGTGCCTTATCTGCTTAAATTCAAGAACATTTTGGCCAAAAAAAAGTTAGAAAATGTATGGGTTTTAAAAGCTGCCTGTGCCCAGAGGCACTGTCTGTTCTCCTGACAAAATGATGGAGGATAAAAGGAGAATCCATCCCTTCTCCTCATACCAGAAGGGTCTCCCAGTGAGTCTGCAGAGACTGTTATGAATGGAGCACCACCGAGTGCTCTCTCTTTTCCTTGCTCAGAGGACACTGTGTGGCTGTGTAATGACAAAGGCACTGCGTTACAGGAAGAAGAAAAGCGGAAGGAAACTGTGCAAGACAGGGGTTTCCCAGAGAGTGACACTGTCTTTAAACACAGTACTTTTGAATGGAGGAGAAGTCTGAGAACAGGAAAACCAGGAGGGGGTTTTGGTACCTTTACTTCTCCTTGCTGAGCCAGTAACTTAGATCCCATTTAAGCCTGTGGCAGTTTCCCCATGCAGGCAGGCCACAGCAATCACCAGGCAGGCCCTCGCAAGCCAGGCAGGACCCTGTAAGCTGCACGATGCACACAAAACACATGAAAAATCTCCTGCCTCATTTACTTGTGGAGCTTCTGACACTACAAAACACTTCTGGCAGGGGTAGGACTGACATATGACTCCAGGGAAGGTGGGACTGACCCATGAGTTCCATTCACACCAAGCCCTGCCAGCCTGCAGTGGCTCCCCAGTAGCAAGCATTGCACCCACCAGTCCTTCCCAGCATCTCCTATCCCACCATGCTGCTGGGATCACCCCACATCTCTGCAGGGAAGTGGGAGTATGACACACTCCATGGCACAGAGAGGGGTGTCAGGTGGCTGGTGTACCTGCCTGGGCTCAGATAAGCTGCACCATCCCCACACAGCCTGCAACACCCCCTGCTCACACCATCTGCAGACCTTTTTACAAAACTTGTTCAAGAGACCAAACCTCAAGTTTAAGTACTCATCTTAGATACAGCAGCTAACTTAGCAGGAAATTTTGCTGCAGAGCCATTATCTGTGTTGTAGTATTTGAAACACAATTAGGTTTGAGCTACAGGTGGAAAGATGTAACTGCCCATCTGACCACAAGAGATAAAAGCATAGACCAGACCACTCTAGTTATCACAGGAAACCCCATTGTTCACTGTTTGTCATCAGAAAAAAAAAAAAGGAAACCCACACAGTCCCAGTCAGCTGCAAAGGCAATGACAGCTCTCTGTGCTGAGCAGAAACAGCTTGGCTGGACTGCAGGAGAGTCATAGGCACTAGCACAGAAAATCTTCAGAGGGGGAAGGACTCCAAAAAAGCCGTGCACATTCATGAAGATTTCTACTTTATTTACAAGATCTGCAATCAAGCTCGATCCGGAGCTTGTTCAATGTTTGCCGGCATGCTGCGGTGCAATTACCAAGCGTGGGAATTCCCTCCAGGGTGGAGCCCAGTGCCGAGGGTGTGGTACCAACAAAAACAAGCCCAGGTTTTCAGTGCTTCTTTCAAGGTGGGCCTCGGAGCAGCTGGGGTGGGGAAAATTACCTTGAAATGTTTCTCCCCAGTAGGGTCGAGGAGTAATTAACTGCTGAGCATATGGAAGTTGGAGGAGACAGGATTAGGACAAGCACTGATTTAACAAATTTCAAACTATCTTTATCCTGATATTTTATAACTCACTTCCACCAGAACTTCTCATCATTTTTGTCTCCAAAAAAACCACACTGATCCCTCCTCTCAGATCCAAAAGTATGCCTGTGACTGGCCATGAGAGGTTTTTAAAGACATCTGAAAATGAAAGCAGTTATAGAAGTTGGTCAGTCAGTAGAGACCACTCTATAAACATGCTAAAAAATAATCATAATTTATAATTAAAAGAGGAAAGAAGATAGGGTGGCAATATTTCTTCCCGTTAACAGTGGCAGAGGACTGCTTGGAAGCCACCCAAGATGGGACGCTGTAGCTGTAGGGGAGTTAGCAAACCACCAAGTCCTGCAGGGTGAGCAGGCAGGACTCAAGGGATGGTGGAGATGTGTCCATCCTGCCATCATTGTCGAGACTGCACCACACACGGACATATTTAATGAAAATTTTAAAGCACAGATCCAGAAGAAACCAGCCAGGCAGGTTCTGCTGCAACTATATTTAATGCTGTTCTGAATACTCTTCCACAGCCTATGGCACAAGGCTCCCGAGAGAACAGCAGTGCTTGGGTTGGCTTCCTTTCTAGCTCAGCTGTCCTCACATGACCCTGCTTACTGAGGACAGTGCTGTTTTCTTCCCCAGCTCTAAAAATCAACGGATATGCAAAACCAAGTGCCCAGGTTTTGTTCACAGTTATCGCAAACATTCAAGTTGTGTTAAATGCCTATCTTTCAGCATAGATGTACTTTAAGAGTTTTGCTGTATTTTATTTATTTTTTTTTAAAGACCTGACGGTAAATCAGAGGCAGAACTTTGTGGGAGAGCAGACAACAACATACTAACGAGAACAACTAACCTGTCTCAGCAGCTCCACGATATTTGTCAAGACCAGAGGGAGGGAGCTGGAGCTTTTCACCAGCTGGAGCGATTCCAGGCAGCAACCACAGTTCTTAAATCCAGCCCTTTCAAACACCCGTTTTGCATTTTGCAGAAGCTCAAAGAAGCACATGCATAAAGAGTTTCACCTTCTTTTGTATGGCTGTGAATGAGGAGGTACCTGCAGAGTCCACTGAAGTACCATCTGGAGGATTGTACTTTACTGCTGTAGAGTGCTTGAGACAGAGATGTTGGCAAAAAGCAATAGTTTATTCTCCAAGGAAACGACCCATCTCAAAATGTTTAAAATACCAACACAATATAACCGTGGCAACCCACAGTATGTGATACAACCAAATCGAAGGGTGTGCTTTTTGCACTCTGACAGGATGATAAAACAGGAGCCTGTGCTAACTGGGTCCCACCCTCCCTGTTTCCATAAGATCTTATCCCTCTCCGTTCTACAAGCACTGGAGCTCATGCAACTGTGCAGTGAGCCAGTGAGCTGAGCCAGACAAAAGTTAATCCTGCAGTGAAGAAGGGATGAGTACTGGCCCAGATGGGTTCCCTGAACGGCGTCAGCTTGCAATCACACGGATGCCAGTGCTGGCACAAGGGCAGTGTGGGACCAAGCAGCGACTGAAGGCAAAGTGGAAAAGTATTGCACACTTGTTATTATCTGTATTTCAAATAAGGACTGTAACATCATTTTGCAAATATGTACTTCATCAACAGAAGCAGTTTCTCAATTGTCCTGCTGACTGCACATGCTTTCATTTGTCAATATGTCTAGCATCAGTGAGCAGAAAAATCCATTTTATTCTCTTTTTCTCTATTAGTAACTAAATTTCCCTCTTGAAATTGACCTTTGCTACTTCATTCCTGTAATAATGACCACTTGTAATGCTACTTATCACTAATTTGTTTTGTTCTCTTCCATTTCTGGACAACTCTGTGCTCTTTTTTAGACCATTGAAATCCTTACCTGGATATCAGGACATTCACTCCACCTGGGTTTGTTTTTTGTCTTCCCCCTCCAGACTTATTTTGCAGCCCATCTCTTAACTCTGAATTTATGGACTATTGCTGCGCTTTAGGCAGATGTCCCTGGATGAACTACCTACACAAGAGGCCAGGTCTGTTTTCTGCGTTGGAGTGAGAAAGATGTAGGTGTCAGTGCAAGTACTCAAAGTAGGAAAAAAAGTTAAAAAAATAACTTCCTGGGTAAGTATTGTTGTCACTCATGGGATATAACTATTTTTGCACTTACAAAGCTACCTTTACACTATTTTATACCTTATTTACTTGGTTTGTTACTAGGTGAGAGAGGTTAGTAATGGAAACTTCTCCTGGAGATAAGAATGGGGAACATCATCACCTAATCTTCTAACAAGTATTCAACAAACATTTCATGTGTGCAGACACCCACAAGGCACAGCAACTAGGAGCTACAGGCTGGAAAATCCAGTGGAGACTGAGGGTTCAGGCAACTTGCCACTACCTTGCGGCAAGTCAGGCAGCCTTCCTGGTCATCACCGAAAATCCTCCGTTCTCTCCCGTCCTTTCTGCTAACAGCCTCAACAACCCTCAGCCCGCTTCCTGGTACCTTCAGGGGCAGTGAGTAACTAAGCTAACCTGGTAGCCTATTTTCAAGGTTCACCACATCCTTACATGAGAAACGTTTTCTGTCAACCAGGCATTTCCAAATACTGTTAACTGAAACTAGGCTAATATTCAATGCAAATAAATTTCTTCACAACACCCTAAAAGTATGCAAGGTTAGAAGTGGTTTAAGGGATGCAGACAGAAAAGGAAAAGAAAGAAATGCTGCCCATCCTACTTGCGTTGCCACTGCAGGGCAGCTGCTGTCCCCTTTGGCAGCCAACTTCTGCAGGTTTTCTTGATATGTTGTTGGAAGTTCTACCTTCCTAAATGACCTTTAGATACACTGCCCAGAGAGAGTCCCTGCCTAGCCAGCCATGCCAACCTTCAGTTAAATTCTATAAAGGAGGTTTCTACAGATTCTGAGAACTAATATCCCCTCTTTCCCAGAGGAAAATATTTACTTACAAGGGAGGATTCTGACTGTTGCTCCTACCGGGTGTGCCACTAGTTTAACCAGACCTTGCTCATGGATCCTGTGCTGCGCTGCCCCCTGTGCTAATACTACTGTTGCAGGACCAGGATCAAGGTTAAACCAGTGTCTGAACTGAGCTACTTCTCTGGCTGGATTTTTTTTTTAAACATAAGCTTGTTTCCAATTCAGGTTCCCTGGATAGTTCTGGAAATTGCTAAGCTACACAATGGGTACAGGAGCAGAGAAACTGAGAAGGAGCTGCTGTAAGAGCACTGTCCCCAAAGAAATGTTCAGAGTAGATGGGGGTTGTCTTGATGCTGCCCAAGTGAAGGCTTGAGTCACCTACTGACAGAGGCAAACACCACTTTGGTGAACCAGGTGTCATCATATAGGTTTAAATCAAAGAGTAGCCAAGGAGATAATGAGCTATGGATATTCCTGTTCCTTTGGTGATCCATGCTGTAGTTTCCACAGCAGCTTAAACCAGAGGCAGTGCAATCCCATTTCCCTCTTCCCTCCTTTACACCAGCATTAAAGCCAATTTGATCCCCGAGTGAGCTGATTCAGGTCACTAATGGAACAGAGAACGGAACCAAACAAAACAATGTTTTCCATCAATTAAGTAAAGAGAATGGCTTATTACAAATGTAAGTGAGCAGTGCTGGCTGCTGAAGGAAGAGGGCAGACATAGCTGGGAACAAAACAAGGAGATTAAGCACACCTGCAAACATCACAGCAACATCGGATGCCACTGAAAGGCATCCCTGTTTCTGATTGTGCAATCCCGGTCCATGCACTTTCATGCCATGTTTCTCCATCCACAACTAGTAAGTTTGACTCTCTAACTTGAGAGAGGGTTGCTTTCTAGTCTAAGGAATCCCATGAAGGATTAAATACCTTATGTTCACAATTCTCTATTCCTGCGGGTGTCACAAGAGTCCATTTTCTGGAAGAGAAAACAGAAAACAGATACAATTTGCTGGCAAAAAAAATTAGAGCTTGGCTTGTGCGTACTAATCTGCACTGCACACTGTGCTGCTAAAGGCTTAGATAGGAAACTTCATTCCAGATGCTTGTGGTTCAACGAACGGCTAAGTCACAATGAGCTGTAGAGGAAGGACAAGTAGTGCATCTGCAGTGCCAGGAAGCTCAGCTACGGATGGCAGGTTCTTAAAAGGACCAGGAGAAAAACGCTATCCCCAAAAAGTGGAAGCACACTCTGCTTTGCAGATGACTCAATTCTGCCAAGCAGTTAGCTGGATTTTGATTTAGTGATATGCTGGCTCTATTTATTCACCATGTTTATGGTCAAGAACATTAGAGTTCATGTATTTAACATTGCAGCACAGAATTTTCATAGATGATGGTGACACAGCTAAGACTACTACTAGAGAAAAGATTACTATCCTACAAAAACCTTGGTGAACAGCAGCAAATGCTGCTAATAACTGAGGGTTTTGACAGTCACTTAAAAATGCAAGTCTATCTGTACAAATATACTACAAAGGACAGGCTAAAGTGTTTAATGGAGTTTTTTTAAAAATATGAGAACCACAATAAATAAACAACATGCAGACACTATTTTAAACAGTTTTGCATAAGCATGTGATGATCCTTGTTTTAGTTTGGGCATGAGAGGTTTAAGTTCACTGTTGCAACAGATCCTCAGCTACAGGATGTCTTGCATTGTTTCCAAGTAGTTTAGGTTACAGCAAAACAAGAGAATAGAACAAACTGTTACTAGCAAGAACTGGCTGGAACAAGCTATGACAATTTAAAAATTTCCACCTGAAAAAAACCCCAAGATCACTGATTACAAAATGAAAAGCAGTGCCCCTACCGTTACTACCCTGGTAGTGTAGGGTTTTTTCTGGAAGAAAACACGAACACTGTCACGGGATACGCTTCACAAAACTTGATCTCATGACCCAATAAAGCTGCTGTTTTACAGAACTCAAAATAGCAGGCTTTGCTGCTGTGTCAGGCTAAAAAATGGAAAAGTTAAATACTTTTTTAATTCAGATGCCAGCAAGATGCAGATCTAGTTCTTTCATCTCACTTCCAACAATGTGCACTGAGCCAAAATATTTATTTAGTAAACCTGGACATTGACTTAATGAAAAACAGGACAAAGAAGGTAGAGAAGTATGCCACATATTATTCCATGTCATTAAAATTGCTGTAATATATCTGTATGTACTCACTGCACCTAAACTCCCCATCTACCACTGTCCTTAGACTGTCATCAGCTTTACAGTGAAAATATATGGCCAAACATTACACATTACAAGTTGATTCAGTACCACTGCCTGCCTTGTAACATGAATGTTGCTTGTTAAGGGAGAGTCTCATGAGTGAAGTGGTGATTGCTGACCACCTTGGCCACAGCGACTACAAAGCAATTGAGTTTAAAATCTGTTTTGACAGGAGGAAAAGTGCTAGCAAAACCTCAGCTCCAGACATGAGGAGAGCAGAATTCAGGCTTCTTGGGAAACTAATTGGTTAGGTCCCCTGGAAAAACCCTTTTGAAGGTGCTGGGGTCCATCAGTGCTGGTTAGTTTTTTCTTTTACCCTGAGATTAGCTCAGTTGGTCAGAGCATGGTGCTAATAATACCAAGGTTGTGCATTTGATTCTCATATGGGCCATTCACTTAAGAGTTGGACTTGATGATCCTTGTGGGTCCCTTCCAACTCAGAATATTGTTATTCTGTTATACTAAGGGCATAGGAGCAGGCAATTCCAAAATGTCGGAAGTCAGGCAGATGAGGCAGAAGGCCAGCTTGGCTAAACAGGAATCTTCTCTTGGAGTTAAGGCAAAAAAGGAAGGTGTATGCCCAGTAGAAGCAAGGTCAAGTGACATGGGAGAAACAGAGATGCTGCTTGCCACTGTAGGGAGAATATTTGTGTACCCAAAGCTCAACTGGAGTTGAAGCTGGCCAGAAATGTGGGGGGCAGTAAAGGTTTTTTAAAATACATTAACAGGAAAATACAGTGCAGAAATAACATCAGCCCATTAGAGGATAAGGATGATCACCTCACAAACAGGGACATAGAAAAAGCAGAAATGTTTAATAACTTCTTTACCTCTGTCTTTAACACCAAAGACAGGCTAAGAGGGTCCCAGTGTCCTGAGCTGGAGGACCATGGCTGTGAGAAACTCCCAGTCGACCCTGAACTTGTGCGGGATCTGCAGCTTCAGCTGGATCCCTGTATGTGGAGCCTGATGGGATGCGACAATACTCATAAAGATGTCTGATGTCATTACGAGCCCTCTCCGGATGATTTTTGAATAGTCTTAGGAATCTGGAGACATTCCAGTTGACTGAAAGCTGGCTAATGTCCCAATTTTCAAAAAGGGCATGAAGGATGACCCTGAAAACTAAAAGCCTGTCAGTCTCACTTCAGTGACTGGTAAAATTACAGAGAAGAATATTCTGTGAGGTATTGAAAAACACCTTGAAGGACGAAGTCACTGTTCACAGCCAGCACGGCTTCATGAAGGGAAATTCCTGCTTGTCAAATCTGATTTCCTTTTATGCCAAGGTAATCCACCTAGCTGATCAAGGGAAGCCAGTTGATGTAACCTTTTTGGACTTCAGTAAAGCTTTCAATATTGTCACTCACAGTATCCTTCTGGACAAAAAGTCCAGCACACAGCTGGATAAACACATCACATGGTGGGTGAGCAACTGGCTCATGGGTTGAGCACAGAGGGTAATAGTGAATGGAGTAACATCAGACTGGGGACCTGTCACTAGTGGGGTTCTGCACGCCCCGTGCTCTTCAACATATTCATAAATGACTTGGATGCAGGACTTCAGGGTATAATAAATTTGTCAGTGATACTAAATTGGGAGGAGCTGTTGACTCTCTCGAAGGTAGGGAGGCCCTGAAGAAATACCTAAAAAAATTACAGGACTGGGCAATCTCCAACCATATGAAGTTTAACAAGGGAAAGTGCTGGATTCTGCACCTGGGATGGGGCAAGCCTGCTCTGCACTGGGGCAGTCTCACCTTGAACATTGTTGCACAATATAAGAAAGACATTAAGCTCTTAGAGAGCATCCAAAGGAAGGCAACGAAGATGGTGAAGGGCCTTGAGGGGAAGCCGTGTGAGAACTGGCTGAGTTCACTTGGTCTGTTCGGCCTGGAGAGGAGGGGACTGAGTGGAGACCTCATTGCAGTTAAAACTTCCTTGTGAGGGGAAGAGGAGGGGCAGACACTGGTCTCTTCTGTGTGGTGACCAGTGACAGGACCCGAGGGAATGGCCTGAAGTTGTGTCAGGGGAGGTTCAGGTTGGATATTAGAAAAAGGTTCTTCACCCAGAGGGTGGTTGGGCACTGGAACAGGCTCCTCAGGAAAGTGGTCATGGCACCAAGCCTGACAGAGTTAAAGAAGTGTTTGGACAACACTCTCAGGTGTGATCACATGGTGTGATTCTTGGGACTCTCCTGTGCAGGGTCAAGAGTTGGATTTGATGATCCTTGCAGGTCCCTTCCAACTCAGGCTATTCTACGAATATTTTTTTCTTTTCAGGATGAATACACAGACAGCTCCTGATGACCCACATATGATTTATGTTAAGATTCCCCTTTGAGCTAATTCTGTCTGTAATACATATAATTGCTGCTTCTGGGGCCCTCTTTTTTTTGGGGAGGGAGGGGAGAGAAGGTTACATAAGAAATCCAGATGATTTTCAGAGTTCAATAAATACTGATTTACCTAAGCTGACTGCATGTACTTTGCATTTACATCCTTACACTACAATACAGACAAAGAACACTGGTAAAGAGCCAGTCCAAATTTAGTATAGGTAACACTGATCTAGGTCTAGTATGCAAATAAAACTTGATCCTATTCCTGTTTAACTACTCATGCATTCACATTGTAACTAGATCTGTAAGTTTTCAGCACTAGCACAACAAACCACAAAGATGTGGAGCTATCCCAAGTCTGGTATCACTCTTGCTAAGCCCTACTCGAACTAGAAGTGTTAGTATTGTACCATGCATACTCTAGTTTCTTTGCAAGTGCCAGGTTTGGAACAGAAGGTGATAACAGGTACAGCTCAACACAAGCTATGGCTGGTAGTTTGGTTGCAGGTGCTATCTGCTCCAGGGTGTGAAAAATGTAATTATGTGTTATGCATAACACATGGGGTTTTCCCATTTGGTCAGGTATCCCCACCTGCATTACTGCCTTACCTTCAATAACAAAAAGCTTTGACTGAAAAAGAAAAATCCCCATTATTAGTATGAAAAGAGAACCATGAATTTTCACTACAGGGAAAACACTAGCAAAAATAACATTTCAGTTGCTGCAATTTTAACTTTGCTTATTAAAAAAAAGCAACATTTACAGCTAATATATTGTAGACAGCTTATTTCCTCATCTCTGAACACAAGATAGGCTGTTCTGCATTGCAAAACAGGCATGCAAAACAAGGCATGAACAAACACCCACTCCTCTCAGAACCATCACCTGAGTTATACAATGCCATACAAGCTCCAAAATTTAGAATTAAAGGAGTTGCAGGGAGTTTTGATACTAAATACCATGCAAATGAGCTCTAGTCATATGGCTCCCTGATTGTCCTCTTCCTTTAAATTTTCAAGGAAGTTCAAGAAGTCATTAGTGAAGTTCTCTATACATTATTAAAGCTGATCAAGAACAAATTATCAGTGGATTATATTTTATGGTAGAATAAATGATGACCTAAGTCTATTCAAATTCCAGGTTGTTATACAACTGGAGTATTAGGAAGAAAGATCCTAGGGTGTTTCAGAAACTCAGCCATCACTGACAGCTGAAACAACACACCTTTCTAAACATGCCATTAGTTGCACAAATGTGCCAACTGTTTCACAAACCCACACAGAATCCTCAGATAACCAACCCAGAACCAGAAGCAGAAGTGCTTCATTTTATCACCTGTACTACACTATCTGACAAGAGGGAAGCACGGAGGCATGAATGAAAATTCAAAAAGCTTTGTGAAGTCAACAATTCACAGTATATCTGAATCTCCTCAACTGAGTTATCACATAAGGTTAGCATTGTCTTTTATTAAAACCACCAAACACAGAATTGCATCTTCTTTACTACAATGAACTTGAAAAATACACATTCAAGGGACTTTAACTGTAAAGCACAAAGAAAAAAATTACACAATTCCAGTTTCTGATGACTTATGAGGCCTTCCCCAAAGGTCTTGAAAAAAAATCAAAGAAAATTTTGGAATAATTAAAGCCAATGTGGGAAGAGCACAGCAGAGGAATGAAGGTAAGGAACTAAGTTGAATTAGCTTGGCACTCTTTCAAGAAGACTCACATGTCTGCACAACAGCTAAAACTGTCTGGTAATCTTCCCTTCCTCCTCAGTGTCTCCTTCCTCACCACTTCATCATCTCCATTTTTGCTGCTGAGGCTGGAACCCCTTCAATTGAAGCAAAACAAAAATGCATTTTTCTTTACCTTCACTCAAGTTTTTGCTGTCTTCTCTCCTAACCCAGAACCTCCGAAGGAGCAAGGGCAATTGCTTCCCAGAGACACTCTTGTTGATGGATTTTGTCTGTTGGCCACATCCAGCCCCCGCATTGTTTCTGGCACTGCCCACCAAAGCCTCAAAACCTGGTAGGTGACTAACAGCCAAAATCCTAAAGTACGCTGCATATAGAATATGTTCCTTAAAGAAATGTTAGCTTCAGAGCTGTTTAATTACAGCAGACATCCGTTCACTACCTGTACCCCAAATAAATTAGTGTAAAGGACTGGACTGGAACTCACAGCTCAAGCTTTTTCCTTCAGTTTTTGCCCTATATCCTCCTATAAACCTGAGCAAATATTAAGATCTTCTTAATTTCCCCACAATTAAACCAGTAACGTTGTAAGCCTTTCAACATCAGGGCAAGGAGAGAATGAACGTGAATGTAAGAATTACCTCAGGGGACACATATCACAAAAACTGATATATAACTTTAAATTAGGAGCCAAATAACTCAGATGAAAAATACAGCTCAGAGTATAAAACTTCTCTTAAAATACAATTAAAAGGCAAGCAATCATCACAGAACGCTCAAAATCATCTGGCATTTGGATAAGTATCACAGAATTGAAAGTTGAAAAAATTGTATTAAAAGGAGATACGACACATTTCAAAAACCTCTGTTTTATTTGTACAGAGTAAAATACATCATATAGCGAACACTGTTTCCCACCCATAATCTAAAGCCATCCATAAGTGTTTTCTTTTCACCAAATATCCTGTCCAGAAGCACAGACAATGGAAATGGGAATGCTAATTAGTCTCTCTCTGCCAGAGCTACAAGGTGCACATCAATCTCTGCTTCTGTAAGGATCCTGAAAGAACAAAAAGACATCTTAAATAGCCTAAATGATTCTTCCCCTTAAGTTCCAATATTACCACCTAATATGTACACAATTAAGTTTTACAGCAATGCATCTTTCTACCCTTTAAACTCCTGCTGCCAGGGCCACAGGCTGACATTTCAATTCTTTTTGAAAAATAAAGGAATAATCAAAGGCACTAGAGAAAAGGAGGTAACAAATGGTGGAAACAGAACAGGTAATTCTTCACAAGTAATAAATTTTCAAGTTAGGACCTGGTAAGAAGAATGGGTATGGCAATTAGTAGTATGATTACTCCAGGTTTTCATAGCCGTCTCCCTCTGCTTGTTATCTGCCCTTTCTGAAAAGGACAGATGACCAATAAATAAAGTTTGGCAGAAAGCTAGCACTTGACACTTGAGCAGCAGTAGAAAAGGGGTAATACAGCTCCTGCATGCTTTCTCAAAGATCTTGAGCTATTCTGTTGTTCTAAGCACACACCACCAAATGTAAAACCACCCACCATCATTGTGTCAACTCCAGAAAACGTTAGGAAGGAAACATTTAAAAGACTGCACCTGTAGGACCCAATGGTTTGAAGCCTCTCTCCAATCCCCACTTACAAAGTAATTAGACTAAAGTAGCAAAGGACTTTATTCCCTATTTATCTGTTCCTCTCTTTCTTTCTTCTTAAATAAATAAAAAAACCAATGACAGCTTAAGGCAGAAATAACTGAGCCCCTATGCAGCAAGTCAAACTTATCAAAATTTTAGGTAAGCTGTACCTGGAGGGTCATTTTGCATTACAAAAAATCCCCAAAACTTTTTCTTCCACATTTTATTCATACTTCTGTATGCATTATACACATACTTCATTGTGTCTCGGGAAGGCTGTCCAGTACACTGTATCCGATGTGAAGTATTCCTGCCCTCAACCAGAAGACTTCCAGGTGTTGTCTGACACACTGACCAAGTAATCTTGGTCCACACAGTGTGCTGCATTCACACTCAGGCAACAATCAGGGAGGGAGGAAATAACAGGTGCCTTGCTTTCATGCTGGATAGGAATTCAGTGTACTCAGAAAGTAAAAGTTCAGCCATTTCCAAATCACTACAGTGATTTTTTAAATCCAAGATCTTGGATTTAAAATCTTGTCAAATTTAAATAGAATATTTCAAATCATACAAATTCATATTCTATTAACTATATACTGGAGATGTTAAAAACTGCTACATTTACAAGATGAGCAAGAATAATTTAAAGATTAAATTTAGAAAAGGATTAAAAAAAATAAGGAACTTGTAAATGTTTCATAACGTACACCAGACTTTACTGCATTAATTGGCACGACTATGATTTGGAAGTGGACTCCAGCTACTAGTACAAAGAAAGATTTTTATGCTTCTAACCATGAGAGCACAACTAGACCAGATGTAACTACATTTCAATCATCAGGTAAAGCAATACCCTTTTAAGAAATGAAAGAGAACACTTTACTGAATCCCTTAACCATGTCAAATGTTTTAAAAATGCATTATTTTTTTAAACAATGTTTTCTACCCCTACATGTTTTGAAGAGTTACAAGTAAAAAAACCTCCAGAATGTCAGCCTCTGGCATTTATCTCTTTTCTCGATTTACGATTACACAAGAAGGTAAAACTAATTGCAAATAACCAGAGAAACACACCAAGTTTTATCAACACTGATCACCTACCTGAATTTAGGATTTTCCACCGTGACTACACCAACTTCTATTTCTGAAGGTTTGAAATCAATGGACAGTACAGTAGACAGGCATGTTATTGCTGTCTGAAAGATGACAAAACCCCTCATCATTAAAAATAAAGCACTAAGGTTTTTTTTTTAAATAGACATAGCATTAACAACTACCCTTCCTTCTAGTTTAAAGTTATTTCCTTTCACTTCAAAACCTCAGCTTAGAAGTTCCAAATAGTTTTTCCTTGCTACAGAACACAGTACCTCTCCACTCCTCTCTCTAAAAAGACCAATCTACAAAAAGCAAAGGACAAGTCATTTTCATAGTAAAAAATCCACACAACAAAACCAACCTTCTATCATGCAAAGATCATATTAGAAGGCATTTCAAACAGGAAGACTGTTTGAAATGCGACTAAAAGTAAGTCATACTGGTATTCCCAAAACCAAACACTGTAGTAACCAACCACCAGCTACAATGGGAGTGCTACAATTACAAAATCTTCTTCAGCTAACATAAAGCAGAAAAAGCAGAATAGATGACTATTTAAACATTTGCAGAATACCTTCAAAAGATTTTCTGGTTGGAATAGCTATTCTTGCTATAGCAGCAATACAGAACTGCAAGGAAAGCTGAAATGCCTACCTGCATTTCTCTATATTGCAAGCCTACATGCAGCACATTCATTAAAAATACTTTAACAAATCTTTATTTCCTTCTGCTGGCCTACCTCTACTGTCTGTTCATATGTCCAGTCAAATTTCTTCTTTACTTTCTTTTCAAGAAAACTCGTTGACTCTGTCTGTTTAACTCCTGCAGCTGTGGCCTTGAATCCACAATAGTAACCTGCTGGATCACACTTGTATACCTGAGGGCCGTGTTCTTCATCAATACCAATCAAAATCATACCTTGAAGAGAAAATTTGTTAATCTTTTTATTTCCCAATTTTATCAATTCAATTCAAGAATAGAATGGATACTCCTGTGAAAAAACGTGCACGCACAGCAGTACATTTCTGGGAATCAGTCCCATAGCCGGAGCTGCGATTTCCTCTTTAATTTGCCATTTCTTATGAGCATCTCATTACCAGGTGTGACTCAGTTTAGCACGAACCATATTTCCGTGATTCCCAAGGAAGGCTACTCATTAAAAACACATTTTTACCACGCTCAGTGTGTAAAGAACCACAAAGTCAGGAAATACAAAAGCTTAATTCTGATACAAAGTTAACCTAGCCACAGCTCACATCCTGTGTTATATGACACACAGTGTAAACAATAGTTCCATTACGATGTGCTTTCTATTAGAAAGCAACTTTACAAACATGTTGAAACTAATGGAAATATTAAAAGATTGAATTTAGATTTCTCGTTTGTAATCCTAAAAAGCACTGAAAAGCATTATATACCTTTTCCTCTTTTCTTTAAAGAAAAAAAGAATCTGAAATGAAACAGAGAAATCAAGACAAACTGAGTCTCTGAAGACCATTTGACCAAGTTTAAGCTGGATAGATTTCAAGTAACACAAACTGATCACATCACTGAAATGCATGTGTTCACTCTCACTTCTTGATTTACAGCTGCATTGTCTCATTATGCATATTAAAAAATAAGTCAAAAGAAATACTTGCAATAAAAACCCAAAACAGAACAAGGTCAAGGTTTTCAGTTACTTTCACTTTACACTTGTGTAACTTTTAACCAGTGGTTAGAGTTGATAAGCTTCTGAGCAGCTATTACTACAACAGAAAAAAAATCCCTTCATATTTTTTTAAAAACACTAAGGGAAGTCAAGAAAAATGCATTTTTATTCATGTATTTTAAAAAAGAAATTTCCAGTAGTATCAAGGCATGGGAAATGCCAAGGGAAGAAAGAAACAATCATTCCTGAAAATTACAAGCATAGGAAAATTGCCCCATCATGGAAACTGTGATGCAACCTTGAATGTTGCTTCTTTGGTGAGAAGTTGTAGTGCCTACTGTGATTATGAGAAGTGATTCATCAATTCTGAAACTATTCTTCTTAAAAGAAAAAAAACCTGGCAAAACCCAACCAATCAAAAAGAAACCCAGAGAGAATGGTTAATGAAAAAGTAGCTGAGGAAACCTTTTAAGTCTTTTACCTCAGTTCCCGAACACCCTATGAACATAGTTATAATTTGCTTACTGTCAAATGTAAGAGAAAAAACAAGTCAGAACCAACCTCAGAATACACAGATGACCAGGAATATCTACAAAAATATGACTTTTCACACAACTTTTTTTTAATTTAATCTGCATTTGCTGTTATAAAACAAGATGTAGAAATATTTGCAAGGGAAATATTTTTAGCACTTCTTCTCTACATTATATACATGATGGCTAAGTTAAGACCAAAAATAATGCAGATCTGTCCTGTACATACTACTTAGATAAAACCGCCACAAAATCTGCACAAGCATAATTGCACTCTCCTTCTGTCTGTTCTAACAGCCATGTTTACCCAGACACAATGTACTGGGCTTGCATGGCAAGGTTTTGGCAGGGAGGGGACTACAGAAGTGGCTTCTGTG
This sequence comes from Neopelma chrysocephalum, assembly GCF_003984885.1. NCBI lineage: Eukaryota > Metazoa > Chordata > Aves > Passeriformes > Pipridae > Neopelma > Neopelma chrysocephalum. The sequence goes on along the minus strand of NW_020897693.1, from coordinate 31,570,187 downwards.
AGGAGCTGCTAGAAGCTTCCCCCATGTCCAACAGAGCTAATGCCAGCCAGCTCCAAGATGGACCCACCACTGGCCAAGGTGGAGCCCATCAGCAACAGTGGCAGCATCTCTGGGATAATGTATTTAAGAAGGACAAAAAAAGTTATTTGTCAGAAGCAAATGCAGGCAGAATAGAGAGTGAGAATAGGAGAGAGGAACAGCTCTGAAGACACAGGTCAGTGAAGAAGGAAGGGGAGGAGCCACCAGAGCAGAGGTTCCCATGAAGACCATGGTGAGGCAGCTGTGCCCCTGCAGCCCATTGAGGTCCATGGTGGAGCAGAGATCCACCTGCAGCCTCTGGAGGACTCTATGCTGGAGAAGGTAGATGCCTGAAGAAGGCTGTGGCCCCAGGGGAAGCCTGCACTGGGGCAGGACTTGTGGCCCTGTGGAGAGAGGGAACTCATGCTGGAGCAGTCTATGAAGAACTGCAGCCTATGGGAAGGACTCGCTCTGGAGAAATTAATGGAGAACTATCTCCCTTGGGAAGGACCCTACATTGGAGCAGGGGAAGAGTGTGAGGAGTCCTCCCCCTGAGGAGGAAGCAGCAGCAGAAACAATGTGTGATAAACTGACCATTATCCACCTTCCTGTCCCCCTCTGCCTGAGGGAGAGGTAGAGAATCTGGAATAAAGTTAAACTTGGGAGGCAAGGTAGGGGGAAGGTGTTCTGAAGATTTGGTTTTACTTCTCAGTATCCTACTTTGATTTGCTCGGTAATAAATTAATTTCCCCAAGTTGAGTCTGTTTTGCCCATGACGGTAACTGGCGAGTGATCTCTCCCTGCCCATATCTTGCCTTTCATGGTATTTTTTCTCTCTCCTGTCCAGCTGAAGAGGAGAGTGATGGAGAAGCTTTGGTGGACACCTGGCATACAGCCAAAGTCAAACCACCACAAACAGACACCATTAAAAAGAGCATTTCACACTCACAGACCTCACTGTGCAGTGCAAACAGACTAGGGCCCAAAAACTGAGGTGAAACAGTATCACACATTTTAAAGAGGCCACATAATTTCAAATGCTGAGTCAATGGTAAAATCATGGCTCCAATTCAAGACTTCCAAAGCTGTTCTCTCATTTGGCTGTTCATGCCTCTTACTCCTTCAGCTGCCTATTTTGAAAATGGGTGAGAATTTCTTATACAAGAAGTTGCAAGCTTAGACAAGAAACAGAAGAGATTAATTTCACACACTATACTTACAGCAACCAAGAGGCCTCATTTCAGCATTTTGCGTATAGACCTGAGAAATATCTGCAATCCTTTTACACAGCATATCCACAGGGATGTCATAGCCATACTTGTACTTCCAGTTAGCAGCCTCATAGCGGGCTCTCTGCACCTGGGATCTGCTGTCAGCTAGACAGAAAGAATGAATATTAATTTCACTGAACACGTACCAAGTTTATTTCCAGCATTGCCCGAGAATGCAAATTCCAGGTCCAACTTTACATTGTCTTTAAATATACCCATTAGAACTAGATAAGTTCTCCAAAACTAGACTGAGTGGAACAAATGTCCTAGAGCATTTATTGATATTATATGATGCAAAGCTAGCGAACTACATAAAAAACCTGACATACTTTAAATATTTAAAAAAGATGGTGAATTAAATACCTGTCATTCCTGTCATCACACAGCCAATATTTTCAGTGATTTTGAATAAATGAGTCACTGTGTTGGAATCCAGTAATTTGTCCTAGAGAGGAAATAGAAATAATCTAATAGAAAACACTGTCCTTGAAGTTTAAAAAAAAAAAAAAAAAAGACAGACCCTGATGCTCTGGTATCTACAGAAGCGCTCAAAAGGACCCACTAATAGCCAAAAATTGTTTTTCAGGCTCTCCACCATTTACTGCTGTAGGTATGCAAAGGAAAAAATAGGAGAATAGGGAAGATTAAAACTGCAGTATCTGGAAAATAATGACAGCAAGAACATGATCTACATCACAGTCCTTTTCCCTCTGAAGAAACTTTCAGAACCCACATACAAAAACTTGCTCTCTTATTGCATGCTGTTTCCCTTTAGACACAAAAGTTTACCACTTTTGTCAACAATACATCATCACTGAGCTGAAACACTCAGGAAAACCTCTTCTGCATGCTACTGATATAACATTTTCTCGGTAGCAATTAAAGAAATCAGGCAACTGATTATGGACAACTCAGCCCTTACAAGCCAGAGCAATGTATGCATGCTAAAGTACAGCAAAATCAACTTTATATTTTAGTTTTATCCCTTCAACAACTACAGAGGAAACCAATATTGCAGTATTTGGTGAGGAAATTCACAGTTGAGCACTAAATGGATCTAGAACTTGTAATAAGCACGATAATTACATATTCAATTCAAGCAACAATATATGTCAGTGCTAATAAACATAATATCAATGTTGCAGAGTCTCACCCCCACCTTTTTTCTACTCTCCTTCCAGACCACCCCTCAAAACCAGACTACTTACAGGTACTTTCTTCTGTGTTACAATTACTGCAGAATCCTTCCCACGAACAGCTACAGATGTAAGTCCACCTTGGTTTATGGCCTTAAATGCATATTCTAGAAAAACATATAAGTGTTAATAAAAAACTTGTGTCAGAGATACTAGTACAACTAACTCTGACACATCTTCCCCCCACCCAGGAATCTTGCAAAGTTGTGGCCTTTTTAATATTTTAATACTTGTGCAGCACTTTGTGTCCTTAAGGTCTTCAGTAGAATGCGCACAAGAACTTTCTGACAGGTATTGGAAGTAATTGATTCTCTTCACAAAACCACTGTCACTGCTTCCTTCAAATATTTCTTATAATTTGCTGTTCTGTTCTGTTCAAGCTTAACAGCAACAGAATATGTTTTAAAACAAAAAGGCTGTTCTGATAAATGGTTCCACCTTAACCTACAGTAACCATAAATTCTTATAGAAGAATTTTTGACATGAAGTTTAGTATTTTAAGCATTGCTACCATTGCAAGGATATAAATTTATTTTCTAGTTCTTAACTGATATAGATGAAAACTGGTATGACTGACCAGGCACAGGAGACGGGTTTTAGCCTTACTATCACATTTTCTGACTTCAAATACTGTAATGGTTTTATTCACTTTTTAGAATGAAACCTATGCAGATGCCAACTAAACAACATTATTCACATAAGTACAGTGGATTAAGATTTACTTGAAATGATCCATGAAACAACTTCAAAACCTGTTTATCTGGCAACATACGATAAACATTCAGAACTTTTTAATATCTGGCTAAGAAAGGCAAGTTTCAGGCAGCAACTAAATGTGGGTGAGTTTTTTGTTAGCTATGCAAGTGAAAACAGAATTTAGAACATGTCTACAAACAGCACAGTAAATTGCCAAAACTATCTTCTAAAATAATGTGAGCAAGAAACTCGGCTGTTTTAAAAGCTGCAGTTGGACCTATGGAAGAGACTGTAAAACAGAAGAGTAATAATCTGAAGATGAAAAAAACCAAATCTTGCAATACCGGGATCTTAATGTTCAATCTGCTGAGTCAGTGTTGAGGAAGGGCTGTCAGGTTTTTATGGCACTGTATTTATTACTCTCAGACATAAGAGCATTTACTCGTTACCCAAACATGCCAAAAAGGATGTTCTCCCTTTTCCTCTGCTAGATGCACAACTCTGCTCACCTCTTCACTCCCCTCCCCTGGGATGATCAGTGCCAGCCTGCAGTGAAGCACAGAACCCAGTGAGACGTGAGCCAGCAGTGCCCACAAACTGATCACATTTGAAGCTCCACACCCAGGCTCTGCAACACTTGTTTATTCATGTGTACAAACACCTGGAGGCAGGGTATAAAGCAAATGGACAGAGCAGGCTATTTTCAGCAATGCCCAGTAACGGGACTGAATCAGAGGCGACTGGAACAAACTGAACACGTAAAAACACTTTTTGCCTGTGATGGTGACTGAGCACTGGCAAAGGTTACCTGTACTATTCAGAACCTGTCTGGACATGGTCCTGGACCACCAGCTCTAGGTGGGCTTGCTTGAACAGATAATCTCCAGAGGTCCCCTCCAATCTCAGCTATTCTGTGGTTCTGTGACACTTAGGTGGCAGCAGGAATAGATGCCCTCACAAACTAGTTTTTGCTCACAAGTACTGACAACCAGCCTTGCTGAACTGCAGTCCTTCTGGCACTAGTACTATTACCATCTCCATTGCTCAGTTTTCAAAGAGATAAGCCAAAAGGTGAAATGGCTCTTACAGTGTAACAAATCCAAGTTGCTACTGGTGTTTTAAGTCTGTTTACTTCTGTGTAAGTACTTCAGTAGCACTGCATACATTCTCTCTGAGAACAGCAGCCCCTTGCTGTTCCCTGAATATATCACAACAGTCAGAAATTTGACTACAATAATTTTCTTCGCCCGCCAGGACCCTACTTAGAAGAAACATAACCTTTGAAGACTGGAACTAATAGGTAGCAAGAGAACGCTGATGTTCTGAGGGATTTTAACTACAGTAATGAGAAATAACTGTTAGTTTTCTCAAATGAGATAACTTCAATAGCACATGAATTTTTTGAGCTTTGGAAGCAGAAGACAGACCTAAGACAAAGTACAGGCATTTCAGTCCAATATCACTATGCTGAAAATCTCTGCTCCTGTTCTGCCAAATTCCAGAAAAACCTCAAGTCTTATGGCAACCTTAAAGCAACACATGTCCATGCTCATCCTTGACAGCCCCTAGTTAATCTGAATCCAGCATAGGGACAACGATAAAATAGGTAAATTTAGATATCTGATCACAAGCAAACATGAGATTTCTGCCAATGCCATGGCTACCAGCCTGGCTGCAGGTAAAGTGAGCTCACTCTTGCCTAAAGGTAACTGCACATCTACATATTTTTCTTCCTATAGCATACAGGTACTTAAAATATCTTTATGACAGCTTCAGGCTGTATGCAGAGGCTCTCAAACATGCAGATATTTGCTTCTAAGACACTGTTAAAGGTATGGAAATAATACATATTTGTCATACATTAACCTAATGGCTGAATATACCCAGGAGGCAGAAAACCAAGGCTCAATTTCCTCTCTACTACAGAATGCAGAAACCATTCCCAACAAGCAGTACTGCAACAGAGAAACAGACTGAAAAGTGATGCAGACCAACCAGCCCGTTTTAATGGTGACAGAAGGTCGGAATCCATGACACCCCTATCACAGAACCACTGACACCCTGTGTGAGGAAGCACTGTCCCTACCATCTGTATGTATAATGCTTGCCATGCAAGCTGCATACAAGCATTACACATGCTCCAGATACAAGACAGTACCCGCACGAAGGTATCTCATACAGGTAACTTTCTGCCTGTGTACAGACACCCACACACAGGTGCTTTCCTTGTTCCTCCCTGGAGAAAGGATGGCTCAAGACTGGGCCGCCTGCCCATGAAGCCTAATCCACATAGGCTTCTTCCTGAGAAAAACTCAAGGGCAGTCACAAAAGAAACTAATGGCTACGACAGACAATTCATGCAGTCTGATGCCAGCAACCTCTCTTCCTGGAGAACACATGGATGTATGGACATGCCATGCAATGGACGTGTAATGAAGCCACCGCAGCTGGGGAAGAGCCACTAAGCTCCAGGGGAAGATGGCATCAGGATGACGCTGCAAAACAATTCATCCATCCCTGTTGTGAGGATCCTCCAGGAGCCCTCTCAGCCAACTGTCCTCCTGCCAGGCTAGGAGCTGACTGCACTGTCCCCGAGTATCCTGCAAAAGGAGCACCATGATGTGCTTCCATAAAAGCCAGTGCACTGTAAAAATAGGAACAAAAGTGGTCTACAGAAGAAGCTGAAGCAAAGCTGCAGCTTCACTGCAGACTGTTCAAAGGAGCCTGAAAATAAAGGATGGGTGCAGCTACCTCACAGGCCACGGCTTACAGAACACACGGCACTCAGGTGTAACAAGGAAGCGCATGGGTTACATCCAAAAACTGACTCTGTCAATTTGGCATGCAGGGTTTGAGGCAGTTCAAGTCCCATTTCAAAAAGCTATCGTAGTTCTCAGATTCCAAAACGCAATGCTCCTAGGCTTGGCAAGACACACAAGAAACACTTAAGGAGGAATAAACAGCCCCTGGATAACTGCAATCTTGGTCTCCAAGCATCTGAAATCGAACACCAGGAACTCAGAGGAGGTCCCTCCCATGGCAGGGGACACTCAAGAAAGCCCACCCTGGCTCTAAGTTTTCCTTATCTCATGCGAGCATTCCTTTCCCAGGTCCCCACGCCGGCACGACCGGGACCGCCGCTGCTCCAGGCTCCCACCGGGCTTTTCCCCGCACCGCGCGGGACCAGGCCAGGCGGGAACCGAGACTCCCGAGTCACGGGAGGCACCGCGTCCCGCTCCGCACTGGCCGCCAGGCTCGGCGTAGCTTCCCCGAGTCGGCAGCCGCCGCGCTGGACAGGCCGGGCCCGTGACAGGGCAGTTCTGCGGCGGCCCCGTGGGGCGGACACGCACCGACTTGGTAGAGGCGGCCCTCGGGCGAGAAGATGGTGATGTGCCGGTCGAACCCGGCGCTGGAGCCGCGCGACATGGCGGGAGCGGCGCGCGGCCGACGGAGCTGTGCGCGTGCAGGGCCCCGCGACACACAGCGCCCGACAGCTTCCGGGTCATGCCCCCCTCCCCCTCTGCGCAGGCGCCGAGGCGGGCGCCGCTCGCGCACAGTCACGCTCCACCCGCGGCGCTGCGCATGCCCGCTCCTCGCGGCCGCCGCGCGCCGCCTCGTCGCGACGTGATACGCACGTCGCGAGCGAAATGCAGAGTCACTGCAGCAGGGCCGCTGTAGCGCGGGGGGAGGGGCGGTGTGGAGCGGGAAAAGCCCTGGGCTGCCAGGCTGGTCGGGTGGTTTCTGATTCGTGGAAACCCAAAATCCCGTTGGACGTGCCTTAGGGAATGCGCAGGGAAACAGCGGAAAACGGCATAAAAGCATCATCAGCCAGCCAGGAAAACTAAACCCCTCCTAATTTTCCAAAGTAAATAATTCCACGTGCTCTCTTTAATTAGTATAATTTTAAAGCAAATACCTCAAAAAACATGCTTAAGGTACTCATAATAAGTAATTGTTCCTGCAGCTGCATTATAATGTGAAATACTTTTTATCGGTGTCCCGTACAAAGGGAAATTCCCCAAATTTAAACTCGTGAATATATACTCTTTTTGCCTTTCATCATGTTGGATTTTCCCTACTCTTTGTGGGAAGGCATTTTTTTAAAAGTTGGTCATTAAAAGAGTTGGAGAAGCTGTGTTTTGGTATCCACACTTCTATTTTAAAATTATTATTAGATGAGCTTACTCTTAGTTGAAAAAGCAGAATACAAGTGCATTTTGTGCATGCCACACAATACAAGTCTGCACTCTCGAATTTTTCAAAATACTCTTCCTAGCTTACTAATGCTATGGGAGAAGAAAATGTCTTACTATATATTACAAGGTGCAGAGTTTGTCCCTTTCATTAAGGAAGCACTTTGTGGGCAGACATAAAATTTTTAAAGGTGAGATGCAGGCACTGGAACACAGAGAACATGAAGATGTACAACTGTGTCTGCTGGGTCAGACATGGAATCTGACCCAATGCTGTGTCTCCAATTGTGGCCAAAAGAGGATGCCCAAGGAAAAATATTAGGACTACAGAGAGCACCTTTAAGGATACACTCCTCTCCCAGTCTCCAACCATCTGGAGGGACTTCTCAAGGCAGGGATAGTACCTGGTTATTTAGTAATCCTTGCTGGTTCCCTCTCATGAACTTGCTGGTCTCCCCTTGAACTCACGTGAACTTCTCGAATCCATGACATGCCGTGGCAAAGAGCTGCTCAGCGTAACAACACGTTGTGTGGTTTTGTCTGAAACCTCCCATTTTATCTGAACCTTTTGTCTGCCAGTGCCATTTGATGCCACTTTTGTACTGGAAGACACAGCAAGCAAGCAATCCCTAGGCATCTACTCCAGAACACTCATGATTTTTATGACCTCTATGTCTCTTAAGATCATTGTTTCTCCAACATGATGATCCCTACCCTCACAGTTCTTCCATGTACAAAGCTCTTCCATTCTATAACACTTGAGTTTAATGTCTGATTTTTTTTCCCTTGAGAAAAAGGGCATGGGGAAATGAAGTGAGTATCAAACATTCGGCCTGATTGCCAAAAAGTAAGAAATCAAGGATTCCATATTTGAATTAGACCAAAAAAAAGTAACAGTTGCTCAATACCATGGACGTGAAGTTATGATACTTTCAGGATACAGCTTCCAGAAGTTTGCTCCATCTACATAGAAATTTTGTCAGATTCCAAAGTACAGCATTGTTACAGAGGAGCAACCACGTGGTTTTGGTTTAATGTTCATCACCTCTGATCAACCAGATGAGAGTCAAATTCCATGTTGCTGGATCTTGAGGAAGGCTGACTTCACTGACATCTTTTTAACATATTAGCAGTAAGTGGGTGATCCTGGAGATGAAGCCATTCACAAAAGAGCAGGAGAACAGGCTGAATCAGTTCAGTCTTCCTCAACTCTATCCTGCCAGTGTGTCTCCAGCTCCATGGCATGCAGCACACAAGGCTAAGGGCTCATTCCTTCTGATTGCTGTTCTCCCCACTCTGTGTGCTAGCATACGGCAGTTAGTGTCCTTCTGGGGGTAACAATTCCTGTACTGTTCTCAAGACTTGCCTCTCTGGCATTCAGCATGAACCACCTCTCTAATAAATTACCTTGAATTTTTACTGTACCACTGTAAAAACAGCAGGAAATGTCAAACGGATCTGCTGGTAGATGTTGGTATGCTTTGGTTTGGCTCTCATGTTTATTGCCAATGAAGCCCTCAGAATTCCCTTTACATGTTCAAGAAGAAAATCCTCATATTCATTGTTATCTTGAAATGCCCTGTTTCAGTAATTGGAAATTTGAAGACTTACAGCAACACAAAAGAAATGTTATTTCATAAATGTCTTACATAACATGCAAATAAATAATCTCAGTCTGAACAGAGCCTCTGGAGACCATGTGCATCTATGTAACAGGTAGCATACAAACAAAAAAGTCTGTAGGTTGTTTCTTCTTTGGTTCTAGAGAGGAGGTCATTAATTCCCTGTAAAGATCTACAGAGAAGTGTATTAGAAGCAAATACTGGAAAACAAAAAGTCACAAATCTGCCGCTAATGTTGTAACACCTTCCAGTTGTAAATTCCAGATTCGGTTCCACTGTCCCCCAAGTACATTAGTACTGTGTATTTAGAAAGTGTTCTTATTTAGAAGGCATTACAGTATTTCCATAAGAACAGTTTTTGAGGTGAAACCCAAGTCCTCAGCCAAAAGGAAGTAGGGGATGCATGTATTCCAGCTAGATGTTGATCCTATGCATGTCTGTTAATGGTCAGGGTGAGGTAAAACACAAATTGCAACAGGTGAACGTGCCTGGTAATGAAATGGATAACCAGAAGGTCCAGTTTCTGGGATCCACCTTCTGCAGCCTGACGTTTCAGCCCCATGCCCACACAGGTACCAGTACTTGTGCACTGGTGCTAGTTCAGTGCAACAATACCCATTTAGACCTAGCCGAAGCAAATTTTGTGAGGGGTTTGCATTCAGACAACCCAGCTCTGAATTGCTTCAGGCTGCACAACCATCAGAGCTAGTACCAAATGAGGACTGTAACAGCACTGATTCACACCAGCTTATGCTGCTGTGGAACTTCAGACAGAGAGTAAGGTAGCCTCGTACAGAGCAGCTGCTAAGTGGTCCTGTACAGGAGCAGATACTTAGTTTAAAAGCAGTATTCGCACTTTCAAGATGTGGCAGTTCTCTGACTTACAGAATTGTAAAAACAATCTTCTGACAAATTAAAAGTATTGAGGAATGAGAGAAGTAGATCCAATCTCTCTGCTTTTCCTGGAGGACCCCATAGCAGCTGTCATGTTCTGCAAGAAAAGGTGACTCTGAGGAACACTACCAATAATGAATTTAAAACCAAGGTTCTGTGTTACCTTAGGAGGCACCCAGCTCCTCTACACTTTCTGCACAGTATTTGAAGGACATGACTATATGCAAATCACACCTGCTGGTTTAGAAGCTGATACCAGAATCAAGTGTCAGAATTGCTTTCTGTCATGGAAAAAAAATAAATAGCGGGGAACATGCTTGAATGCTAAGAATCCTGAGGGAGCTTGTCATGGGCCACTGCAAGAGCTCAGAACTGCAAGTACTATACAAAAAGATCTGCATGGTTCATCTGAGTGTCAGAGGATTTTTCAGTGTACAAGACAAATGTGACAAAATCATGATATTTCATCTGAGATTTATGTGGCATTTCTATGTTTTGGGGAGAAAAAGGCTTGCATTAAAGTTTTAAGTGCAATAAACAAACATGTTTACCATACACACACTTAAAAATAATAACTTAGAACATTTTTCCTGTAATTTATACTATTTTTCTTGCTTTATAACTTGGGATGGGTTTTATAGAAATGTCTCTACAAAAATCAGTTTTGTCCTATTATTGCCTTTAAGAATTTCTAGTTATCGATTTTCATTTTAAAAATCCATGCATTCTCATAAGCAAACTCTTGTAGTGATGTGAAATCCTGTCAGAAGCAGCAAATTTGAGGGTGTGAAAGAGCCACAAAATATTCCACTGGTTGTTTCCTTATTCTTCCAAACAAAATATTAATACATGTTGCTGTGACAAATCTTTTGCATTCTATGTGATCAAATGAATTCTAATTAGTGTGAGAAAGTATTAGGACTAATGTGTGCCTGGAAAAACGTAAACATACCATTTGTCCCCCTAAGCTTCATTTATTAGAGGCAGACATTTTGCAACACTGTTGTAAGGTCAGCCCCATAAACTTTGAAGGTACTTTTTAAGTCCTGCTTAATTTCTTTGAAGCACAGAGTTTATGAATTTCAGTGTAGATGAAAAGCTTGATTAAAAACCCCCCCAAACTGAAAATCCAAGATGAAAAATCAAGTTTTAATTCAAACCACAGAAATTGCCTGTAAAGATGGAAATAATGGACTAATTCATCCCCACTAGACCACCACTGATGTTAAAAGATTTACTGCAGGAATGATTTTGACAAAATGCAGTCACTGAATTTTCCTTAGTTACGGGCCTCACATATTGATCACACAATTGTCCTGCTGAGTTCTGCTAGTCAGCAGTGATTACAAAAAAAAAAATAAAAGCAGCTTCAGCTTGTGCAATTACATTCTTCATCATTTCTGTTGAATGCAGAGCCATTTTCTTGGTACTTGATATGAATATTTTTCCTCAAAAACATCTTTATAGGGGATATGCCATGTATCACCTGTAGTCTGCACCACACAGTCATACTGGAAAGCTGGCTGTTGGGAAACAACAGAGAAAAACATTGCTTTTAGACTTTTTACAATATACTAAATACCAATAGTACAATACACTAAAATACCAATTTTAGTATTTATGTATTTACATAATTACAATTCATGTATTTATGACTTCCAATGCTTACCTTAGAAATCTCCATAGTTTCACCTCTTTTAACTCTCGTTTTATTTCCTTACACCAAACAAATTCTAAATTTTAGTACAGAAGGAAAAACTAAAATATCTGTTAGTATTTTGTGGTCTAGGAGTCATTATAAATGGTTAAAATCCTGTCTTCAATCAGCACCAGATAATAATGATTTAAGCATAATGCACTCAAATTTCCAGAAATAGCAAAATTATTGTTTTTCTGTTCAGTTAAACAAAATCGTATGGGAATTAACTCTCAATGTGGAGTTTATAGGCTTGATCTGGTAGGGTTTAATGACACTAATGACATCTTGTACTTGTTCTTCCAGTGCATCTCTTTACAGAACCGACTAGCACTGTTCCAAGGAGACATAAGAAAAGGGTTTATCACTAACACTTTCAGAACAAGTCAAACAAATATAATAAACAGTTTTTCTGGTCTATTATATTACAGGTATACTAATTTAACATATGTAACACAAATACAAAAGAAACATTACTGGTTGGCAATTATGGTTGTCAGGATATACTATCACTCTGTATGTATAGTCTCGGAAGTCTACTTTTCTTGACAGCTTTCAGAATAACCTAGAAGACACCTATGACTGGGAATACCAACCATCCAAATCACTTGTATGGGAATTAAGATGTGAAAATTACTAGCCCCGTTGTACAAAAAAAAAGAAACAGGGTGTTTCACAGTTAAAGCTGTGTTATTCAGGTAACCCTACATTCATTATTTGGTTCCATAAATGAAATGTATGTATGACAACACTGAATGAAAGGCTGTCATTCTTACAAGCCTGTACGTCTGTTTGTAATTATGAATGTTATCTTACAATTTCAACCAGAGAAGGCAGAAAATGAATCTGCACCGGTACACTATTCCTTTAAGTAGGCAATAACAATGCAGACAGTCCAGATTAAAAAAAATGCATATAGAATATCACATGATGAATTTTTCCCTAGAAAAGTCTTAAAACAGCTGCACTCCTGTTAATGTACTGGCTCACAAGGATACATGTCTCCTAGACAATACCAGTAGTATTCTGCTATAACATGATATTATTCTTGGAAGACTGCAATTTCTGCAGCTGAATACTGACTATAAACCTGACTGTTCTGGGCTTTCCCTCATGACATTTTATACATATGTTAATATTATAGTGAATACTGAAATACCTGTATTTTCCTGCTTCTTTAAAATAAAGATGAATAAAATTCTGTTGTACAATGAGAAGCATGATATTTTATAACACTGCTACAGAGAAGAATAAGGTATTTCAAAATTTAAAATAAATTAAAACATTGGCACTCAGGATTTACTGAGTACCAGTAATGTTTACTGAGTTTCCAGCACTGGAAACATTTGTATGCACAAACCTGTATTTACATTTATATTTTAAACATTTAAGCAGAATTTCTTGGCTTTCTGACAGTTTTCTTGTTTGTGGCATGCTTTGTGAATACAGTGAATTTTCAGTAAACATGGGAGTTTTGAGTGCATTGGTACAAATCCATTTCTTAGACTCCAGTAAGACTGCTTTGACTTCCAGAGTTTGAAATTGTGTGTCTTCAATGAATATGCTCTGTGCGTTTTCTGACTGCAGCAGAAAACTTACCAAAAAATTGATACGCCTTCCATCTCCAGAAGAGGCTAACACTATCTGGTGTCCACGCTGCCACTTACGGAACAGATGACGTGTCAGACTGTCAGAAAGACAAGCCTTGTGATCCCGGAGGAAGTCTCTAGTAACGAACTTGCAGTGCTTGCCTGATCGGAGAGTGGCATATAACAAGAAGGCATCATCGTCAGAGCTTAACAAAACAAATGGAAAAGACAAACGTCATTCACAAAGCAGTAAGTGGTTGCAGGAAATGATTCAAATGCTGATCCAAGATTTATTCATCAGCAACAGTAAAAATTCCCATCGCTACTCTAGTTCCCTGGTAAAATATAAAATGGCTTACCACAGGGCATCAAAAGCTAGAGTACAATACAAATTGGATTGGTACACAGAGCATTTTTCCCTCTTATCACAATCTGATAATAATATAATCTTCTGCCACAAAGTTTAACAATACAGAGCTATGTGGAACAGAACTGCCAAAATTCATCAGTAGACACCCAAACAGCAGCAGACCACAACTGCACACTGATGCTATCAGAAATTCTGCAAGTTTAGGGCACTGTGTTCTTGGCAGTGGTTTTAACAGCCATAAATCCTAATAAACCTTACAGCTGTAAACATGATTCCACGTGATGAAATTCTGCACAATGCAACTTTTAATATGTATTGGTTCTTTAAGCAAGTATAGCAAGGGATATGTTTCTCTTTCACGCACACAGAGATTAAGATACTAGAAATGGTACTAAAAACTACAGTAAAATCCACATAAATCAGGTGTGGTCTCCATTACATTGAGCCATTTTCTTCAACTTACATATTTTCAGCAAAGAAGAAGTCTGCCTTATTCTGCATCTCCTTCATAATCTCTCTTTTCCAGTTTGAAGAGTTAATCAGCATATGTTTGCGGCCCAGCACAAGCAACCGGACATTGTCTTTTGCCAGGGAGTTAATAGCATCAAGCAGCTGCCGAAAACAAAGCAAAACCAAAGATTTTCTTAGCTGTAAAAACAGACCGACTAGAAAGAAACACTTTCACATGTGAGTCTCAACAAGAGGGACTTCTGGACTACCCTCATATAGGAATTAAGTAGATAACTAAATTAACTCCCTAATGACAAAGAAAAAAAGAAACAACGAACCAATTAATTGTAGGAAGCTGCTCCCAACCACACAGAAAATACATTACTATTATAAACCTTTTCCAGCTCTTGCAGCTTGAACTACGTGAATGAACTTGGGAAGATTTGTATGGAGATGTCGGAAATTCCGAGTTAGGTGAGGGAACTGAATAACACTGGGATTTAAGTAATATCTGCTTTAGGAAATGAAGCACCGAGCCTTTGACGTGTGAAAGCCTCAAGACACACTGCCTCTCCATCCCCACCTGTTGGCGGAATTGGAGAACTACACGGGTCCAGGCTGCCCTGTGGGGAACAAGACAGCAGCAGTACATAGAAAACCGTGACCTCAGGATTAAGGCTTTATGAAAGCCACATCCAGACTAGCCGCCCACTTATGAACCAACATCCTGAAGTGGTAAACTCACTTCAGAAGGACTGTTCACCAGCCTCTTAGGGCTGTGCCTGTTTCACAATAAGTGATTCTCAGGACAGCCACTTGTGCCTGGGGCTTTCCCTCCCTGCTTCACCCAGATTGAGCTCATGGAGGACAAAGGTTCTGGCTTTCAGCATCCAGGTTTATCACTGTGGACTGCTCACAAAGCAATTTCACTTCTGCCCAGAAAGACAGAAGATTTGTTTCTTGAGACTGAAGCACCCATCACTGAAAGCCAAGGACAGTGTGCTCAAACACCAGGGAAAAGTGTTTCCCAATTTTTACATGCATTTGCTAACACTGTTCATCAATGTACAATCTCCTGACTTTTCTTTAATCCTTCTGCCTGCTTCTCTAAGCACTTCCCTCTTCCTTGTTACTTTTTCTCCCTGCAATAACTCCAATTTGCCTTTCCCCTCCTTTCCTCCTATTTGTCATCCTTATCATTATTTGGTATCACCAGCTTTTGATTCAGGGGATAGAAGGAATCATTCTTCTACATCTTGTGCACAATTTTACAATGCATTTAGTTTCATCTACCTGCAAAGAGCAGGGGAAAGGGGTGGTTCCCACTCAGTCCTCCCTCAGGCTGCACATTCTCACTACTACTCTTGTGTTACATCTAAAAACGTCACAACTACCCATGAGGTCACTGATCCAACAAAAGACATTTTTTTGTAGGGTTGAGCTTGCAGCAACCCAACAGACAGACATGAGTCCATGGCTCAATGACTGATGAGAACACATCGCTGAAGGTGGTGAAGACAGGAAGAGTGGGACTGCCCCTCACAGCAAAGGACTTGCAGATGGCTCAAATTAAGTGTGCCATGAATCTAGATCTAAGGATCTGGGAAAGGAGGCCAGAAGACTTTCTACATTAATTTTAGCTGTTGACCTATAAACTGCTGTTGCCAGCATTGACTCTGAGAACACGAAGGCTCTGTTTTCATAGAGACACAGGGGCTCGGTGCTAATGCAAAGTACAAGAGCTTAACAGTACCTATTGGAACTGACTTCCTGCTTCCAGGAGATCACACTGGATATTGGCTGTGTGCCTACAATCTACTTTTCCCCAGTTAAAACAAACTAAACATAATGTGAGCAGGAAAAGGCCAAATGCAGCAATTTCTGTCCACAAAATGGCAGGTAAAAATAAAAACAGCACTCTCTCTGGTGCACGCCCTTGTTTTTGGAGAAAAGTTTCAGAATCCCTGGTGGAACATAGAACTGAAAGATAGAAACAAAAGCCACCGTTTTTATGTTACAGAAAGGCTTTCATAGTAAGTATAATATGTAATAACATATCTTCTCATCTATGTCACATATTATTAAATATTCAGGTTTTCAATATTGACATTTCTTTTTTGAATGTCTCATCTGGGCAGTAAAAACTACTTCATCAATTTTACTTTTTTACAGTCACTTTTATTTTCTAGTTCTTATGCATTGGCCCAGTCCTGTAAATAGTTGGATACAAATATCAATGGAGAATTAAGTTGGTTAATCTGAGTTCACTAAAGCTAATAAAAGCTAGGAATGTATCTACTGCATCCACACACATTTTCATGTACAGAAGTCAACAGTGAAGAAATATCAACCATGAGTAACTTAGGTAACCCCTTAAAAATTCCAAGTGAAAATATTTTTTCTTTTTGCGTAATGTTTTGCTACATTAAGGGAAGGTTAGCAGAAAGTGAAGTGGAAAAAAAATTAAAATGGTTTTCAAAGAACACTTCAGGAACTGATTCCACATAATCTGAAATTAAAAAAAAAACTTGACAGTAAGATCATCCTGACGGTAAAACATAAGAAACAAGTCCTAAAAGCAGATTATGAGTAAAAAGAGTCTCAGGAACATATCTGCACTAGCAGTATTGCAAGTCAATAAGAATTGACAGTGTTTGAACTGCTAGAATTTACCCCCAATAAAAGAATGGAAACACCTTTTAGTTACACTTAGGGTTCAACGCAACAACAGCTGCATTTCCAAATACAAACTGGTCAGTGGGGGCTATTCCCAAGATTATAAAGACTTAACTGTCTTGGATCCAGCTCCCGTAATTTTTTCTTTCTGGAGGTTATAAATAGTGGCACTTTGTACCTGTTAGTTACGTAGACTTTCTCGTCCTACATATTATTAGCATATGAGGTTCTCTAGTGTGAAGTGCTTCTGGGAGAAAATTGAGAGGTTGGTATAGTATAGCTGCTGTTTTGCAATGGAAAAACTCAAACCAGTCTTAAATTGTAATAAAATTAAAGGGAATCAACATTTTAAAATTTTGAAACTCCTGCTTGCATAACAACGCCCTCCTCTACTTACCACAGAGACTAACCTTCCTTACACAACTAAAACACAGAAGATAGAAATTATTTTTGTTTTCATAAGATAAAAATAATTTTGTTCTGCACCCCCCCTTATCTGACACAATTTTACTAGAGAGAATTTTATCTCATTTTAGGCTTGGGCACTTAACAGGAGTGGTCTACAAGGAGTCACAGAACTTACATGGGGGTTTCCTAAGTGTATTTACTCCCACGCCTGGCTGCTTCTCCAGAAAGGAAGCCATGAGACACACAGTAACACCTGTTTTAGTCACAAAGGAAACTAACTGAACATAATACTGCTAATAAAAAGCAGCAATAGTGATCTCTCATTTAAAAAGATAGGGGTATTTTATTAATCTAGTATCTCCAGAAATTATCTAAATGTTATCTGCCACTACACAATGCAAATATGCTACATGCAGTAAGCTCTATGTAGATGCACCTTTTGAATGTTCCCACGTTATTTAGGCAGCAAACATCAGATGCTCAGTTCCAAAGGTAATCTGAATAAAACATTAAAAAATATAAAGCCCACAAATTCCCTATGATAATAATTTTCTTGAGAATGAGGATTACAAAATTAGTGAAAGAATGGCCTGTTATGAATGAGTGTCTTTCAAATTTGGACAGCAAGGCATATAAACCCACATTTTCTCTGAAAACAGGGATTAGAAGATGCCATTTTGCAATGAAGGAAAAACAGGCATGGTTAACTGGCTCCTTCAATTCATATGGCAAGATATAGCTGAGACAGAGTAGCAAGAAGTTGTGAATTGCTACTGTACTGCACAAATCACTGGCCATGGAACAAGGCACTAGAACTACCATTGCAATCAGTCTTATTTTCTTTTCATCTGACAGGCACATCAGGATCCATGTTTCTTTCCGAACTACACAGACATTTTGATCATCTTCAAAGATCATTAGATCCCTCTCTGAGAAACTCACGCTCAAGACATTCTACTTGCAATCCCTTCCATCATTTATTAGTTACATTTAAACTATTCCCATGCTGTCCCAGTCTTTGGTTAATTATATCATTCTGAAGCTTCTCCTAAACCTTGACATTTTCCTTACATTAATTTTGTGTTCACAGCACTTATCAAATGACACTGATGGAGCCCTGTTGTAGCCATGTAGTTCTTTTGTGAATCAGTGAAACACTAGCACACTTGTATGATACTCTGGCTGAGTGTATACAATTTATCTTTCCTTGAGACACTCCCATAGATAAGAGCTTTTTCCCCACAGGTAAATGAGTTCTTTTTTGTTTCTGCAGCAATGCCGTTTTATGAAATTTCCTCTCCACCACCAAGCTCCTGCCTTCATATGACAAAGCACCTTTTTTTTTTTTCTGTTGTGCTGATACAGTCTATTTGTTGGGCCATGTTGTCAACCAGACCACGGCATAGTCGCAACTGTGCTCACACACCAGGGCAGGAACTTCTTGATCAGAGGAGCTGAAGTGAAAAGAAGTGAGGAAGCAGAGCAGTAGGACAGAGAACACATACTCCACAGGATCATGCTGATGTTGAACTCCTCATACCATGTAAAAAGCCTGAGCTTTGCAAATATGAAATAAAGCAACTGAAAATGCTGTAGCTGGTAGTTTCACATTTTAAAAATCAATTATACCTTGGAAGAACAACTTTTTAGGTGAGAATAAATATTAAGAGTTTCCCACCAGAAGGGAAGTCTTCTATATAAACTTCTGGAAATAGTTTTGCAGTGACCCACATTCACAATTCTGCACAATCTCAAGGCGATCAAACACAGGAGTTAAACTAGGAGAGCAGGGAATCCTTGTCACACTGCAAGATTAATTACCTTTCTTTAAATTTCACAATAGCCTTATAAAGTGAATGCATAATGACATCTCCATTTCACAAGTGCATAATGGAGTACAGGGAAGATAGATTAATTACTCCACCTCATACAAGGAACTATGAGCAGAGCAGGATACAGATTTCCTAAGGCTTCACTGCCAGTCACCCATTCTGATCACTAGATCATGCTGTGCCATGTGTTCCCAGTTTCAAAGGTCAGCTTGCAATAGGACAACCTTTCTCCTTAGATAATACTGGGACTTTCCCACTTGTCAGATGGGAAACCCGTAAGCACTGCTGCTGGGAGGCACACCATTCGGTGATTCAGCAAAAGGTGACTCACCTGTATACATGTAGAGCATGAAGAAGTAATCACCTCAAAAATATTTAAATTACATTTTTTATTAATAAATCATGTTTGACATTGCCTAAACATTTGGTTTCACTAACTGCCATTTAACAGCAAAACACATCTACAATCAGATTATCTGCTAGTAACAGCAACAAACTGCTCTATTATTGCTATTTTCACCTGCTATTTATCCAATCTAAAGCAAGAAATTGGAGCCAGTTGGAAAAGGTGACTGTCCCACTTTACTGATACGGCCTCATCATGAGTCCCTGTGTGCAGTTTTGGGTGCCACAATATAAGAAAGATATTAAGCTCTTAGAGAGCATTCAAAGGAGGGCAATGAAGATGGTGAAGGGCCTTGAGGGAAAACCATGTGAGGAGTGGCTGAGTTCACTTGGTCTGTTCAGCCTGGAGGAGACTGAGGGGAGACCTCATTGCAGTCTACGTCTTCCTTGTGAGGTGAAGAGGAGGGGGCAGGCACTGATTTCTTCTCTGTGGTGAATAGTGACAGGACCCCAGGGAACGGCACAAAGCTGATTCAGAGGAGGTCTAGGTTGAATATTAGGAAAAGCTTCTTTACCCTGAGGGTGGTTGGGCACTGGAACAGGCTTCCCAGGGAAATGATCACAGCACCAAGCCAGACAGAGTTCAAGAAGCATTTGGACAACGCTCTCAGGCAACACAGTGTGATTTTGGGGTGTCCTGCAAAGGGCCAGAAGCTGGACTTGGATGACCCTTGTGGGTCCCTTCCAAATCAGGATATGCTATGATTCTATGAATAAATTCCCACCATCACCTAATATTTAAGAGTTTCATCATTTTTTGTTCCTTTTTTGGTTTCCCATATTGTAGACCAAGAAAAGAAGCTCAGAAAACCCCTGTGTACTTTAGTCCCACACACAGGAGAGACACAGTGGGAAGCTGGAGGTTTTTCCCTCAGCCCAGCCAGTTACTCAGGGAAGGCGAGTGGGCTGCTTGCAAAGAAAGGCTGGACTTTCTCACTGAGCCTGGTAATTTCACCAAAGCAGATTCAATACCATTACCACAGCACCAAATACAAATGCTTCTTATATTCTCTACATTATTACTGATGACACAGTATAAATTACTTTCAAAGTCCTCTTTACTCAAATGCAGGGAGAGCATACACATTTCTTGATCCTCGTACAGATTATCTGCCCCTGACTAGCAAGGGAGTAGCTACTCAGAAGGGAAGGGAAAGCAGGTAGTGGATGAGTAACAGTCACTAAGATTAATCAGCCTGCTTTACTTTCTGCCTTTTAGACAGGCAACAGCTAATTCTTAGGAATTATCCCTTTCTGCAATACTGCAGAAACAATATTGTTGGGAGTACTTGTATCCTGTGTTACAGTAGGACTATTTAGATTGATGTAACATATCATCATGCAAAAGTCTATCAGTGACAGCACTTCACACATCAATGACAGCAATCACACAATGTTTAACATGTTTTAACCTGCCTACATTGACTCTACACCTAAAATTGACTTATATTCTCTTGACGCATTCACTAGAGATGTCTAAACTCCCTATCACAATTCATTAAAATTTGCAGTTCATTTTTAGATATTAGCTTTTACTTTTGACTTCACAGTCAACTCTATTAATCAAAGGCAGATTATTGATTGAGCAGGAAAACTAACCACAAGAGCAGATCTTCAAGTTGATTTAATACAGATTGAGGATGGTATAGTAGCCTCAGTTTGCTAGATGATGCGATGCCTAAATATAGCACTGCTGCCTGCAGAGTAAATTTGTATTCAGAGGCTGAAGATGCTTTTGCAGCCAGGTCCAAACTGACTGGTACTAAGTGCGTACCAAGACACCTGCACAGCCCAGTGTTCCCACTGCCCGGAGGACTTGGCACAAGTGCAATACTAGGTGAATGCAGACACATTACTTTCAGGTCAAAACTGACTACAACAATACGCCATGGACTGCATACAAGCTAATGAATGCTCTTGAATCCTGGGTAGTATGGAGAATACAGCAGAGTAACTGTAAATATATTCAGGCCAGATACAGAAGCAATAGCACAATTTATATTTTCCTGTATTCATGGTACCCTGCTATTATGCCAGTAATGGAGATATCTTTAATTACAACTCTACTTGATTTCAATTGAAGGTGCAACCTGCTCAGGATAATCTCTGAAACAATTCTGTATGTAGAAGTAATATGTTTGTAAATAGTCTCTGACATTACATTCTGCAGGTAAAGTTTCAAATTTCAATCAAGCTTGAAGGGTCACTCATTTTTTATTCTACTGACCAGCTCAAAGAAAAACACAATACAACCCAAAACTGTGTAAATTAATTTCAGGTTTGGTAAGACAGTTACAAATTTCTTCTATGCATATAGGGAGGGAAAGCTCCCTACCCTTCACAGCAGAGAGCCATGTTAAAAAAAAAAGATTTTGAAATAGGTATTTTCTAATATATAGTCTAATTACAGTCATATCCTGCTCTGTCTTATTCCCAAAGGGCACATCAAGTAGTTAACTGATGGTTAGTGAAGTGGTATTTCCTAGGAGAATCAACAGAATCACGGTGGTATGCATGCAGACACCAAAGAAATATACACACAGTTTAAACACATGGGATGGGGAGGTAGGAGTGGAATCATCAGGTGGAGGAGACGCCAGCTTTTTTGGAGTCTGACTTTTCAGAATAGATTGTCACTTTTAAAAGATCTCAGCTACTCTGTCAGACCTTACATCTTACAAACCTCTTAGTGTGACCATTCCTACTCGTACTTTTTCAAAACCTGGAGATTTGCAAAGTAATAAAAAGGGTTATCAGTATCAACCCTCCACACCACAGAGAAGAGCTAGGTGATCCTGTCTATCTGTAATTATACAAAAGTAGGAAAAGAAACATGTGAAACCTGAAAGGGCATGAACTGTTTCCTTTGCATTTCCACATATCATTACTATCCTTTGTTCTCACCCTTGAATTCTTTCTACCTGCACTGCTGTTTCTTCAACAGTTACTGATCTACACATTCCTTCACTGCACCAATATTACAGATACATCATCTTTATATTCTGGAGGAAGCAAGTTACATAAAAATGAAAATGTATGAGGTTTTACTTATTTTTGTATAGGCTTCAGATGTGCAACTTTACCTATGAGAGCCACTGACTGTAAATGGAATAACTGTCCCAGCTGAAGTCACAGCTTCAGGGATTTGCCATCTTTCACTCTAAATCTAGTCTTTGCCATTACACTGATACTCTTACTTTTCTACTATTATTGTAGCAGCTGTATACAAAGACTTAAGGACATAAGGGAGTTTCCTTTACCATTTTTAATTTTAGAAACTATGTAAAAATCTAGCTATTAGAAAGGGACATTTGTGAACTAAATGCAGCTGTGTCAGTCTTCAGATTTTCATAGTGTGGGTCAGAAGTTACATTTAAGTACTGAAAATCCAAAATGTGAGCAGGATCTCCAGGTGGTGGTGGTGGCAGTGGTGATGGGGTGTTATGAAAATGAAAGCACAAGCTTGACTGATCCTTTCCATAGATAGGAAATAACGTGGCGCAGGACTGAAATCATCTTTGTAAGACTGAAACTGACAGTTTAAAAGATATGAATACTGAAGCTCTCACCACTGTCCTATGCAGATGTCTACACAGTGTGACTGACCTAGTCTGATGCTAAGTGTTTTCCCCATCTCCAATCTGTGGGTTCAAAAAGTCCCAGACAGTACTTTTGTTCTTTGAGGAAAAGGTGCTGCAGCAGCTGGGGAGATCACTGTTACAGAAGTCACAGGTATGATGCTGTTCAAGGTACATTAAACCTTTGCTTCTGCAGCAACATACCATGTTTGAATAAACTTGATAGTTCCACAAAATCTTTAAAATAAAGACTATTTCTAGGCTCACAGGTCAACAGGCTTATCCTCCAGGTAGAATGACATGATAACCAAGGAAATACATCAGTAAATTGATGGTTTGCAGTTGAAAAAAAGAACTGGAATACAACGTGCAGCAAATACTTATAACACAATTTTCACACTGCTTTTCTTCTGTTTCTCATTGGTACTATTTTCCAGGTGCCTGCTACAGATTAATTTAGAGAGGTTACCTTCAAAACTTTTATATACCTTCAAAAACAATTATTCCAGTAACAGCTCTTAACACATATAAATACATTAACAAATACTACTGAAATGAGCTGTGATTTCTCTGAAGGTCAGAAAGAGGAAAAATTTGGTTACTATGAAAGGAAATAGATAAAATGTTCTTTTTCAGCAGTATAAAAATCAGCAGAAGCAAACTAAAGCACAAAGGTCTGAGATGGAGGAGCAGCTGTGTGGTCAGATCAGACCTACCTATCCCAAGTTGACAGTGCATCAAGGCTTTCAGCAAGGAGGTACCAAAGAGAGAATCTGTTTAATACTGCTAAGAACATAACTGGTATTTACCAGGCTGAAGAAAACTTAGGGGACTTTCATATACCACTACAACTCGCATTGCCAGTACCATGAGGAAGAGGTTCAACTGTCTCAGGTGGAGCAAGGCGTACCATGCTAAGTAAGTCACTGTTCCTACAAAACCAGGAAAAATCTGATGCAGAGTATAACAATTGGAGTAAAATGTGAGACTACTATTTTTCTTAATGCAGTCATTAGTTTTGATTGAGCAGCATTGCAGACTCGTGCCATTTTACTACTAGTAACACCGCTGGCAGTATCTATGCCTGGAGATCCTAGGCAATGAAGGTCAGAAAGCCCCCCACAATAGCTGAAATCCATAAGTATAATTTACTTTGATGCTTTTAATATAAGTTTTTTGATAGCAGTCTGCAATACTCAATAGCTGGACAGTGGGCAGACCACTGTTTCATCTGAAGTACTTTAACTCAGAAGATAAGATACAGCCATTTGGCAAAGAATATTGTCAGCTCCTACATATTAATTACAGATTATGTTTGGCATTCATCTAAAGGCTCAATCTCCTGGGAACAACTGGTTATATGAAAAATTTTGTCTTAATTACTTAGTAATTTTTTTCCTGTCATCAAGAGAAATAAGCTTGAGAATATGAAAATACAACCAGCAGAACAGCTTGGGCAACAGACGCCAAATAACAATAATAACTCTCCCTTTTCTATAAAAGGATCTATTTTTTTAAAGCTAAAATTGGGGACTCAGAATTACACTTTCCAGGTACCTGTATATGACTATACCAGCTAGCACATTTGAGGAATTATGTTGCATCTTTCCCTTCTTTGACCATTTCCATGGAAAAGATGCAGATAC